>NC_044036.1:114792617-115101428 GCF_901765095.1 Microcaecilia unicolor
GGGAGGAGGGCAGGGGAGAGAGCAGGGTTGGTGGAGGGGGGGAGGCCATAGGAAAACAAAACACTAGCTCGTTGTTACGGGCTTAACGGCTAGTATTTTATAAAGTACACATGTCTCACTACCATGCCCCAGCTTTGTCCAGATGCTGCCCCAGGAATTTCTGTTTATGGACTGCATGAAGTGTGTGTGCTCTTGGCAGATGACTTTTTATATGCATATTAACCTGTGCAATTTTATAACAGCATCAGGGAAGAAACCGGAGCTCCCGTTACATCAGTGTCAACAGCTCATAACATGGCTGCTGGAAAAACAAAAGGCACCATTATTTCAAACTTCTACATCATGACGTACATCTCACATACACCAATCAATATATTCAAACAGGCCCCCATTCATAAAAAAAGACTTCCACTCAATGGCAACACTTAATATTTTAGGGCACACAGTCTGTAATCTATAAACCCATTTTTGCTCCCATTGGTGAAGCAGTCACTTAATGTTTTCCATGGCAATCAGATTGGGATAACTGCTCCAGTACAACACAAAGAAGAGTCCAAAGAATGGCCCTTTTCCAGACTGAGGTACTACAGTTCCTGCATCTTCTGAGCATTAATACAATGTCAGTGCTCAATCAGTCACATTTTTAGTTACCTGGAAGTCTGACCCACATAATAAAATTTTGGTCAACCCCCCAGGGTGCCCTTTTGTCTCAGCTTGTGATTCTTTATTGGAGCGTTCTTGCAAATATGTGGATCAATTTTTACCATCTAAAGTACTTGAGATTAGATCTTATGGGAAGGATACTTGCGTTTGAGTGGAAATCTCCTAATGCAGCAAGCAGAGATTTGCAAAACAGGGAACACCTGTTAGGACCTCGATTTATGGAACAGCTCTTTTCTTCAATGACTACAGATAAGTGACTTTTAGAAGCTATAATTATAGAGCTAAGTGTATACGAATAACTGGGATTACTCCATACTTATAGACTATGTGCAGTCTGGAGGAACCTTTTGATAAAGGATTTTTAAAGATGGAGTTTTTTTTGACCAATGATCAATGGATGCTGGCAAATTTGTGTATATTTTTGAGTTGCAAACCTTTTTTTTTTTTTACTAAGGTCTTTTTTTTCTCCATTTTTGCTATATTTTTGTGGTCAAAAGAGGGCCTTGAATCAAATAAATTGAAAATTCTACAGGAAACAAAACATCCCCTTTCCGTCAGCCCCAACAGGACAGACTCTCGTTCACTGACAGACGAGACAGGCAGACTCAGACACAAAGAAGCAGTGCTGTAATACCTTTCTGCCCTAAGTGCTGTAAACCTATTAAGCCTATTTCTATATAAAATACCTTTTTCGAAGCCACACCTGTGTGTTGTATTATTATGCTACGAAACCCTCTGCCCCTAAGAAGTGGACCCAGGACAAGAGCAAGGAACCCAGGCCCAGAAGAGAGCCAAAGCTGACATCCAACTTCTAGGGACCATAGAACATATCGGACAGTAGGCTCTGCTATATTCAGTGGCTTCATTGATTAGGATTAGTCCTGGCTGATAACCTTCCTTCCTTTACAAAACATTGTTTGAGTTTTTTAATAAATTCCCAGTCCTGTATTGTAGGGCAGTTTTTATTTTGTTACCTCAAGATATTTGAGAAGCTTTGGGCCAGATTCTATAAATGACACTGAAAATTAAGGGCCAATAAAATTCAGTGCTCAATACTGTTCTATAAAGGGTGCTTCAGGATAAGCAGTCTTTTTAGAATAGCATTGGTACTATATTTGGCACTCAACTTTGGGCATGAAGATTTATGCCAACTGAAACTGGTGTAAATTGTGATACGCAAACTGGGCATGAATCCCTGCTATTCTGTAACATTGCACACATCTTTTGTGAACGTCCCTGACTTACCCATCTCCCTCCCATGGCTCTGCCCGCTTCTGAGTTGTGTGCAATCCAATTTATGTGCCCATTGTTATAGAATAGCTCATAGCCAGATCAGTATTTAAATTATAATTAGTGTCAATTAAGTGCTTGTTAGATCCAATAACTAAATATGTGGACCCCACATGATTAATTGTGATTAAAATTCTTGATCGCGCGGTTGGTCGCATTAAATGGCCCCCTCACATTTTCACCTGTATAGTTCAAAATATAGACTGCAGATGTCAATTCTCAAAACTGACATATTGTATTTCAGTTACTAAACTGAAAATAAAATCATTTTTTCTTACCTTTGTTGTCCGGTGATTTTATTTTTCTAATCATCTTAGTCCTTGTCTCTGGTTCTGTTCCTCTCTGTGCTCTGAAGTGTATTTTCAGGGCCTCCTCTCTATTTATTTTTCTCTCCTTCTCTCTTCTTCGCCTATAACATCTTTCACATTGGGAGAGCAGCATGATGCGATTAATCGAGTTAAAATTAGTGCGAGTTAAAGAAAAATCTTAAGGATATTAATTGCATAAGTGAACTGCCCTAGGGTATTTATTGTACCCTGTAATATCAGTAATGAAAATTCAGTGATGTAGATGTGATTAGTCCATTTTTGACTGAAGTTGTCTTTCTAAAATCACCATGATATTTATTTTTATTTATTTGCACATTTATATCCCACTTTTTTCCACAGGTATGCAGACTCAAGGTGGCTTACAATGTACTGATAAGGCTAAAGCCAGACCAGTTGTTTTACAATTACATGAATTAGGATAGAAGGAACAGTGTAAGAAGAAATAGGGAAAGGATAAGAGAGACCAAAAAAAGGACTATGGACATTTTATTAGGAAGGACTGTAGGTATTATGTTGAAAGTCTGAAATGGGCATTCAGAGATAGGCTGGTCATTGTTAGATTCCAGATGCTGAGATGGTTCAGAGTTGCTTGTACAACTGTCAGCAAGGCAATCCATGGTGGGGAGCAGGTGTAATAACCATCCAGACCAGGAGAAATAAGCATGCCTCGATAAGAACCGTTGAAGGCAGGTAGAGATGAGAAGTGGCCGGACTGGCCATGTTGAAATGGCATGTTGCAAGTGGTGTTGAAATCTGCTTCGTAACTGTCCACACCAGCTTCCTAAACGATTGATGCAGCGACCAGAAGATGAGGTTTAAAAGGCTCAATGGAGCTGCTGTGATGAACAATGGTTGGTGAATGGGCAGGAGCAATAAGAGGCAGGCTGAGTACCAGGAGGCACAGACAAAGTGCAGAAGAAGCAGGAAGCGGCCCGGAGTGATGTAAAGGGAACTGGAGGTGAATGACAACAGCTGGAGGCTGTCAATCCTGGGAGAGAGAGCAGGGACAGTAGTTGCCTGGAACAAATGCAGACGCTCACAGCACAAATGGGTCAGGCTGCAGTTGGTTGTGAGCAACGAGCCGATCCTACTAGACAGACAACAGCCCAACCGGTTCATCACGGCACCCCGGACCAAGACAGGCACAGGTCTAGCAATGAGGAGCTGAACCACGGCCAAACACCTGCGGATCACCCGAGGGCCCCCGAAGCCAACGACTCCCCACTACGCGGGCACTGACGATGCGATCGGGCTGCCAGCTGGCCCACCGATACACCGCTGATGAGCAATGTCGGCCGGCACTCCCCTTTGTTTTTTCAGACCGAAACAGGTGATAATGAAAAAATCAGTTCTCCGCAGCTACGAAGGAAGCCGGAGCAAACAAAATCGGGCCAGTATACAGCCAAGCAATGGATTAGCTCCGAGATGGCATCAGAAGCTAACGGTTCTTGAACCCGTTAATCGGCGGCCACTTTACAGAAAATGGCTTCCGATTCATTTCAAAATATTGACTTTAGTCCACAAAACAGTTTATCATAATGCTCCTTCACCAATTGCTACTTCACTTTGGATTTATCACCCTGCTTGGTCAATTAGATCAGCTGATAAGCTCCTACTTGAAATCCTGTCATTTCGCCATACTAGCTTTGGTTTATGGAGCAGCTGGTACAGGAGCTGACGAGAGAAGAAACAATTCTAGACCTAGTCTTTAGTGGAGCGCATGATCTGGTGCAGGAGGTAATGGTGCTGGGGCCGCTTGATAACAGTGATCATAATATGATCGGATTTGATATTAGCTTTGAAGTATACATAGGAAATCAAATACGTTAGCATTTAACTTTAAAAAAGGAGACTATGATAAACTGGGAAGAACGGTGAAAAAAAAAACTTAGAGGAGTGGCTGCGAGGGTCAAAAATTTACATCAGGCGTGGATGCTGTTCAAAGACACCATCCTGGAAGCCCAGGCCAAATATATTCCGCGTATTAAAAAAGGAGGACAGAAAACCAAACGACAGCTGGCGTGGTTAAAAAGTGAGGTGAAGGAAGCTATTAGAGCCAAAAGAAAATCCTTCAGAAAATGGAAGGAACCGAGTGAAAATAATAAGAAACAGCATAAGGAATGTCAAGTCAAATGCAAAGCGCTGATAAGGAAGGCTGAGGGACTACGAAAAAAAGATTGCGTTGGAGGCAAAAACATATAGTAAAAACTTTTTTAGGTATATTAAAAGCAGGAAGCCGGCAAAAGAATTGGTTATTGATATAAGCATCTATATGCCTTTCCTGCCATGTTATATGATTATCTCTTTAAAGGTTATTCTGAATTGGTCCCATGACTTGGTGTGGGGAACAGGAGGAACCTCCTTTGCAGAAGGTAAAGAAAGTATTGTGAAGAACTCACTTTTTGGTTGAATAGAATTGTATCTGGATTGCGGAGTACCCAGTGCTTTTTTTGTGCCGGTACGCAATGGTATGGCGTACCGGCACCTTTTTTCTGGGGCTCACCTGCTCGCTCCCTGCTGTTTGTACCCAGCCGATCCCTGCCTCTAAAACTTTTATTTTTTTGCGAACCGGCAGACAAGAAAGAAAACAAACAGCAGACAGGCTTGCCTCCTTCCATCGCGTCGGCCGCTTCGTTTCCCTGCATTCTTTCTCAGCACGTCCCGCCCTCCTCTGATGTCATTTCCTTTCCTCGAGGGCGAGACCCGCTGAGAATGCAGGGAAATGAAGCAGCTGACGCGGTGGAAGGAGGCAAGCCTGTCTGCTGTTTGTTTTCTTTCTTGTCTGCCGGTTCGCGAAAAAATAAAAGTTTTACGAGGCAGGGATCGGCGGGGTACAAACAGCAGGGAGCGAGCAGGGGAGGGTGAGCAAGTGGGGCTGGGGGGGGGGGTGTGTGGGCAAGTGGGGCTGGGGGGATGTGTGGGCAAGTGGGGCTGGGGGGGGGTGTGTGGGCAAGTGGGGCTGGAGGTGTGTGTGTTTGGGCAAGTGGGACTGGGTGTGTGTGTGTGGGCAAGTGGGGCTGGGGTGTGTGTGTGGGCAAGTAGGGCTGGGGGTATGTGTGTATGGGCAAGTGGGGCTGGGGGTGTGTGTGTGGGCAAGTAGGGCTGGGGGTATGTGTGAATGGGCAAGTGGGGCTGGGGAGGTGTGTGGGCAAGTGGGGCTAGGGGTGTGTGTGGGCAAGTGGGGCTGGGGGGGTGTGTGTATGGGCAAGGAGGGCTGGGCAAATGGGGCTGGGGTTTGAATGACTTCGGGAGCAGGTGGAGGCTGGGGCGAGTCACTGGACATTGAAGGGAGGGGAGGATAGGGGGCAAAAGAGAATCGCTGGACATGGAGGGGATGGGATAATAGGGCAGGGGAGAGAGGAGAATGGAGAATTGCTGGACATGGATGGAAGGGGAAGGCAGGGAAGAGAGAATTGCTGGACTTGGATAGGAGAGGAGGGCAGGGGAGAGAGGAGAATCACTAGACATGGGAGGGCAGGGCAGGGGAGAGAGGAGACATGCTGGACATGGATGGAGGGGAGGGAAGATAGGAAGGAGATCCACATGGATGGGATGGCAGGGGAGGAAGAAGAAATGCTGGAAATGGATGGAGAGGAGAGCAGAGCAGGAGATAGAGGAGAATTGCTGGACATGGATGGATGGAGGGGTTGGCGGGGAGAGAGGAGAAATGCTGGACATGGAAGAAGAAAGGAGGAAAGTAAAGAAATAAATGGAAAGGAAGCCCTGGAAACGGAGTTAAGAGAGCAGCAGAATCAGACACTTGGACCAGTATGGATAGAAAACAGTCACCAGACAACAAAGGTAGAAAAAAATTATTTTATTTTCATTTTAGTGTTTGGAATTTGTCCAATTTGAGAATTTACATCTGTTGTCTTATTTTGCACTGGGTATACTGGAGCTGTAACATCTTACAGAAATGATTTATAATGAAAAAAAATCACAAGTTATTGTTTTTCTCCTATACTAGTATATTTTCAATGATGTCTGTTTATATGCACCATGGCTGATATAAGGGGTGTGGCTAATGTGGGTGTGGCTATCATAGGGGTGAAGCCATATGTGGTGACCCCGCCCATAATGAGTACCGGCACCTTTTTTTCTACAAAAAAATGCACTGGGAGTACCTCAAGGATCACCACTATCACCAACCCTTTTCAACCTAATGACGATCCCACTAGCCAAGGCCTTATCTGATCAAGGCCTCAATTCATTCTACGTAGACGACGTTACAATATATATACCCTACAAACATGTTCTGACAGAAATCACCAATGAAATCAAGCTCAGTTTAAATATTATGAACTCATGGGCAAACGCATTTCAATTAAAACTTAATACAGAAAAAACCCACTGCCTCATCCTCTCATCCCAACACAATACGTACAAACCCACAAATATAAACACCCCAGACCACACCCTCCCTATCTCAGATAGCCTGAAAATCCTTGGCGTTATTATAGACCGTAACCTCACATTTGAGAGCCAAGTGAACGCTACTACTAAGAAAATGTTCTACTCAATATGGAAACTTAAACGTGTGAAACCATTCTTCCCAAGGGAAATATTTCGCAACCTGATACAATCAATGGTACTAAGTCATGCAGACTATTGCAACGGAATTTATGCGGGATGTAAAGAACAACTCATAAAGAAACCAGACCGCTTAAAACACAGCAGCCAGGCTTATATTTGGAAAAACGAGATTCGAAAGCGCCAAACCCCTCCGAGAAAAACAACATTGGCTCCCAATCAAAGAACGCACTGTCTTCAAAACCTGCACCCTGGTCCACAGGATTATCTACGGCGAAGCCCCGGGATACATGACAGACCTCATAGACCTACCACCCAGAAACACAATCGGATCAACACAAACATATTTAAATCTCCACTACCCAAGTTGCAAAGGACTCAAATATAAATTAACTTATGCATCCAGCTTCTACATAAGCACACAATTGTGGAATGCATTACCAGAAGCCGTGAAAACAATGTACGACCACCTAAACTTCAGGAAAAACTAAAAACCAATTTGTTCAAAAAGGCATACCCCACCGATCCTACCTAAGGGCCTAAATCCTGCTGCACAACGAAACCAAAGCTTTTAATGAACATTGCATAATCCTCCTATCTGTGATTCCCCCAATGTGTATACAACACATGAACCCTATTCGACCACATCATCACTTTGTATCTGTTTCTTCACCGGAGATGGCGAACGCCATTACGGTACTATGTAAGCCACATTGAGCCTGCAAATAGGTGGGAAAATGTGGGATACAAATGTAACAAATAAATAAATAAAGCGATGAAAGAAAAGGGCTTTGTAAGAAGAAATTTTCTGGCACTGACCCAGATTTATAAAAACATTAAAGGGAACTGCTGTTATATTATCTAGTTTATTCCTACTCAGGAAGAGGATGTTTAAATTGGCAGGTCTTCTGAAGCTGTGTAAACTCATTGTTTTCCATCTAAAATAATATTGAGTTCCAGGGAAATAGCTTAAGAGCTGTAGTGACCAAACTCTGCAAAACACATTCCAGATCTATATAGAAAACCTGTCATAATAAAAAAGAACTAACGTCCAGTACTCTGCAAAAACCTTACCTATAAAAAGGCAGCACCCTAGCTGTCACCTTAGTAAAGGCCAACACACAATAACTCCACTGCAAAAACACTCGGAACCTTACTATACCATAACAGCACTAACTCCTAGGACTCATAGAACAACAGCCTTATCTGTGAAAAGACAGCACTGTAAATATTACAGTGGATCCTAATACACCTCCTAATGAGAGAACAGAACAAATGGGACTGCTATAGATCACTGCACAGAAACTTCATGCTAGCAGAATACCACATCTTGGACATGTGCAAAACACAGACAGATCCTCCACAAATATGAAACAAGGGACCACAGATTAGCAATAGAGATATGAAGGCAAATAACTGAACTAGAAACTTCAAGAAATCAGACTGTGTGTACAGCAATGCTAGAGAAATAGAAACTGAAATGCAGGATATCGGAGATGCACACTTCCCAAAACTGACATATTCCAATGAATAAATTGAGAATAAAATACTTTTTTCTACCTTTGTTGTCTGAGCATTTTATTTTTCCATTCATTGCAGTCCCAGTGTGTCTTTTCTGTTTTTCTCCCTTGTAAGGTCTTCTGTCCATTTGACATTTCTTCTCTTTACATGTTCACCATTCATCTTCCCTCTGCATCCCCATCTGTCCTGTCCAGCATCTTCCCTCTCTGTCCTGTATCATTATTTTGCCATGTCCAGAATCTCTTCTCGGTCTTTGTCCCAGCTTCTCCCCTCTGTTCCCTTCCTCCCAGACCACCTCTCTTTCTCTCCTTCTCTCACCTCTCCCCCCTCCCCCACATACACACACAGTCCAGCAGCTATCTTTCTCTCTCAGTTCCAGGATCTCTTTCCATCTCTGCCTCCACCCTCTGCTCTCTCTATATATATACAACCCCCCCCCCCCCCCCACACACACACACACACACAGGTCCAGCATCCCTCCCTCCTTCCCTTCATTGCCATCACAGGTCTGTCACCTCTCCTCCCCCATCGCAAGTCTGGCATCTCTCCCTTGACCTTCCTCCACTGTGGGCCCAGCATCTCTCCCTTCCCCCGCTCTTCGTAGTCCTTCAAACTCATACAAGTTGCCTGCAGTCATAAAAACAAGTAGCTTCTGGCCAACCCTGTAGCCTTCTCTCTGTGACATCCCACCCACAGGAAGCTGCACAGAGGAAGCCAGATGCAAAAGAAAGAAGGTCCTGCTGGCTAGAGACAGCCTGTCTTCATAGATGCTGCTGCCAGTGACTCGCATGAGTTTGGAGGACTGCAAAGGGCAGGGGGAGGGACATATGCTGGTGAGGGGGGGGGGGGGGGGGGGGGAGAGAAGAAGAAGAGAAGGAAAGGAAGAGAGTCACTGGACCACAAGGGTAAGGAGCAGGAAAGGGGGTAGAACTTGATATACTGCTTTTCTGTGGTTACAATCAAAGCAGTTTACCTATATAGGTACTTATTTTGTACCTGGGGCAATGAAAGGTTAAGTGACTTGCCCATAGTCACAAAGAGCTGCAGTGGGAATCAAACCTAGTTCCCCAAGTTTTCAAGCCACTGCACTAATCACTAAGCTACGCCTCCACCAAGCTTGAGAGGATGGCACCGTCCAGCAGTGGGCAGCCCTGTTTTTTTTGCAGGGCTCACTCAATGCTAGATATGCCCCTGTTCAGTGCATTAGAATATATAGTCAAAGAGGCATTTTGGGGGGAGAGGGGATTCTTTTTATGGCACCTAGAAAATCCATATAGAAAACATTTCCACCTAAACATATTTTATAAGCAGTGCCTAGATTTAGGTGCAGTATATAGAATACTTTTAGTTGACACCTTACCACCTAAATCTATGCACCTCTATTTACACCAATGAAAACATGGTGTAAATCCCGGCACGTAGATTTAGGCACAGAGGGCCATATTCTATAACAGTGTGTGTTCATTTTGAAACACCCATGAATTGCCCATTTCCCTGGCCATAACCACACCCTTTTTTGCCTGTATGAATTACAATTTAGGCACTGTGCATTACAGAATACATGTAGTGATTTGCACATGAAAAATTTAATTATTGTCAATTAGTGCTCATTATTGCTTGTTAAGTGCTGTTAACAATGCTGATTGGCTTGTTAAGCCATTTAAGCTACACATGTTATTATAGATTATGCTTGGATTTTGGCACGGAATGCTAGGTGCACTATTTAGAATCCAAGGGATAGGGGCCTATTAAGTTGTGTTAGCCATTTCATGCAGGAATTACCATAGGCTAACAGTTATTGCATGCACTAAGTGTTATACAACTAGGGGTCTGTTTACTAAGCCTCGCTAGCGGCTTCCGTGCGGCATTACCATTTTGAATGGGCTGTGTCAGCACTAGCGCATAGCCAGCTGCGCTAGCAGCTTAGTAAACCCCAGGGCTAATGTTTGTTAATAGCAAAAAGGGACAGGCAGAGATGAAACATATAGACAGATAAGATGGAGTTACAGGAATTTATATAGATGATAAGGGTGACTACATTCAGGAATAATTAGACTCGGAAAAGGTCCATGCAACTGATCTGAGCTAAAATGTGTTTGGAAAGCAAATCCTGCTACTGTATGAGTAGCCAATGTTAGACCTTGTGCATGTGACTATCAAGTTAGTTGCTTCTGTCATTAAAGGCTTTAGAGAAGGGTCAGGTATTCACCTGCTTCCTGAAACTGAGAAAGGCTTGCACTAGGCAAAGCCTTTCTAGGAATGTGTTTCCAGAGTGTGGGGCTGCTCTTGAGAAGGCTCACTGTGAGGTGTCACATTGTATAATTTTCTTTGGAGAGGTATGATTAGGGATACTCCATGGGAGGACCTCAGAGAGCTTGAAGGTGCATAGAAGGAGATCCTCTTCTTCAAGTCCTTTAAGGAAATTTAAAAAAGAATTTCGAACACTAAACATAGAACTACAGAAGAGCAAGAGGGATCAATAAAACCTCTAATATAAACAGATACTTCTGGTTTTTAATGGTGGGTTTGTATCCATGAACTCTGCATTTCCCCACTCAATTTTGGCTGCAGTCTCATAAATCTATCATATCTGTGAGAGTTTGTTAGTCGGGCATAAAAGGGCATGGTGATAGGCTTTAAAAAAAAAGGAACCAAATTAAGGGCCTCTTTTACTAAACCTCGCTAGCCCTTCCCGGCGTGACAAGTGTTTAATAATCTGCAGTTATAGATACACATGTAGCTTTTGATAAGTGCATCATTTTCTCCTGCTTTTTGTGATAATAAAGGTCAGATAACTTTCACTTAATGGTAAAAGTTGAGGCTCCTTTTGAATCCTAAATCCTCTGGGATACATTGAACCCTGCAATATTGGATAAGTGTGGCATAGTGCAATTGAAACCTAATAGAGTCCTGTTTGAGATCAATCAGTTCCTCAACCTGATCTTCAAAGACTGCTGGTTCCTTAAAAAGATGTTATAAATGATCTTCAGTGTAACTCAACACATTATCCCAGTTCCTGAAAGCCATCCTTCACTTCAGTACAAAAGTAAAAAAGAGAAGGTTCCAAGTACACACACAAAAAAAACAAAACATAAACCAGAGCAAGCCAAAAAGCACAAATGGACCTCCAGGTACAGGACAAAGAGAGACTTTATTGCAAAGACCTGACACGGGCCGTGTTTCGGTGACCAAGCACCTGCGTCATGAAAGTGCCATCATGAGTGCCAAAAGAAGGCGGGATCTCATCCCTGTAAATAATGAGGAGATCTTAGCCCAGAAAAAGAGAAAAATTTAAAGAATAAGTAGTAATAAAGAATGTCCTAGAGAAAGAAATAGCCCAGGAGTGAAGGATTAATAACAAAATCAGGAGGAATGTCTTCTAAGGATACGGGGAAGGCTGGAGTAAAGGAAAAGAGATATGGGGTGCCTTATGAAACAAAAGACCAAGTAGGAATTATTGAAGAGGTGGCTATGGAAGATTGCTGCATTGTAAAACAGTTTGCCACAAAGTTTTTAATAGGAACAAATGGAATGAATACATGAATAATTTTGGTATATGAAGACTACTCGAATGGGGTTGGGGAAAATACTACCAGAAATGAAGGTTTTTACCATACACATCCCTAGTACATTCATACCGTGTGCTTTAGAATCTGTTTAACTTCCTCTGTAGGTAAAAGTACACAGTGTGCAACACTGATAAAATACTTGCATATTAAATATAAGAAACATGGTCCATGGGGGGAGGGGGGTGATAAAGGCATTTGGCTTATTTCATACAGGAATTTTCTCTTAGCCAAACCGCAAAGAGAGAAACTACACTGGCTTCCACTAAAGGAACGAATTGCGTTCAAAGTATGCACCACGGTCCACAAAATTATACATGGAGAAGCTCCGGCCTACATGACAGACCTCATAGACCTACCTGCTAGGAACGCTAAAAGATCAGCACGTACATTCCTCAACCTCCATTACCCCAACTGCAAAGGATTAAAATATAAGTCCATTTATGCAACCAGCTTCTCCTACATTTGCTCACAGCTATGGAACGCGCTCCCGAAGACCATAAAGACAACGCAAGATTTATCCATCTTTCGTAAACTACTGAAAATGGACTTATTAAAAAAAGCATACAACAAACAATCGTCCTAACTTCTAAACAACAACAATGAAGAATAAGATTGAAATGACCTGATCACTGCCCAACACTATTACTCTCACCATAATATCGTCACCTGAGCAACTACATAAAGCCGACACCTACACAAGACCACAATGTATTCTTCTACCAGATATATATGCACTTGATTGTAAAACCAGGTGTTAACAAGTACGCAAGTACACAATGCATTCTTCCACCATGTATGTACGCACTTGATTGCAAAATCATATGCATATCTGAAGTCCGGAAATGGCAATCGCCATAACGGCAAATGTAAGCCACATTGAGCCTGCAAATAGGTGGGAAAATGTGGGATACAAATGCTACAAATAATAATAATAATAATAATTAATACACTCTATAAATGGCAGCTATATTTTTAGAGAGCCTGTTTTATTCTTTTCAAATAGTTCAGCTGTTCCTTTCATACAGTGGTGGAAATAAGTATTTGATCCCTTGCTGATTTTGTAAGTTTGCCCACTGACAAAGACATGAGCAGCCCATAATTGAAGGGTAGGTTATTGGTAACAGTGAGAGATAGCACATCACAAATTAAATCCGGAAAATCACATTGTGGAAAGTATATGAATTTATTTGCATTCTGCAGAGGGAAATAAGTATTTGATCCCCACCAACCAGTAAGAGATCTGGCCCCTACAGACCAGGTAGATGCTCCAAATCAACTCGTTACCTGCATGACAGACAGCTGTCGGCAATGGTCACCTGTATGAAAGACACCTGTCCACAGACTCAGTGAATCAGTCAGACTCTAACCTCTACAAAATGGCCAAGAGCAAGGAGCTGTCTAAGGATGTCAGGGACAAGATCATACACCTGCACAAGGCTGGAATGGGCTACAAAACCATCAGTAAGACGCTGGGCGAGAAGGAGACAACTGTTGGTGCCATAGTAAGAAAATGGAAGAAGTACAAAATGACTGTCAATCGACAAAGATCTGGGGCTCCACGCAAAATCTCACCTCGTGGGGTATCCTTGATCATGAGGAAGGTTAGAAATCAGCCTACAACTACAAGGGGGGAACTTGTCAATGATCTCAAGGCAGCTGGGACCACTGTCACCACGAAAACCATTGGTAACACATTACGACATAACGGATTGCAATCCTGCAGTGCCCGCAAGGTCCCCCTGCTCCGGAAGGCACATGTGACGGCCCGTCTGAAGTTTGCCAGTGAACACCTGGATGATGCCGAGAGTGATTGGGAGAAGGTGCTGTGGTCAGATGAGACAAAAATTGAGCTCTTTGGCATGAACTCAACTCGCCGTGTTTGGAGGAAGAGAAATGCTGCCTATGACCCAAAGAACACCGTCCCCACTGTCAAGCATGGAGGTGGAAATGTTATGTTTTGGGGGTGTTTCTCTGCTAAGGGCACAGGACTACTTCACCGCATCAATGGGAGAATGGATGGGGCCATGTACCGTACAATTCTGAGTGACAACCTCCTTCCCTCCGCCAGGGCCTTAAAAATGGGTCGTGGCTGGGTCTTCCAGCACGACAATGACCCAAAACATACAGCCAAGGCAACAAAGGAGTGGCTCAGGAAGAAGCACATTAGGGTCATGGAGTGGCCTAGCCAGTCACCAGACCTTAATCCCATTGAAAACTTATGGAGGGAGCTGAAGCTGCGAGTTGCCAAGCGACAGCCCAGAACTCTTAATGATTTAGAGATGATCTGCAAAGAGGAGTGGACCAAAATTCCTCCTGACATGTGTGCAAACCTCATCATCAACTACAGAAGACGTCTGACCGCTGTGCTTGCCAACAAGGGTTTTGCCACCAAGTATTAGGTCTTGTTTGCCAGAGGGATTAAATACTTATTTCCCTCTGCAGAATGCAAATAAATTCATATACTTTCCACAATGTGATTTTCCGGATTTAATTTGTGATGTGCTATCTCTCACTGTTACCAATAACCTACCCTTCAATTATGGGCTGCTCATGTCTTTGTCAGTGGGCAAACTTACAAAATCAGCAAGGGATCAAATACTTATTTCCACCACTGTATAATCACTCATTTCAGAAAGCTACTTTTCATAGCATGCTTTGCTTTTTTTTTGCCAAAATTAAGGCATTAGTTTTGAAAACTGGGTAAGTAGTAATTTAATTACGTTTTTTTAGCAACATTCTTTGGAAGCAAGCCCAAAAACAAGAGCTAACCGGCAAGACACAGTTCCTGATCTAACTTTTTTTTTCTACTATATAGTTTTCAGTAATATCAAAATATTTATTCCACAGTAAGGAAAATAATGACAATTATATGAAGGAGACGGCTCAATTGGGATTGGAATTGGTAGAAAAAATAACAGGAAAGGCATGGTATGATATTCTTTCCCCATGGATAAGTCTTCTCAGAAACTTTACCCAGCTTCCCAGACAAGCTTGGAAGCATTCAGTCCACTACCAGTCATCTAAAAAAGCCACATTTTACAGAAAGATTGTTGTCTGTAAAGAAGAAAAGAACTTTGACTTCTGAGTGGCATTTGACAACATGGACCTAATTTCATGTGTGTATCTTATGCTACTGCATACATATCTTAAGAGACAGATCAGCATAGGATGATCCTACACCCAGCTAATAAGGAGCAGGCAAGTCATCTATAGTTCCTCTATTTAAGTTTTCATGCACTTAATTGAAGTAACAGAAAGTTAGGAACAGTAACAATATCATTTGTATTAAGAATCTCCAACAATGTTTTGAAACACAAGAAAAGCCAAGAGTGACTCACCAATTCTTTATGACAAAACATATCCACCACCATTCCTCCATAATAAGAACCAATTCACTTGGCTTTTATACATAATCCAATATTAAATCCATGGCATTAGTTAACTTTGTCTCTGTCAGAATAGCCCCCCCCCCCCCCCCCCCCCATTAAAATACTGGTTTCTGCAACAGTGGCTGAAGCAACTGACATGAAAGAAGGGAGAAGCAAAAGAGACTTGGAAATTATTAGTCACCCTACATTCGGTTTAAACATAATATTTGATGTTTATTTATGCTGCAGTATAAAAGGTTCCAACTATGGGCCAAAAAAGACTGGAAGTGATGCTGTTATAAATAAAGACTGAAAATCAAATGCCAACATTACATTTAAAAAATACTATACTATGGTCTTTTGCTAAATGTTCACATATTAGCTAAGAACAAAACTAATGAAAGGGAATGAGATAAAACTAGAGGTGGCTACTTACCCCTGGATTCTATATATGGCGACTAAATTTGTGCATGCAAATCAGCACACATTGCCAATTTGCACATGTAAATTAATTGAGCTAATCAGCGCCAATAATTGGTTGCAATCAATTGGCCTTAATTGGGATTAACATGCACATCATTTCTATAACAATGTGTGCAGAAATTCTATAGTGTATAAATTCAAGGGGATATGGCTGGGGTGTTCCCAGAATTTATGCACATTGTTATGGAATAGACCCAATCAACGCCTTTGATGCCAGCATTTACACCTGCTTTCAGTAGACCTAATTTCCAGCGCCTTAAGTTAGATGCCACTTATGCGCTTAGCCGCTATTTTCTAAAGAGTGCGGAACCTTTATAGAAAGGCGCTCAGTGCTTATTTTTGGTGCTGAGAAATCGGCACCATTTATAGAATCTAGTCCTTGACATGTTAAAAAAAATGTTCACGTTAACGCACGAGAAGCCCGCCTCATCTAGCATTTCTCCGTCCTCTACATTCCCCGCCCCTGCTGCATCTTTTAAAATTTTTTAGTACTTGACTAGCAAGCACCACTACATACCCACTGTTCACAATGGACCTAAGACTCACTCCTATGCTGGTCCTGCCTATATGGAAACAGGAAGTTGTGTCAGAGGAAAGGCTTGGGGCCGGCATGAGCAGTGGGTATGAGTCACTGCTGGTGAAGAACTAAAAGGTTTAGAAATGTACAGAGGGGCCCCTCCGAAGGGACACCACCTTGTAAGTGGTGGAGGGGCTTCCGTGTTTCAATGACTCAGAGGGCTATGCTGAAGGGTTACCCATATCAGACAGGCCTCTGAGGAGAAACCAAAGAGTGTCCCAAACTGGAGGATCCAAGATGGCGTCGAGGGAGGATGTACGTTAGTTGAGTTCCCGTTTTACACCAGAATACCTGAAGAAGTAGGCGCACTCCCCAGAGAATGGGGAAGAAGAAAGGCAAAGCCGTGGTGTTGCCCTCCTCGAACACGGCTGGGGTTCCCACCACTTCTCAGTCTACTTTGGAGAGATTCGGGGTCATAACGTCGGGGATATCTGTTCCTGTTTCGGGGAACAGCAAGGCTTTATTGCCGAATCTCAGTGGAGAGGGAGTGACTTTGAGTCCCCCTGTTTTGCATGACCTCTCCAAGACCCGGAAACAGTAACACTTCGCTATGGAGGTTGACAGTGGAAACGCCCGAAGTGGGTTAGGATTTTCACGCAATCCGAGGAGGTCCTGGCGTAGCATTGACTCCGGATAATAAACCAACTGGGGGATTGGAGAGTCAGCTCTTCCCCCCGAAGATATCTGGAGCAGTTTCTGTGGAGAAATTGGACCTGGTGAAGCCAAACAATGTCACAATGGACACACTATGGGAAGTGCTGCAGAGTGTGAATAACTCTCTTCTTCAGATGTCAAAATTTTTTTAGGAATAAATATGTGATTATATCAATACTTATCTAACAAAGTGGAAGTCCAAGATAAAAAAATAAAGACTTTGATTTCGGAAATGGTTTCTCTATGAAAATCAGTTAATCTGGTAATGAAGGACAATTTATGTTTCTTGTAAAAAATTGGAACTTCTGGAGAACCAATTAAGGAAAAATAACTTGAGAAAGATAAATTTTCCTAAAATACCCTGTATATAGAGTTATATTATTAGTGACTTTTGCCTTTGAATTAGATAGGAACAATGTTTTGAAATTGTATTTCCGACATATGGCTGATAGTTTTTTTTGGGTTCAAAGATAAATATATTTCCTGACATATCAAGGGAATCGCAGACTAGGAGGTGTGAACTCTTGGCTTTTAAGCCAAGAATCATTGCCCTAGGTGGGACCTTCCTAGAGCGATTCCCTTGTGTTTTATTTCCTGACTAGACTTTGAGCCCGTAAAAACGGGCTATTATAGGAAGGGGGGGTTGAAAGGCCCACCCCCACCGCCGAGTTCGCCGCTGCCCCTCCCCCTCTGAGTTTGCGCCCCCCCCCCCCCACCGAGCCGTCACCACCCACCTTCCACCCGGCCGGGCCCTCGCTCCGCTATTGAAACAGCGAGGGTCCGGGAACGCAGCACTGAGCTCTGCTGAGCTGCCGACGTCGGCCTTCGTTCTTCTTCTCTGCCTGTCCCGCCCTCGTGTGATGTAACGTCGTCGAGGGCGGGACAGAGGCAGGGAAGAAGAAGGAAGGGCGATGTCGGCAGCTCAGCAGAGCTCAGTGCTGCGTTCCCGGACCCTCGCTGTTTCAATAGTGGAGCGAGGGTCCAACCAGGTAGAAGGTGGGTGGCGGCGGCGACTCGGGTGGGGGGAGCGTAGACGGCGGTGTCCCTCCCTCAGCAATGCGCAGTACAGACCCTCTGTGTTCCGCCCCCCCGTCATCACGTATTGATGTGGGGGAGGGGCAGAGGTCTCTACTGCACATTTGCGAGTGAGTACGGTCACTCGCCGTTTATATGTTTGATTACTTATTTGTTGAACCCAGGAAATTACAAGAGTTGTGGAGTTAAAAGAACAGATGAAGAACCTCTGCAGCAACTTCCTTTAAGTTACCACTGTACCGGCTGCAATTACCGATCAACCTTCCTCCCTCAGAAAATATGAATTGTAAGATTAACCATTCCATGTTTTTCTTATTTTCTTTGAGATTGTTTTCCTGATCTTGGATCCCCCAATTGTGGACAATAATGTGGACTAACAAAGATGATATTTTTCCTTAATGTTTGTTTTAATTGATATTTTCTCTTTTCTTTCCCATTTATGTATTGGACATAAATGTAATATAAAATGAATAAATAAAATAATTAAAAAAAAAAAAGAAATGTACAGAGGGGTGATGGGGTGAGAGAGTTAAAGGCCTGATTGCCTGGGGGGGGGGGGGGGGTGGTGGTAGTGGAAGGAGAGTTGCTGGATGGGGGGATTATGGGAGTCTTCAGCTAGTGGGGCTTGGGGAAACTCCTGAAGATGTCCTCTCAGCAGAGGAAGAGAAGAGTGGACCAGCTTTGCATCACTGCAAAGTTCTGGAGGCATTAGACGCTCTAGCTGAAAAGAGGACTGCCTGTCTGCAAAAAAGCCTGAAAGTGGGACTTCTGACCATACTGCTGATACTCAGGCCGGTACAGTCTACCATCTTGAAACTGAGATCAAGAGCCCCCTGAAGACAGATGACCAGAGGCTTTCGGCTTATCCCCAGGCAACCGCTGTAGCTGTTTCCCCTAGTTCTTTCACCAAGTTACTGAGATAATCTCCAAATAGCCACTTGCCCTGAAAGGGCAGTTTAATGGGACATGACTGATTCTGCATCTGCTGTCCAATGGCACAACCAGAGTTGCCACTGGCAAAGTAGTCATCTTAGTCACTGCTGTAACCAGAGTCCACCCTGAAAAGCCGTAATTTATTTTTCTCCTGCAGAATTAATAGGTAGAGGCGAGTCATGACTCTTCCCACTCTCAGCCCCAAGTCCGGTGAGACCCATTCCGCTGTAATCAGGTCCAGAATGTCTAGATGCATCGGGAAGGCCTTAGAAAGACATCTAAACCCCTTCATGATCAATGAAGATGGATTTCCGAATGCCAAAGCAGAAGGCTCCTCAATGGAAAGCACTTGCCAGTGCCTCAGAAATAAGAATAATGAGCTCCTCTTTATGAAACAATCTTAGTACTTTCAGCTCATCTCCCTTGTTTAATGGCTCCTTCAACAATGGCTCCTCTGAATGGAATGAGACCTCATCAGATAAGGGAGAAGCAGAGATAGCCTCATCTGCCCACTCCTGGAGATCTAAACAAGATTTCTTAGGAGCTGGAGAGGCAGCGGAGTGAGAAACTGAAGCACCCTGCAGTAAATCTGTCTCTGCTTCAGTGGATGCTCTGTAGGGCCCCGAATCTGTAAAATGTGTTCCACGCATGATCAGAAGCTGCTCCTCACTGCCAGTTGGCCCCCAACAAAATAGCACCTGCTCCCGTGCGCTCCTGCATCAAATTGCACACTGGCCCTGCTAGAGAGCTCAAAGACCCTGGCATATTGAAATGCTGCACCAAATCTGAAAATGTGCTGCTGCCATTTCTTCTGCATCCCCCAGTATTCCCAGCTTGCAAGCATTGCAATGTCTCGACACCGGCCGGCAGGTCCCATACTGGGCACACTGCTTAACTATTTCTGCAGGAGTCAGCATTCTCTTCAGTTGTCACAAACACAGCACAACATATCCCCCCAAGCAGTGAGTCAGGATCCCTTCTTTGCACCAAGTAGAACCTGCAGTCCTGAATCAGACTTTAGTCAGACTTACCACTGCTGGCTGTTTCTTCAATCTGACCTTCCCCACAAGTCTTACCACAGATCAGAAAGGCTCAGGGCCAATACTCTGTCCCATTCTCTCCAGCAAACCTCTTTCCTTCTCCTTTTTTTTTTAAGGTTATTGTGCTGAAAAAGGCTCAAGCCACTTACAAAGCTCAACTGGACCAAGAGCAAAGCACTCAGAACCAGAGGCTGAAAAGTGTGTCTATCCACCTGCTGGAGATAGAAAATACTGAGGAGCTGGACTGGATGCCAAGAGACATATGTCGCAACTTAAAACTGAGTTCTCTATCTCCACCTGCTGAATCATGGACACAACAATCCCACAGGTTCTGGAATAGTGGGAAGCTACATAAAAACATAAGTGTTGCCATACTGGGACAGACCGAAGGCCCATCAAGTCCAGCATCCTGTTTCCAACAGTTGCCAATCCAGGTTACAACTGGCAAGATCCCAAAACAGTGCAATACATTTTATGCTGCTTATCCTAGAAATAACCAGTGGATTTTCCCCTAGTCCATTTTAATAATGGCTTATGGTGCTAACCAATCAATTAAGGAAATCCCTACCCTGTGATCTACCCTGGGGAGCTCAGGATAGCTGCTCACAGGTTATCAAATATAACTGTTCACAGGGCCTCAGCAAAGAGATCCTTCTCTCTTTTCTCCCTGGCTAAGACTAAAAGAAAAAAGAAAAATTACTTCACAGCTTAAGCTAACAGTTTTTTGGTGGGAAGAAGAAACTGACAGTTCAACAACTTTACAAACAACAGTCACCACCTGCTGGCCAAAACAAAGGAAATGCACATCATAAACAATAGCTGTATAATTTACAAGCAGAAAAATTCTCCGTTTTCCAACAAGCTTGATTTCTGATAGGGTTATTTAATTGCACTACTATTAATTTTCTGCACAATTAAAAATTTTAATCATGATTTATCAATAGTTGGGATAGGCACCATACCTCCAACCTTCCCCCCCAGCAGTCCTCTTTCCCTCTGGGCCATAGGCTTGCTCTACTAGCCCCAAAGGCCTTTCTGCAGCCATGTCCTGGCCTTGCAGAAACGGAAGTTCCATTAGAGGAGCCAGGATGGCTTTCAGGGCCAGCAGAGGAAGCCTGCTTGCCTTACAGACACTGCCCACAACTCAGGCAACTTTAGAAAATGGCAAAGGAGGGAAGGGAGAGAGATGCCAGCCTGCTGGGGGGGGGGGGAAGAGGTCAGCAAGGGTGTAGCCAGACAGCTGGTCTTACATGGGCCTAAGCCCAAAGTGGGTGGGCACAGAATTTGCAACCCTGACCTCACTCTCTGCCTCTCCCCCCAATCCCAAAATATGAAATACCTGAGCTGGTGGAGGATCCCCAAACCCTGCCAGCTGAAGATTTCCTCCTCTTCCAAACAACAGCACTTACCTTGAGCTGCCGCTGCCAAGCTGTGCATGCTCAGCGCTTGCATGAAAACTGAGCAAGTGTAGGGGCCAGTGTTGGAATAAGCTTGAGGGAAATGCTGCCAGCTGCTGTTTTGAAGAGTGGTGGCTGCCTGAGGAGGAGGGGTGGGGTTTAGTGATCCCCATCAGCCAAAGCAGGAGTGCCACAATTTTGGGAGGGCCTGAATCCCAATTGGGTACACTGACCCACCCATGGCAATGCCACTGGAGGTTAGAGGTAAAGTTAAGATCAATTTCTTTAAATATGTGTGACAGCATTCTGCAATGCTTACATCTCCTACATATATATATATTTTGTGTGCGAACATAGCAAAAGGCAGAACCAAACATGTGGTAGCTCAGAGCCACAATGACTTTATATACAGCAGTGGTAAGCTTGGCACTGTGTAAGGCCTCTAATACCGCCAACACACACATATCCTATTATTTCCAGCAGGTCCTTTATCCTGCACAGTATCTGCTCCAGAGATAAGTCAGTCCCATTAGGAGTCCAAACCTCATGTCTTAGGTAGGGCAGCCACCTCAGTGCCCGCCACACAGAATGCATAAGAGTTGCAGGAACTGCTGAAGAGGTTAAGGCCTAAAGGTACCATGATGTGATGAGTAAAGGTATGGTGGTGTGGGAGGCAACAATACTAGAACTGGCCCTGGTATATGCAACATATTAGGAAGAGCCCAAAAAAGTAAAATTAGCTTGGTTTCAGAGGTGCTGGAAAATGATTAAGTATAACTCCCTTAAAATGATGGTATTTTGAAGGACATACAGGAAGATGTCCACATATTCATTTTAAAGCACAGGAAATCATGACAATGCAGAGGCTGGCCGAAGTGAAACTGCCACTGAAACTGGCTGAAAGGTTTTGGCCGAAACAAAAACTGCAACCAAAACTCATCACCTGGTTTCAACCAAAGTTAAAACCGAAACCTCAAGTTTGGTTGTGTGACTATGAACCACGGAGTGCCACTGGGAACTGTTAGAGTTTGCAGCCTATATTCCTCTACTAAGCCTACAGTACACATGTCCAAATATAATAATGTAAATAAATAATGAAAGAGTACTTTACCTACAAGCAAAATTGTTGTGGTCCATGTGTGTAAAAGCTAAGGAAAACTGAAACAAATAACTACGGTGATTTTACAGTGGCTGACTACACCATGCTGAGTGACAGCTGATGCCATAACTCCACAGAGAGGCTAATTCCTAAGGAGCTTATCATCCCAAATTTACAAACTTAAAAAACGCTCCATTTACCATATAAATTACTGTGCAAGATGATAACGGCATTACTTGCAATTACTTGCCCTGTCTGCACCACTAGACTCCCATGAATTGTAGTAGCCTCCCCACCCCAGTACTACCTTACAATTCATGGGAGTCTAGTGGTGCAGACAGGGCAGGAGCGATGCCCCAGTCATGGCAAGCCATTTTGACAGCAGAGACAGAATGGGCAGAAGTGGGGACCGCTCCTGTTCCAATTACGAGTAGATGAAGACAGAAATAGGCACAAGGGTGGACGATACCAGTCCAAACCCAGCCAGGGCTGTATCCTAGCATACAGGAAGCAAAGACCTGAGATGGGAATCAAATACAGGTTCAGACTGTGTTAATATGTAAACATAAGAGTAATACATGGAGAGAATGGGGTGGTGTAATCAGGGAAAGCAATACAACTGATTATATAATAAGCAAAAGCCAGGCAAAACAAGAATTTTTATTGAGTAATGTTTAATTCAAAGGCACTATATAGTTTAAGATACATGAAAAGGAAAGTTCAGGGTTTTTTTTTTTGTTTGTTCACTTCTTGTCATCAGTCCAGGTGACTTCATAATCTGTGTACACTTTTTTCAATTTCTCTGCAGTCACAGAGTGATCGGCCTTGCCATATCCCTGTAAGGAAAAAAAAGAAAAAGAAAAGCTCTTTAAAAAACGTAATAGTCTGTATGCCATTATTTTGGGTTTGTACCTTCCAGTTTCCTCGTGGCCACTTTCAACTGTATAGTATATCAATAGAAATAAAACAAAATAAAACATGGAAAAGAAAAATAAGATACCACCTTTTTTATTGGACATAACAATACATTTCTTGATTAGCTTTCAAAGGTTGCCCTTCTTCATCAGATCGGAAATAAGCAAATGTTGGTAGATGACAGTATATATAAGTGAAACATCAAAGCAGTTCAGTGACAGTCTAACAGGATGGGGGTGGATAGGTGAGAGACAAGGAGATATGCATGGAGACAGGAGGGGGACAAAGCAGTACATTTTTATGGTTTATAATGGGCTAGAAAACCCAGATCTTTGTTAAGTCCTGTCTGGTGGGTGTCAAAATATTTAATCATTCTAGCCCTCATGATCAAAAGCCCTGCGCTGTTCCAAACAGCACCCTAAAAATAGCGCCAGGACAACACAGGGCTTTTCTGCATCGATGATCAAAGATAATGCATGCAAATCTAAGCAGCGCTATTATCTTTGATTATCATGTTGATGGATCAACGATTTCTGGGGGTTTCGGGGGCTGGAGACCCACCGGACCTCCAGCCCCCGTTCGCCTTGGTGGGGGGAAGGGGGGCCTGCCAACATGCAACTGCATGCTGGACAGGGCTCACCATTCCTCCCCAATGATCTGCAAAATCTAACGCCAGCTCGGAGCTGGCGTTGATTTTGCTGCAGCCAGCGACCCAATCTTTGGCGCGCTGGTCGCTGATCATTGGGGATGAATGCGTTAAGCGCCAATTAGCATGCATTTGCATGCTAATTGCGCTAGAAGCCCTGTTTAGCATGCATTTGCATGCTACTTGCACTGAGAGCCCTCGAGTGCGCTGTTTCAGGCGCTCGAGGGCTCTGATCATGGGTCGGCTGCAAATTCTGGCGCTAGTATGGCGTTAACAGCCTCTAGCGCCAGAGTTTGCTTTTGATCATGAGGGCCTTAGACTTTAAACGTCTTATGTTCCTGTATTGTTTTAAAGTTCCCTTTTAAGATTCTTACCACGAAGTCACTGGTACAGTGTTCTGGTTTTGTAAAGTGCTGCCCCACAGGCGTTACATCTTTATTACCGTAGTACTGGCATTTTTCATATGGTGTCTATGTAAATTAAATCTCTTCTTTAGCATCTGACTGGTTTCTCCAATGTAGAAGCCTTCATTGCATTTTTTTTTACACTGAATGATATATACCACATTGGAAGATGAGCACGTGAAAGATTCCTTAATGTTGAATACGTTTCCTTTGTGAATGATCGTGGGGTCCTGTGAGATATATTTTGGCATAGTTTGCAGCTGGATATATTACAAGGATGTGTGCCATTCTTTTCTTTTTGAGTCTGTGTTGGGAGCTTACTTCTAATTAGCTTGTGTTTTAAGTTGGGTGGCTGTCGAAAAGCCAGCACTGATGGGGATGGGAATATCTCTTTCAGTAATTCATCCTCCTGGAGTACAGGCTGCAGATCTCTTATGATTTTTCTTAATTTTTCCAGCTCTGGGTTGTATGTCACTATAAGGGGGATTCTGTCTGTTACTTTTTTTTCTTTGTATTGTAGCAGATTTTCCCTGCTCTCCTGTCTCCCTCTCACCTATCCACCCCCATCCTGTTAGAATGTCACTGAAATGCTTTGATGTTTTCACTCATCCCGTCTCCATGCATATAGACTATCACTGAAATGCTTTGATGTTTCGCTCATATATACTGTCATCTACCAACATTTGCTTATTTCCGATCTGACGAAGAAGGGCAACCTTCGAAAGCTAATCAAGAAATGTATTAAGTTATGTCCAATAAAAAAGGTGGTATCTTTATTTTCTTTTCCATGTTTTATTTCTATCGATTACCTTTAAAAGTGGACTAAGACGGATACCACACCTCTCTACTGTATAGTATGGAAATGACAGATATTTCAAACCCAACACACATATATGTGGCCTACCATAAATACATGTATCTAAATCAGTAGGAAAGCAACATGAAAACCCAAGACTGTGGGATAAAGCTTACAGGGACAAACAGCACTACTAACTTGAAACCTTCAAAAATGTTGCATGTAATCACTGAACAGAAGCCAAGTGAAACTGAGGAAGAGGCAGGACGGGACTGAAGGCCCACGAGAACTAAGTTCAGGCTTCCTGACCCCCAAGTATTAATTTACAAAATTACCATTTTATGCAGTTTAAGAATTTGTAAAATATATTTGTTACATAAAAAAACAACAGAATCAAGCACTCCAGATTAGTAAGAGGACTTATTAAAATCAGGTCACCTCCAGTGTTTTGATTTCAAAACAAAAGCTTCTTTCAAAAAACTGGAAGCAGATTTGTTAAACTCATTTTATAATGATCTTATGGAGCCATGTCATCCTATTTTCAGAAGGTTGGGAAAAAAGTTTCATGAATTTCAACTTTTTAAGATGTTGCAACAAATGGTTATAAATATAATTATGCATGTTTGTACTTAATGTGTTCCCTTTGTAATCACCTGAAATGACCCTCTTGATTCATAAAGGGCCATCTCATCTTCAGTTTTATAAAACTAGCCGTTAAGCCCGTAAAAACGGGCAAGTATTGCAGCCCTCCTCTCCCCCCTGGCCTCACCCCGTCCACCGATCCTCCCCCCCATGTCCAGCAACCTTCCTCTGTGCCCTGCTCGCACCCCAAGTCCAGCAACCATGGCCTCTCCCCCCTGCCCCCCCCCCATGTCCAGCTACCCTCATCGCCGCCGCTCCCTCCCCCCTCTGTGCTGGGCCCCCCGCACTGACCTGACAGCGCCTCTCACCTCCGTGTGAAAGCGCTACAGACAGCAGCAGATTGCTCTGCTGCTGCCTGCAGCGCTTCCACACGGAGGTGAGAGGCGCTGTCAGGTCAGTGCAGGGGGCCCAGCACAGAGGGGGGAGGGAGCGGCGGCAGGGATGGGGGGGGGGAGGGTGGAAGTTGTTTCACGCAATGTTCCTTTCCAGGCAGCAGCGACGGCGTCCGACAATTCGACTCCATTTCCCTCTCTGTTCCGCCCTCTGATGTCATGACGTCTTGACGCGAGGGCGGGACAGAGAGGGAAGTCTGTACTGCGCATTTGCAAGTGAGTTCGGTCACTTGCCATTTATATGTTTGATGACCAGAAAATAAATATAATGATTCGATTAGCTATCGCATGAATGTGCCTTGAAATCATTTGATGTTTGGGCAGCACATCACGAGATACTAAGCAATGGCAAAGTCAGTCCTAAAAATTAGAGATGTGCATTCATTTTGAAATGACATTGAACACAGCCTGCATGCTTTTCAAGTGAAATAAATCAACAATAAAATTCATTTCTTTTGTTTCCATTTTAGTGAATATTTCCATTTACTGTGAACTACTACTACTACTACTTGACATTTCTAAAGCGCCACTAGGGTTATGCAGCACTGTACAATTTAACATAGGACAGTCCCTGCTCAAAGGAGCTTACAATCTAAAGACAAAAAAATATATAAACACCTCTAAAAAAAAGTAGTCACAGTACATTGTTAACACATCAGACATCCCGACAATCATGAGTGGGGTGGGACAGCTTAACAGGAAACCATTATTTACTCCTTCCAATTATACTAGGACTATGGTACACTCCATGAAACTGACAAGTAGCAAGCTGTGGAATTTGCTGCTGGAGATCACAGCAAATTCCTACAGGAAATGTCCATAAATAATTATTATCCAAGTAGATCTACTACTTATCGCTGAGAGTGATCTGCAAGGAACTGATCTACTGAATCTTTGGTCCGACTCAGGGATCAATGCAGAAACCGCACATTAGAAGCTGTGCTGTCATCTGCTCTAATGCTAGCTTACTGCAAAAATAATTACCCAAGGGATGCAGTATTTAATGAGAATGCAAATTACCACCATGCTGAAATTGCAGCAATAATCCACAGCTCACTGCAAAATGTCTCCCTTAATGTCAGGTTGTGAGTGACTCACCCACTGACAGGAGGGAGGACATTTAAAAAGTCGCTGCTAGTCTGTAATGGCCCTTCCTCCAACCCAATCCGACCAGAACCCTAGAGAACATAAGAATATAAGCGTTGCCATACTGGGACAGATTGAAGGCCCATCAAGCTCAGTATCCTATTTCAAACAGTGGCCAATCCAGGTTACAAGTACCTGACAAGATCCCAAAAGCGTAAAACAGATTTTATGCTGCTTATCGTAGAAATAAGCAGAGGATTTTCCCAAGTCCATCTTAATAACGGCTTATGGATTTTTCTTTTAGGAAATTATCCAAACCTTTTAAAACCCTGCTAAGCTAACTGCTTTTGCTACATTCTCTGGCAATGAATTCCAGAGTTTAATTACACATTGCATGAAGAAATATTTTCTCCAGTTTGTTTTAAATTTACTGTTTAGTAGCTTCATTGCATGACCCTTCGTCCTAGTATTTTTGGAAAGAATAAACAAGCTATTCACGTTTACCTGTTCCACTCCACTCCGTATTTTATAGACCTCTATCATATCTCCATTTCAGCCATCTCTTCTCCAAGCTGAAGAGCCCCCACTTTGGCCTTTCCTCATAGGGAAGTCGCCTCATCCCCTTTATCATTTTTGTTGCCCTTCTCTGCATATTTTCTAATTCTGCTATATCTTTTTTGAGATGTGGTATTATCAATGTGTCGCCCTATTATCATTACTTCAGTTTCTGACTGATTTAAAGCAAATTTATTTCTATCAATGCATGTATCACTTTTAAACTTAATTTCAATTTTACACATACTGTAAGAAAGGCATCAATGGGAAAAAAAGAAATGAGTATCATCCAAGTAGATTCTATATTCAACCCTCAATCTTTCAATCTTTACAAAACGGCTGAACCTTGTGGCACATCCATATTCACAGCATAAGCATCCAATACAGTATCATCCCATTTCACGTCTAGTTAAATTTGTTGTATCCTGAAAGCACATCACCTCTAAATCCCATCATATCTGAAAAATTTGGCATCTTTATAGCTCCACAATCCTTGGTGAATTGCAAGGTTATTAATATGATCCACTGCAATTTTGTACCCCATATGAAGGATAATAAATATACCTGAAGAAAGACTATTCTAGATACTTTGGCTGCTATACCTTTTTCAGCAGTTATCATGCAGTATAAGATCACCATCTTAACCAGATCTATGTGCCCGATAATGATATGGATAAGTCTACCCATTTAGAATATAAATGATTTTAAATAAAATAAAAATAATGGAGGGACTATGTTCTTAGTGGCAACCCTTAGGTGGATAAACAAAGCTACCGGACCTCTTGTGGTCTTTATTTATTGATCTAGTGGTTTCTTCTCCTCTGAGTCTCCAGTTCAGTCCAAACTAGGGCTGGGATCATGGTACCATAAACTTTCACTCACAATTACGCAAGTCTTTTTCCCTATTTTATATTTCCATCTTCACCCATTGTACCTAAAAGTAGATAACGCCACTACAGTGAATTTTCTTGGACTGCAACCATGGGCTCTGAATTCCTCCACACAAGCTCAAAAATTTGATCATATTACACCTTTGTTCATTCAATACCATTGGTTCCCTGTTCAATTTCAGTTTAAAATTCTTATGCGGAGATCACGTGATGCTTTGAGAGAGCAAGACGTGTCCATCTCGCTCTCTGGGACCTCTGCACACTTTATCACCTATAAGTAACCCGTTTTTACTACACAGTAAGCTTTAATGCTGCTGCACTCATCTACTAAATGGACAAATACCTAGAAGTGTCGCCGAGTAGTACGGTGGGTAAAGGAATCAAACAGGAAAAAGAGAAAAAAAACAGCCCTTCTCTGCAGAGCACTTGCAGCAACTGACATTAGTCGTAGTGGCAGCTCTGGAGCCGAAGCTGGGAAGATTATCGGATCAACTGTCCTCGTCTGAGACCCTTTTAGCTGATATGAATAAACGGGCAGGCGAGCTGGAGCACAGAGTCTCGATGCTGTAAGACGCTTCCCCTCCGGCTGCAGAGAACATGATGAAACTTACCAGTGCGGTGCGGGCGCTGTCTGAGAAGGTTGATGACCTCGAAAATCGCTCTCGGTGGTCCAACCTAAGAATCATCGGGATGCCGGAAACTGTCAGCGAAGTGGTCTTGTCGACCGTAGTACAGCAACGGCTGAAAAAAAGAGTTTGCCCTGTCGGACAGCACAGGGCCTCTGTGTCTCAAAAGAACGCACCGCGTGGGCAGGAAGCAAGATGACTGACAGACGCCGAGAGCAGTGCTTGTTAAGCTCTATAACTATATCCATAAGGTCGAAATATTACATGGCTGCAGAATGAAACGGGACTCTTTGCAATTTGATGGAAACAAAATACGAATCTTTCAGGATTACTCGTCCTCCTTACAAGAGCGGAGGAGGCAGTTTACACCTTTATGTCACCAGCTTTATGAAAACAATGTTAGATTCCTGCTGTTGTACCCGGCCACATTGAAAATTTTGCAACATGGACACTGGCAAACTTATGATAGCGCTGACGCAGCAAAGAACTGTGTGGTCAAAATATTGCAAGAACTTTCTAATAACCCACCGAATGGATAGATCTGGCCAGATAACCCTGTTCGACACTCGGTGAGAGTGGCATCGTGGAATGTCATAAGTACATGCCATACTGGGAAAGACCAAAGGTCCATCAAGCCCAGCATCCTGCTTCCAACAGTGGCCAATCCAGGTCACAAATACCCAGCAAGATCCCAAAAATGTCTGCAGAATAACCTCACCTGTTAAAAGAACCAAAATTTTGGCAGGTTAAATACTTAGGAGTTATTATTCCAACAGATATATCTAAATTATATGATAAGAATGTGTTCCCATTGTTGACTTATACTAAACAACAGTTGCAACTCTGGAATGAATGCCTCCTCTCATTGATGGGACGCATAGCGTTGGTAAACATGATGCTGGTTCCTCGCTGGCTTTGTGTGTTCCAGATGTTGCCCCTGTTCTTAAGAAATGAAGAGCGGTTGTTAAACAGGGCACTTCAGATTTTCTTGTGGAGGGGTAAACGCCCCAGATGCCCCTTAGCAATACTACAAAAACCATTAGCACATGGGGGACTGGGACTGCTGAATGTGAGATATTTAACTGTAGCATGCTCCATGAGACATATGCGGGATTGGCTATTGGGAATGCAGTCCTTTTCGGCCACGTCTCTCAAGACGGCGCTCTCCCTGGCGGTGCACCTCAGCTGGTTGTTACATACTATTCCAGGTAAAGCAAGCATTGTTTGGCATCATAACCCACTTTTTCTTTCAGCGAGAGCAGCCTGGAGGTGGCTCTGCCGGCGCCACGGTTTTTCAGCAGCGGCCACGCCATACTTTGCCCTTTGGCATAATCCAGACTTTCCAGCGGGCACATCTTCTACGGTATTTGCTCGTTGGAGAAGAGCGGGAATCATCTATCTTAGTCAAGTACTCAATGAGGAAGGAAAATTGAAATTTTTTGCTGATCTGTAAAGGAAGTTTGCGCTTCCACCTCAAGATCACTTTGCCTACCTCCAACTGCATCATTATGTGACAGCCCTAGGATTGATGAATCTTTGTGAAAATGTGCAAGACACTTCGAACTCAGCCTTAACACTGGGGTTACAAAATTCAATCCTCTTACGTTATCACTATAGACACTCATTAGATACAACAGAGGATTTGGATTACAAGAAGATCGCAGACGCTTGGTCTACTGAATTGCAAGTGCCTGTAACTGAAGACCAAATTAAACAACATGTATTGAGTTTACAGCATCCGCTTTATAAGTCACTGGGAACTTCAATATAAGTTTGTATTACGTTTATATATATCCCCAGTGAGAGCATATCGAGCGGGGTTTCGGGTCATCTGGAGCTTTCCCCAAGTGCAAGCAAGAACAAGCCACGTTAAGTCACATGTTTTGGCTTTGTCCATGTGTCACTAATTTTTGGACAGCAGTGTTTGGTGCAGTGCATCGATATTGGAAGTGTAAAGTGACAGTACACCCTCAGATTCTGTTTGGGGTTTATAAATACTCCAACCCTGCCTGCTCAGAGTCTCGGTGTTTTCTGCGGAAAGCCATTTTAATTGGGGAAAAAAAGTCATATTATTACACTGGAAAGAACCACATGCCCCTACACTGGAAAAGTGGCGGATACATATGATTGATCTCTTGAAGCTGGAAAGATGTGGGATTAAAATTTTCTCTTCTGTGGAGGACAACAATTTCAGAGAATTTGGGAGAGGTTTTGGGACACACTGCAGCCAGCAGCAGATTATTAAATAGTTAAATGTTGTGTAATACCCTCGCAAGGTGCAAGGTTTCATACGGACGATCCTAACTACAGGAGGGGGTTAACTGGAGGGGGGAAGGGGAGGGGTTTTGGGAGGGGTAGGGAGGCTGGAGGGAATGGGAATTATTGGTTGTATATGTGATGGTTTGTTACACAAATAAGTTTGGAAATAATAAAAATGACAAAATTTTTATGCTTGTTTAAAAAAAACATTTAATTCAGGTGTTTCACTTTATTTATTGTCCCTTCTTACCCCTTACAAGCCCTCCCACCACTTAAATTCTTCTACTGAATTGCTTCTTGTGCTTCCATCACTACCATGTGCCCGTCTGGATTCAACCTGCCAACTAGTGTTCTTTTATTGACCCCATCATAGAACTAGTTACCACACACTTTACGTATGGGGAGCCTTCTTTTGTATTTCAAAGCAGCTATGAAAACACACTTGTTTACCAGACTTTGAGGGGGCTGCAGTTGCCAATTGCAGACCAGAGATTTACAACTATTTGCTTTTCTCTTTCTTTTCATCTTAAAGAGCTATTTTCTATTATTTTCTAATTCTATGGTGTGGTTTCTTTTTTTGTCCTATTTTGACACTGTGGCATTCTGTTCCTTGAGCTTTTAATTTTTAAAATTTTGTACACCACTTTGTTGTACTGGGTACTAAAGATGGTATAGTAAGTGCCCAATAAACAACACACAGAGGACTATGAACCTTGCAACATCCCTAGCCCAGCTGACCAGGGAAGCAGAATTTTCATCTGGAAATTGAAGTGGGGACCTTTTCATAGCACTGCACTGAGCAACCCAGCTGACCAGCTCCTATCATTCCGACGCATAAAAGACCAGGAATCATAGGATAGTTTGGGTTACAAATCAGGAGAGGCAGACGTGGACTGACAGAAGAAAGAACAGAAAATGAGAGCGCGCACACACACCCCCAAAAACGTTAAGACTTGGTGTCTACAGGCCTGACAGTTAACAGCTAGCCGCTGAAATCTTGGCCAACAAACTGGGTAAATATAGAGCCACACCAGTCACTATATTTTTCTAAATATCACCTGAGACATTAAAGAAAACAGAAATATAATTATTAAAAAGAAGGCTAAAAGCTGGATATTCCTTTACAGAACCTATTTTAATACTTACTGTAGATTCCCCAAATACTCGGATTTTCTTTTCTTTGCTGTTGTGTTCTATTTTTCCTCCTCCAAGGCATTTACATGTAATGCCCAGCTTTTCCATTTCTGGATTCAATTTTTCAAATATATGATCTGAAACGGGAATTAAGGATAACAAAAGTTAACTAGCATTTCTCAACAATTACACCGGTATTTTACAACCAATGTGCCTTCAGACCCAATTAAGTGTGCCGTGAAAAAGGGAAAGGTGGGGGGGGGGGGGGGGGGGGGGGGGGGGGAAGTTACCACTGCTAACGCTCACATTCAGACCAGCACAAGAACTCTGGTCTCAGAATCTTGCAGCAAGAGAAGACATCCATGGCTACACTGTGCGCTAAACCACGTTTTAAATTGAGTTTTCAAAATGTATACAGCTTTCTCCCTTCATTATTTCCTATGGAGTAAACGGTAAATAACTGTTGGAGAGATCAGGGCTTCCGCTAAGCAGCTTTAGCTGCGTGGGAGTGCACTAGAGAATGACACCCCGTGGGTTCTGTCTCCATCCCTGCCCCCGGAGGCCCTGTCCTCATCTGCAGAAACCTTGAACAATAGTAACATAGTAGATGACGGCAAAAAAAGACCTGCACGGTCCATCTAATCTGCCCAACAATTTAAACTCATATGTGCTACTTTATGTGTATACTTGACTTTGATTTGTTTCTGCCATTTTCAGGGCACAGACCGTAGAAGTCTGCCCAGAACAAGGCCCACCTCCCAACCACCAGCCCCGCCTCCCCCCCACCGGCTCTGCCACCCAATCTCGGCTAAGCTTCTGAGGATCCATTCCTTCCCAACAGGATTCCTTCATGTTTATCCCACGCATTTTTGAATTCCGTTACCGTTTTCATCTCCACCACCTCCTGCGGGAGGGCATTCCAAGCATCCACCACTCTCTCCGTGAAAAAATACTTCCTGACATTTTTCTTGAGTCTGCCCCCCTTCAATATCATTTCATGTCCTCTCGTTTTACGGCCTTCCCCTCTCCAATTATGGTTTTATATTTATATCTTTTTAGTAAAGTATAAAATGGAATATGCTGTGCAACTATTGTGTATAAATTACGAACAGAAAACAATAATAACAGTGAGCAGCTATAACAACCCTCCGCGCCACCACCCTCTACCCTTCCAACCCCAACAAATCCTAATCAACCCTGTTAAAATGTCCAGGAGTACAAAATACAACCCAGTCTGTATGCCCTAGAGGGGAGAAATATGCCCTATGAAGCACTGTTATGGTTTTTTAATCTGTGGATGATTAAGAAGTCATCAACAACCTCAGGATTCAGTCTTGCTCTCCTGTCTTCCACAATCCTTCCTGCAACAGAAAGTTTCTTCTAAGAAGATGTGCTGGTAGCAGGATGTACAGGATCCCCCATGCAAATTTTGCTTGTTGTGGCCAGCATGTTTGCTTGTTTTGCCAAAAAATCAAAATATCTTTGTAGGTATCACTAAAACATAAATATACAGCACTGCGTACATCTAGTAGCGCTATAGAAATGATAAGAAGTAGTAGTAGTATAAATAACAGTCCAGTTCATTAATAGGCTTCAAAGTAGAAAATGACATGGGAACAAAGTTTGTCTACGTCCCTGTGGGCTCTGTCCCCATCCCCGCCTCCGTGGGATCTGCCCCCGCCCAATCCCCACCCCTGTGTCATTCTCTAGAGCCCTGATGGCGAACCTATGACACGCGGCGCCGCCAGTGTGGTCCGCCCTCCCTCCTCGCTCCCGGAAACTAACTTTAAAGCCTCCTTTCACGTCGCAGCAAGCAGCAGCAGGGCAGGCCACTCCTTCCTTCCGTGTCCTGACCTCGCCTGACGTAACATCCACGAGGGATGAGCACAGAAGGAAGGAGGAGAGGTCTGCCCTGCTGCTGCTTGCTGCAACGTGAAAGGAGGCTTTAAGGTTAGTTCCGGGCCCGGTAGCGGGTGGAGGGGGGGCGGTCCTAGTAGCAGTGATTTTTCTTGAAGTGACACACCACCCGAGTTATGCTCGTTTTTTTTGGTGAATTTTGACACACCAAGCTCAAAAGGTTACCCATCACTGCTCTAGAGTGTACCACCAACATTACTCCCAGTGTGGGGAGGTACAATCGCACTTTCAGTCACAAAGGATCTACTTGTCCTTAGTGACAGGCACAATATCATTGAAACCTCCACCCAACCAGCAAGAATACCAGCTCAAAGCTGCTTAGTGGGACACCCTAGAGAGGATATTTATAACCAAGCACTGAGGTCTAAGATATAGGCAAGCAACATACATACCATGCAATTCTCCCCCCCCCCCCCCCCACCCCCACCCCCACACACTACTCTGCGCTTCTAGATCAAGGTGATGTCAGCAATACTGCTTGGTATGTTTGACAGGAGATAATGAGCCTCCTACAAACTGTAATTAAGCTGACAACAGTCTGCCCTGGAAAACAGAAGCAGGCCTGATATACTATGCAAAGGAGTTTTGAGTTTTTCACACTGCATTGCCTGGATCCCTCAAAACATTTTCAAACCTAGGATACACATAAGCCTGTTTGCCCAGGAAGGGAGCTACAGTAGCTGCTGCTATCATACTGGAGCCCCTACAAGTCAGTTACTGATGCCAAGGTTGTATCCTGGAACCAGAACAGGGTCAGCCTGCAGCAGCCAGGCAGTGCATCTGGAAAGTGACACTGCCAGGACTTAGGTTAAAAGCCAGAGAAAAAAAAGTTGTTGTTTTTTTACTCAAATTGTGCCAACAATGAATATTAATAAAAATACATTTCTCAAAATTCCCTAACTCCACAATTTTTATATAACAAAAATACCATAACCCACTTTCTCAACTTTACTTTACAATTGCCGGAAAAGAGCACATCAAGTTTTCTTTAACCATCCTCACAAAATAGGTCAAACAGAGAAAACAAGGGCATTAAGAAAACAATACCAAGCTGTTTGCAGATTTGTGACTATAAAGGATATATATAGATGCATGGGACTTTTTATGCAAAATGAGTGTCCAGGGAAATAGGCCATCTTCTTATTACTGAGGAAATTCTCCAATATAATTTCCAACAGGAAAATTCTACTTTCTTGAATTCCTGCCAGACCAGTTCTCATCAGTGGATACCTTACTGCCAGCGGGTACTTTCCCTTTTGCCCATGCCAAGCCAGTCCAGACCAGCGAGATATACCAAAGCAATATCTATGTAATGTAGGGCTGCTGCCCCCAAAACTTGCTTGCTGATTGACTCAAAGATCATGAAAAGAGAGTGCATGAAGTGTCTTCCATGTGGCTGCCCTATGGATTTCTTTCTGGCAATCAACCTAAATCCCACCAAAGAGGCAGCCTGTGCTTAAGTTGAATGCAGCTGTTGCTCCAAGGCACTACTCAACCCTGGGAGGCATAGGTGGTAGTTATATCTCCCTAAGCCACCTGGCTTTGGACCCCTTGGATGTTTTGGCCTCTTTATAAGGCCCTTAAAAAAAAAAGGAACAAACCACTTCCGTATCCTGCAGAAGGACTGTTATCACCTTCAACTATCTATGCTGCCCCCTCCTACGGTCTAGGCAATGAAGTGGCTTGCCCTCCCCTTCAGCTGCTGGGTGAAGTTGGCAACCCAATGGATTGGTTAATATGAAATGTTGAAACCACCTGAGTAGGTTCAAAGGCTACTGCACTAATCATATTTGGATCCTACACTGGTGCCAGTGTTCACACCTCTCAAAAAAAAAAAAAAAAAAAACAACCCAAAAACCTCCCGACATACTATTAGGGCATTGCTGACTTTCTCACTGTCCTCTATAGTAGGACAATGCTGCATACTGCGGTTTCAGGGAGCTGAAGAAGAGTCCTCTCTCCTGAACTCCTTGCAGAAAAATTAGAATGTGTGTCATCTGGCTTTCCATGGCAAGAAGCCCTGATGAAGTGAGATACTGTTGTTTCTAACTGGAGCAGCAAGAAAGATGAGTTAGACCACCCATGGCCCCAGAACTGCTTACACACTGTCCTTATCTGTGAGGGAGGATGCCCAGGTTCAGAAGAACCCGAGAAGCTCCAAAATAGAGAATGACATGGGGATGGGGACCTGCAGTAACCACGGGGATGAGGACAGGGACAAACTTTGTTTTTCTACTCTGAAGGCTGTTAATGAACTGGCCTGTAATTTATATTTAAGTGATACAGACAATGATATTTTGACTTTTTGGAAAAACAAGCAAACATGCTGGCCACAACAAGCAAAATTTGCGTGGGGGATCCTGTACATCCTGCTACCAGCACATCTTCTTAGAAGAAATCTTCTGTTGCAGGAAGGACTGTGGAAGACAGGAGAGCAAGACTGAATCCTGAGGTTGTTGATGACTTCTTAATCATCCACAGATTAAAAAAACCATAACAGTGCTGCACAGGGCATATTTCTCCCCTCTAGGGCACACAGACCGGGTTGTATTTTGTACCCCTGGACATTTTAACAGGGTGGATTAGGATTCCTTGGGGTAGTAGAAATCAGCTATTGTTGGGGTTGGAAGGGTAGAGGGTGGTGGTGAGGAGGGTTGTTATAGCTGTTTTTTATACTTTACTAAAAGATATAAATATAAAATCATAATTGTTCGAGGCTTCTGCAGATGAGGACAGAGCCCATGGGGACGGGGACAAACTTTGTGCCCGTGTCATTCTCTACTCCCAAATGCTGAAAGGACAGATGACCCATGTCCAGTGTACCCTGAAGGTAAGCAGTCAGTACAGTACACTGGGAACACCATAAGCCCCAGTGGACTAGAAACCTTCACCTAGGTGGCTGCAAAGCAGCTCCTTTACATAGCAGAAACTGTAGAGGAGAGGGATGTTAAGAGTGGGTAAGCAAGTATCCTACATCCTTGGCCAATCAGGTCCAAAAGAAAAAGATAAATACAGAATAGAAAGGAAGAAACCTATGTTTCTTTTCATAAGGAGCAAAGACAAGGTCAAAAGTGCCTTCTTTCAGTGCAAAGCCCTCTTTGGGAAGGACTCAAGGGACACAAAGTAAGCATTTCCCGCAATCTTTACTATGTATTGAAGGGAGTGTTGCAATCCACAAAAGAGCCTAATCTGCCCCAATATGCACTGAACTTTGAGAGCTCAAGAAGGCCTCACCCTGCTCTACTAAACTGGTTTTGTTGGTTAACAATGAGGGCCTGACAGCACCATGTCATGTCTTAACATGGATCAATGTGCAATGGCTTCATCATCCTCAAGTATATATTTGCCCATCAGCAGCATGCTTTGCCAACTATCCTCATACATCCGTCCTGGTGATTCACAATCTGTGCCAAGTACAGACAGCCTACATGAACAATGCTCTTCATCTGGCACAGTCGATCACAATTATGACTGGCTTTTCTTTAGCTGACATCTGTGGAGTTCATAATGCATGGGGGCCATCAGATGGAACTGCACACAACAATGAACGCCAGTGTTCACCTCATGTTTCTATCTAGCGCCACCAGCAGAGCATTCAAGTGTCCTTTCACAAAGGCACACTAGCATTTTTAGCATGTGCTAAATGCTAGACATGCCCATATATTCCTATGGGCATCTCTAGTGTTTAGCAAGCGCTAAAAACGCTAGCACACCTTTGTAAAAGACCCCCTCAATGTCGATGTGCATTAATCTATAGCAAGCATAGTCACCAAGGCTATGAATGGGTTTCTGCCCAGCATCTCTAACAACAATCAGCATCGGACCTGCTAGCTTTTATCTGGGGCTGCCATCCATACAGTCCACATACATAAGTGCAAGTCTCTATCCTCCCGATATTAAAAACTATTTTATCAGCCAGGAACAGCTCCTGGCCGGTTAAATGGGGTTTAAGCACCTAACCGTGGATATTCAGTGGGAGAACAGCAGGTATCTCCTGCTGAATATCCCAGTAGTGGCTAACTGCTAACCGGCTACATTGTGCGACATAGCCGGGTAGGCAAGGATATTCAGCTTATAACGAGTTATGTTCAGAGGTCAAAATAGGTCGCTTAAAAAGCAGGCTTATTTTTGACCGCTAAAAAGTTAGCCAGTTAGCACTGAATATCAGCATAATCGGTTAACTTTTTGGTAGCCAAAATAAACCCGGATATTCAGTGCCGGTTGCTGGATACGGCCTGGCATTGAATATCCGGGTTTAACAGAGGCGGTGGACGGTAAACACGCTGCCCGCCGCTGGCTGAACATTGGGCCTATGTATTGATCAACCTCACTAAGCACTGATCTTTATTCAGTGATCAGCCTTGACTAGCACTGACCTTCCTTCAGCATGGCCCTCAGCACTGGCCTCAATCTAATGTGCAGTCTTTATGATCACTGATCTTTATGAAATGGTCCACCTCACTGGACACAGATTTTTAGCTGGTGATCAATGTTTATTTAATATCAGGTTCAACCCAGTTTGCATCTCAAACACAATCCCTCTCATTCTATAACAAGTTGCCTAAAGTATGGAACCAATTTGCATGCTTAAGTTACAGGATACTAGCACTTATGTGCATTAAGTGCTAGATCTAGGGTGCTAACTGGTATTCTAAAACTTTAGCGTGCACCTCACTTAGCACATAATGCAAGGGGGTGTTCATAGGACATGGGTGTGTCCAACAATTATGCTTGTAACATACAATACTGTAAGTCAGTGGTTCCCAAACCTGGCTTAGCTAGTACGCTGACCTCCACTTGAGGTTCATGAGCCCAGCTGCCTCGGCTATATCTCAGGGTAAGAACTGCACTCTTTAATGTGGCCTATAGTCAGAGCCCTTGCCTAGTGGTTAGTGCAGCAGACTTTGATCCTGGGAAACTGGTTTGATTCCCACTGCAGCTCCTTGTGACTCTGGGCAAGTCACTTAACCCTCCATTGCCCCAGGTACAAATAAGTACCTGTATATACTATGTAAACCGCTTTGAATGTAGTTGCAAAACCATAGAAAGGCTATATATCAAGTCCTATTTCCCTTTCCCTTTCAAATGGGGAAGATTCTGTTTTATATGCCAGGACAATCACAGAAGGACACAACTCATGTGTATGGGTTGGTCTGGGACAAAGATGACAACTTAGTATCTGAAGTTCATACAGTAAAAACAATTTTAGAAGCAAGAAAATGCCAAATAGTTTGGAAAGACCCAGAAATTGTTTTGTTGTAAGCACTGAGCAGCAAGAGAGTGGGACACTGAAAGGTAGCACTAAAATTTGTTTAAGCTTCGGGCTGGCCTAAGAGGAAGTAGGGGGTGGTAGCGACAGGTTTAGCAGAGGGACGAGAAGTGGGGAAGGCTTTCGAGTGCATTAGAGACACCCTGCTGCTCCCAAATTCTGCACCCTAGATGGACACCTAGTGCTGGACTTGCACACATACTTCTACCAACAAGCAGAGTAAGGTTAAGAAGTCAACCATGCACATATAATTGGGTCTCAGAACTGTCATCAGCCCTTTGTCCGCTGGGGTTTGGTCGGAATCTCAACTTCCTTTTGAATCTCACAGGCTAGCTGACCACCTCATATCTGTGGTTAGACATACTATTGTTTTCTTTTGGAAAATGAAGCCTAAGCTTGAATACTGGAGGGCCTGATGGACTTTTGGTCTGTCCCAGTATGACAATACTTATGGGCACACGTGGCTGAAATAGCTCCTACTGAGAGGTCTACAAGTCTGTCAAAAAACAAGACTGACAGCTATGATGCCATCTGGGCCTCATACTGGGCTGAATGCCAGCCCTAGGTAGAAGCTTGATTTGCCTCAATCAATATTTGTGGCAGCCATAAATTTGAGGTTCCTTATCTCTACATGTCAGATGTGTACAGTCTTGCAGTGAAGATGGGATGTGTCCACTTTATATGGGGTGGAGTGGAATTACCTTCTATATTTTGTCATTTTGTGATAGTGTCTCTGCCTATAACTTGCATTCTTTACTTATACTGGCTGTTGTATTTTGCCATCCTTTTTACATGTAACTTTATGGTCTCATGAAAGTTTTAAAAAATTGTATGGTAGTCATTCAGTAATCTTTCTGGACTGCAATGTTCTATTGGTTTTCAAAGTTAAATAAAAAGTTTTAAAAACCCACCTAAAATAAAGTAAGCGGTGGTAGACAGCACAAAGCAGTGGGCTTCTATTACTCCCCCCAAAATCATAAAAATATTTCATTAGGCTACTCTTGAGCAACAGATTAAAAGAAAACAGGTATGATGATACACAAGAGCATAAGCAAGCAAGGAAGAATAAGCATTCACACTCATAGCTTTTCAGCTTTAAGTCTAGGCCAGTTGTTCCTAAATGTTTCCTGAGGGACCTAGGCCAGATGGGCTGTTAAAATGTTCACAATGAATATGCATTAGTTACATATGAATGAAATGGAGGCGATGCACACTAATCTGTCTCGTGCATATTCAGTGGTAATATTCTGAAACCCTGACAAGTTGAGGATCTCTCTGAACAGTTTTGAGAATTACTTGTCAAGGCACACTTGGGGCATCTTATCAAGCCGCACTAGTAGTTCCCGTGCAGCAACGCCAATGAAGCCCATTCATAATAAATGGGATTTGTTGGCATTGCCGCACCGGGGACCACTAGCGCTGTTTGATAAAAGAGGCCCTTAATGTTGCTGTCATGGAGACATGGCTCAAAGGCATTCATATTATGTTTGGTTTTGCTTGAATTATGTCACCGGTTTTCCGGAGTAATTTTCGCACAAAGTGAGCAGTAGCAGCTGATTCAAACGGGCAACACAATTTGTACAGCAAAGAACTTTGTAATCTTTGGATTCAAGTTTCCTTTTTTACCAACATTGGCTTCAAAGGTTTGTTGACCCATGAGGCAGGCTGACATGCCAAAACACAGCCGTGTCGGGTCCCTCAATGTGTTATTCAATATCCTCTTCGTATTTGCCTCACCTATTTGTTTGGATTCATATTATGTTATCTGTTAGGGATGGGCTTACCAGCTCTTTAAGTAAAACAATACCAACAAAGTGACTGAAATGCTTGGATAACGGGAAAATGAAGCGGCACTGTGGGCCATCATGGAAAGGGTGATGGCACCTCCCCCTTCATTGGTGTGGTCTACAGATCTTTGACTCAGACAGAGAAGCTGGATTGTTATCTGGTAAAAGCCATCCAAAAAATGAGAAAGAAGCAGTAAAATATTGTTGGTCTGAGATTTTATCCTGCCTGATTTATTCTGCAGATGGGATTCTCCAATATCAGTGAGAAATAGAAATATTCTGGACATCCTACAAGAAACTCTATTGGGACAATGATGGAACACAAAAGGGAAGGTGCAATACACTATATTTAATCACCAGGTCCAGTACCAAAGGTCTGTGTTAAGAGCTCACTTGGGCAGCAATGATCAGATTGTACGGTCTGATATAAAGGCCGAGAGGAGTCACACAAAGTTCAAGGTCCACCAGACCTCCAGCCCCCCCCCCCCCATGTCACTGTCCCGGGGAGGGCTTGAGGGGCACTAGGCCACCAGGACCTTACTTTGTTGGGGGTGGGGTCCTGTGTCTGACCGGCTGGACCTGTCAAACAAGTGCGGGAGGATTGTGCCTGAGCACATACTCAGGCACAATCCACTTGCACTTTCCCAGATGATCAACGATAATAATGCCCTTAAATTTGCATGTTATTAACGTTGATCATTGGGGAGTTAATTCCCCATGCTGTTCCGGCGCTATTGTTAGGATACTGTTTTGGAACAGCATGGGGAATTGAATGGTACCTGAAATCAACAATAAAAAAAACACCTAAATACACAGAGTGTGAATACAAGACCCCAAGAAACCAGGAGAGGAAATAAAGCACTATGTTGGGGAAAAGGAGTAACCTGCACTATTTTTCATTTATTTATTACATTTGTATCCCGCGCTTTCCCGCTCATCGCAGGCTCTAAACGTCAGAATCCTAAGATCATCAGATCCACAAGAAATGACTACACAACATGGCACTTAGAATCTAAATGGCAGTAGCAGTATTTTGCAAGATTAGGCATGGGACATAAGGGAAGCGACTCTGGATATTCTGAACAGAAGTATGTGGTTGCATTAGGGGAGAAAAAACTGCTGTTGGACAGAACAGATGGCCCATTTTGGTCTTTATCTGTCTTCATTTATTATGCTGAAGGACAAAACGTATTCACAGAAAAGGCACGCGATTTCTTCCCCATAGGTAATTATCAAAGGAAAGGAAAAGTAAGGTACACACATGCTTCTTCCCTTTTGAAAACTGGTGCAAAATGCACAGGGAAAGGGAAAGCACCTGCGACTTTGCAGCTTACACACATAGTTTTGAAGATTGGGTCGTCAATGACTATTAGCATTAACAGATTAGCATGATACGAGGCACTACGAAAAAATATAAGAATAACTGAAGGACCAGCACTATTCTATTATTAGCATCACGAGATTACTCAGCATAATCCTGAGCGGTAGAAGGGTCTATTAAAACGATTGAAGGTCCAGTACTGTTCTGGGAACTAAAAGGCCAGTCAGCATGATACAGGGCACTACAAGGGAATTAAATAAAATATCTGGATAACTGAAGGAAGAGCCAACACCGTTATACCACTTACATTATGACCGTAATGAATGGGGACGGTGTAAAAGCGCAGATCTGGCTTTTACACCGTCCCGTAATGAATGTGATATCCACTCCACCTGTTAGGACTAAGCACACATTTCCACGATCAGTGCAGCCACCCGAAGCTCACAGTTGATAATACTATAAACTACAAAGTGATTAGCACTTCTCAGGAAGGTTATACTCAAGTATCAGCGTTATGGAATTTCCCAGCCTGTCGCCCCACAAATGCCAGTGATCACCCGCAGTTACCGTAGCCCACGTACCGCTCACACACTACTCACTATGATATTCGGCATTTCGTGTACCCCGCACGACTTCTCGCTGCTCTTTACCCAGTTCCAAACGCACCAGAATGTATTTAAAAACCCCGTCAGAGTCTATTTGAACTTCGGGTACACTGCTCACCACCTCTGCACCCGCCATTACCGCGCCGCTCTACAGCAGGCAGGCAGCACACAGCGTCCGTCTGTGAGCCCAAACCACGCCCATCCAATGGGATTGGCAGGCAGGTGAGACTAAACCAAGAAGGTTAGATAAAGAAAGGATGACATCAAAGAGTTGAAGCCAATTAGGTTAATCTCTGTTTCCCCTCTCGGCGTAGCCCTCATCTGCATACACTCAAGCAAACAAACCTCTGAGGTGCTGCATCCTCGTAGTCGTTCTTTATTGTTGGTAGCATTTTTATTTAATCTCATTTATATTTTCAAACATGCCAGCTTCTGCAGTATACGGAAGTACACAGAGGAAGTATAATAAGGTGTAACCCTATGGGTTAAATGCAGTGGCGTTCCTAGGGGGGCTGACACCCGGGGCAGATCGCAGATGCGCCCTGCCCCCTGGGTGCAGCGCCCCCCCGGAACAGCGTGACGCCCCATGACGAAAGAACCCCCGATCCCCCGGCGAAAGAACACCCCCGGGTGCACACCGCTGGGGGGGGGGGTGCCACGCGCCTGCCGGCTCTTCGTTTTCATGCTCCCTCTGCCCCGGAACAGGAAGTAACCTGTTCCAGGGCAAAGGGAGCATGAAAACGAAGAGCCAACAGGCACGCGGCACCCCCCCAGCGGCGTGCACCCGGGGCGGACCACCCCCACCGCCCTCCCTTGGTACGCCACTGGTTAAATGTTAAAAGATTACCTGGCTCATTCTGGATCTGGTGTGGAGACAGTGAGCAGTGCAGTGAAACTGAGTGGTCTGTGTGCATGCGCTGAGTGTTCCGCATGCTGATGGAACTCTCAGGAGAGTGACAAACAGCTCAGGCTGGCAGTTGGGAGGGAGCTGTATTGGTGAGAACATGTTACTAGGGAAAGACTGGAAGAAAGTTGATGCTGGAGATCATCACCTGAAAGAAAAGGCGCCCACCGTTCAAGAGAGCCAGAGAGAGAAAACAAAGAGAGCAGCTAAGTAACTGAAACTATTTAAAAAAGTGCACATAAGAGAAAATAGTAAAGGAAACCTGAACAATAAGTGAGAGATAACAAGAAGAAGAAAAAAAAGAGTAGAGGAAAACTTACATGTTGAGATCCTTGAAGGTCTCTGGAAATCTGAAAGACAGGAGAAAAGAAAGTTTAAAGAATCTAGTGTTTTGTAATTGTAAAATTGAATGTGCTTAAATGATTTATGTACCTAATATTTATACTTATCTGAAAATGCTCCCAATGTTTCTAAACTGATTTGTGTTGCAAACCTGTAATTGGAAAACATATGTTAAATTTGCAAGTTGATACAATTTCATTAGCATTTAAATATAATTCACTAATAAAAAAATATTTTCTTTTTATTGTTAAACTCCCTGGTTGGTGTTGCGTCATTTTGGGGAAACACTGTGACATATTTGGTACCATCATTTAATACCTTGCTCTGCCACCAGGGGGTATACAATGGGAATAACTTTTCAGAGGTAGAGTAATAATTTGTTATAAATCGTAATCAGTGTGTCATTTGGAGGGGCTGGGGATCCCCTAGCACGTGTTATATTCGTGCAGACATTTTTTTCTCCAGGTAAAGGGCCACTAAAACAGACATAACATGATTCGCATAAGAGAATCAGGTGCTCCACATCTATTTACTTATTTATGACATTTATATCCTACAACAAACAAGAATTAGGTTGAAACTTGGGAGCATTTAAAATCTTTTTTTTCCCTGTGCCTAGATCAAAAGAAAAAGATGGCATGTGGGGAACATGCTCCTTTTGTTTTGTGGATTGCAGTGGTATGTTATAAAAATGCACTTAAATTTTTTTTATTACTACTTTTTAAAAGACAGATATTGAATAATGAGGGCAGAACTACCTTCATGCAGAAGTCCAGAGTTAGTCTAAGTGTGCCAACATTGTCCAGTTCCAATTACTTCAAAAAACTGGTTGGCTCACGTTCCCACAAAGTATCAAACTTCAGCCCAAAATGTTGAACGCAGTTACAGTATATATCACTGCACGTTCAGTGAAAGGGGGAAGGTCTCATAATGTCATAATGTTCATGGACCTTCAAAGCTCGAGTGGCTCTATATAATCATTGAAAACCCCCAGCCACCTATTTTACTCTATTTTTTGTTAATTTTGTAATTTTACTCAATTATTGTGATTATATACGAATTTCTTCACTCTAATGCATTCATTAATGTTTAAAGATGTAGTCTTGTATTTGAAAGCACTCTTGTACTGAAGGATAATCAATTAGTCAAATATCTGCATAGTTCATATCTTCTCCAGACCTCGACAGGTCCCTGTTTCGCCTGGGCTTCATCTGGGGATCGGGACTAGGTTGCAGATTCGCGCCCTTCTCACTCCGAATGCAAACAGTGTGCATTCAGAGTGAGAAGGACGCGAATCTGCAACCTTTTGACTTTTCACCTTTTTTTTTGCACTTTTGACTCAGGTTACTTCCTGTTCCGGGACAGAGAGAGCACTGAGCCAGCGCGGAGCCGACACACCCCAGCAACGTGCAGTTGGGGTGGATCGGCCCTCCCGCCCGTCCCTTGCCACAGGTATGCACTCCGGGGGGGGGGGGGGAGGTATGCGCTCGGGGGGGTATGCACTCCAGGGGGGGGGAGGTATGCGCTCGGGGGGGGGGTATGTACTCCAGGGGGGGGGGTGCACTCCAGTGGGAGGAGGGTGCGCCGTGCTGCACCCGGGGGGGGGGGGGTGCGCAGAGGCGACCCGCCCTGGGTGTCAGCTCCCCTCGCTACGGCTCTGATTTATATCTACATATGGGAAGCTTTCAAATAAATTAAAAAGCTGTCAAATAAGTGAAAAAAACAAATGTTTGTCTTCCACCTTTTAAGGTAACGCCTATCCAACTGGAACAGGTTTAAACTTTTTACAGATGAACCCCACATAGGCAGTCTGTTATTTTTAATAATCTTTTGCTATTATTTTCAATAGTGTTTGCTATTGTTTTGGGTGTACTAAAACAGCAGCTCTGGCTACTGCTGGTAAGCTCCGCCTACTGGCTTCAGCCCATAAGAAACAGATTAAAGGAGACCCAACCCAGAACTACTCTTCTCCCTCCCATCTCCTCTGTTTAGTAACTTATCACGGAAACCTGATCCAGCACTGATCTCAACAGCCTGAAAGACAAGCTGAAACAACACATAAGACCAGAACATCAGACCCCACTCCAAAGAACAAAGTCTTACCACGCATCCAGTCATCAGAACATGGTCCCATTAGTAACCACACTGAATAGAAACCACAATGAACACCTTCAAACTACTCCTAATAATCTACTCCTTGACACTGATCCACTTAACGTTAACCACCCCTCTCGCAGAAAGTAACATTATACCCATACTATACAATCATCAAAGAATGATCAGATACACCACACCACATCAAACTGACAACAACGTAAGAAAAGGAAGACCACCAACATGTGCACAACCACCACAGAACGCAAAGAAATGGCAACTAATAAAAGTCCACACACCAAATGCAGAAGGCCCATTCCAAATAATCCAGATGGGCTACATCAACGCCAGATCTGCAGTAAACAAAACAGCAATACTAACAGACTGGATCCTGGCAGAAGACCTTGACCTACTCTTCATCAATGAAATGTATTTATTTATTTATAACATTTGTATCCCACATTTTCCCACCTGTTTGCATTCTCAATGTGGCTTACATAGTTCCATAAGTGGTGATTACCAGTTCCGGAGAGGAGAAATACATAGTCGAGGAAGAGGAGTCAGAATGAATTAGGTTATAGGAAGGAAAAGTTTGTCTTGTGATAAGAACTGAAAGGTATTAGGTTAAGCTTCATTCGTGACAAATTAACTTGATAAAATTAGGAATATTAAACTATAGATCCAGATAATTTAGGATAAACAATTAAGACACAAAGAATACATTTTGTATAGGTACGTTTTGTTAGTTGGCATTTAGGATGAATTGTTATTGTATGCTTTCTTAAATAGATAGGTTTTCAATAGTTTACAGAAGTTCACTGTGTCATGGGTTATTTTTATAGATTTTGGTAATTCATTCCAGATTTGCGTGCATATGTAGGAGAAGCTAGATGCATATGTTAATTTATATTTCAATCCCTTACAGTTTGGATAGTGGAGATTCAGGAATGTACGTGATGAGCTGGTAGAGTTCCTGGTAGGTAGGTCAATAAGGTCTGACATATACCCTGGAGTTTCACCAAAGGACCCCATAATCTTAGACCTGTGCCCTCCAGGATACAAAATCACACACTGGACCAGAAAGGAAAAGAGAGGCGGAGGCATAGCACTAATCTATCGATCCCACTTTACCACCCAAACCACTGCTGAGTCTATGACACCTCAACTTGAAATTGCCTCAATCAGAATCCACAACAAGACCCTTCACAATCATTTGAACTGTGTCCTGTTTTACAGACCTCCAGGTAATTGGAACAAAGGGCAGACCAACTTCATGGACTTCATTTCAAACACATGCGTGACCAACTCCAATGTACTAGTAATAGGAGACATCAACCTTCACTTAGAAGACCCTAACTCAATAAACGCACGATAATGCAAGGAATTCCTCCACTTATGGGATCTCAAATGGCCACAAATGCAACCAAACCATGTCAAAGGGCACACACTTGATCTCATCTCACACAAACTCTCAACAGACCAGAACTTAATAATAACAGATATTAAATGGTCAGAAGCACCCTGGACTGATCACTACAAACTAAACTTATCCCTACACTGGCGGAATCTGGTTAAACTTTGCCCCCCTCACCGTTGATACAGTTGCACAGGTGATTAATAGGTTCTCAAACACCCACTGTAAACTGGATACCTGCCCCAACTACCTAATGAAATCTGCCCCAGACCGCTTCATAGCAGACCTCACATCCCACCTAAATTACATGCTACAGCAAGGTCTCTTCCCTAAGGAAAATGGCAATATCCTACTCACCCTGATACCAAAAGACACCAAGAAAAGATCCAATGAAATTACTTACTACCATCCAATAGCATCCATCTCATTGTCAGTCAAACTGATGGAAAGCATGGTAACCAAATAACTCACAGATTACATAAACAAATTCTCAATACTACACGAATCACAGTCAGGTTTTCACCCCCTTCACAGCACAGAAACAGTACTATTCACCCTCCTAACCAAATTCAAGCAGGAAATAACAATAGGCAAAACATCCTCCTCCTCCAATTCGACATGTCTAGTGCATTCGACATGGTAAAATCAAGTAAAATCAAACTCAATCATTTCATCACCGTGGAAAGCAGACTGCAGAGTACCACAAGGATCACCACTATCACCGATCCTCTTCAATCTAATGATGACCCCACTAGACAAGTCCTTATCCAACCAAGTCCTTAACCCCTTCATCTATGCAGACGATGTCACAATATACATTCCTTACAAATCTAAACTGACAGAAATCACCAACGAAATCAAGAACAGCTTGAACATCATGGACTCTTGGGCAAATGCATTTCAACTAAAACTCAATAAAGAAAAAACACACTCATCCCAACACAGCGCGAACAACCCCACAACTATCATCACCCCAGATTACACCCTCCCTATCTCAGACAGCCTGAAAATCCTCGGCGTTATAATAGACCGCCACTTAACACTAGAGAGCCAAGTGACATCCACAACAAAGAAAATGTTCTACGCGGGATGCAAAGAACAAACACTAAAGAAACTTCAGACCGCTCACAATACGATAGCTAGGCTTATCTTCGGAAAAACACGATTTGAAAGCGCAAAACCACTCCACAAAAAACTACACTGGCTCCCAATCAAAGAATGCATTGCCTTCAAAATCTGCACTATGGTTCACAAAATTATCTACGGTGAAGCCTCGGGATACATGACAGACCTGATCGACCTACCAACTAGAAACACATCCGGATCAACATGAACGTACCTAAATCTGCACTATCCAAGCTGCAAAGGACTCAAATACAAATCTACCTACACATTCAGTTTCTTCTACATAAGCACGCAACTGTGGCGCGCATTACCAAAAGCCTTGAAAACTACGTACGACCACCTAAACTTCCGGATATCACTAAAAACTAACCTGTTTAAAAAGGCATACCCTACCAACCCTACATAAATGCAGATTTCTACAACACACTAATACTAAAATATGTAAAGGACATAACACAACACTTCCGTTGTATGATTCCCTAATGTGGCTGTGCCACTTTAACTTTATCTTACCACAACATCACTTTGTATTTGTTTACATCGGAGTCTGCAAACGCCGCTTCAGTACTAAGTAAGCCACATTGAGCCTAAAAATAGGTGGGAAAATGTGGGATAGAAATGTAACAAACAAATAAATAAATAAATATAAGGAACTAGATAGGCTCACCCCATCTCCTGTTTTCATCCAACCTCCTTGAGCTCAGCGAAGAGTAGCTACGAATAGGCGTGACCAAGGAGTTTAAGATTAAGAACAGGAGATGGCATGATGTCAAAAAGCTGAAGCCAATTAGGTTACTCTCCCTTTCCCTCTCCTCCATGCAGCTATTATCTCCGTTCACCCAAAACAAAGCAAGCAAACCTATGAGCTGCTCTATCCACGTTGTCGTTCTTTATTGTTGGTAGCATTTTTATTTGATCACACTTATATTATCAAACATGCCAGCGTGTGCAGCATAAGGATATACAAAGAGGAAGTATTGGTTTTGTCTGTTAGAGTAGTAATTACTAATTAGTTTTAAATTGTAAATCATTGTGTCATTTGGAGGGGCTGGTTATAGGGACTCCCTGTATTTGTGCAGAGATGTTTTCACCTAGTAAAGGACTGTCAAAACAGACATCATGTTATGAGATTCAGGTGCTTAACAATCAGGCTGCCGCCGCCGCTCCCCCCTCCACCCCCCCCAGGTCGCCATCGCTCCCCCCTCCACCCCCCATGAGGTCGCCGCAGCCACTGCTCCTCCTCCCCCCCAAGGTTGCCACCCAGGCCCAGGCACTTTCCCTCCAGGCCCACCCACCCAACATAGACCTGCCAAGTCTCCCGCGAAACACGCGGTGCCAGCTCCCATTTCTGGCCAATGCTGCTTCTCCTGTTGAGCAGCAGCGGCTGCTACAAAAACAAAAAGAGCTATTTAAAGCACCAAAAATGCTTTTAAAAAGCAAGCGCGGCACCGCAGGCAGCCATCAGGCATTAGCAGTTGGCTCTGCAACCGCTCCTCTCGCCTTTCACGTCACTGCCCCTGGAGCAGACCCCGGAGGAGCGCAGCGATGTGAGAGGCGAGAGGAGCGGCTGCAGAGCTGACAGCCAATGCCTGATGGCTGCCTGCGGTGCCACGCTTGCTTTTTAAATGCGGTTAAAATTATTCTTTGAGGGTCAACACACAGAGCAACAATATAATCCGCAATTTTCTGACAAATATAAAAATCCATCTAAATGGTGCCCCCTGGGTCATGTGATCCAATCATATCTACATTTCAACAACTAGTATTGAAAGATTTGGAAGGTATAGAACAAGATCGTTAAATAAAATAACACAAAGTATGACTAAACAACAACGTAAGGCATTAGATCAATTAATCAATGACCCAACATTAATTATTAGTAGAGCAGATAAAGGAGGCGGTGTGGTGGTCATGGACAAGATAGCGTATCAATTGGAAGCTAACAAACAATTAGAAGATCTTAGATATTATAGAAAATTACCATATGATATGACCCAACTGATACTTATAAGGAACAATTGGCTACATTAATAACTCTAGCCCTTGCAGTGTCCATTATTACCCCTAAAGAAGCAAAAATATTTATATAGAGAACATGCAAGAACCTCTTTTATATACTTTATCCCTAAAATACACAAGTCTCTTACACACCCTCCAGGACGCCCAATAGTTTCTGGAATTGGATCATTGTTTGAACCACTGTCCCAATATGTAAACTATTCTTTGCAAGGATTTATTCCTCAAATAAAATCGTATATACGAGATTCAACTCATTTAATAGATATATTGGAACAGATTGAGATTCCATCTGACTCTTCGATAACTCTAGTTTCCTTAGATGTTAATGCCCTATACACCAACATACCTCAGCAAGGAGCTAAAAATGTAATAGCAAGTTACATAGACCGAACATCATTAACTGTACCTCATCAACAACTGATTAAAGATATGTCTACATTGATTATAGATAACAACACATTCAAATACGATGAGACGTTTTATGTACAAGTGAAAGGTGTGGCTATGGGGGCTACGGTAGCCCCCACCATAGCCTGCCTTTATATGGCAGAATATGAGGAGTTATACATGTTTCCATCTCTATATAAAATATATATATTCTGTGTTGGAAACGTTTCATCGACGATGTTTTACTCATATGGATGGGTACAAATCAACAGCTGACAGAATTCCTAGAATACATCAATCAATGTGATCCAAATATCTCATTTAATATGGAAAGGAATACAGAAATGATTAATTTTCTAGATATATCTATATATATACATGAAAATAAATTTCACACATCACTTTATAGAAAACAAACTGATAGGAATTCACTATTACATTTTACCAGTTACTATCTGAAACATTTAAGGGAAAACATACCTACAGGGCAATTTCTTAGAGTGAAAAGATTGTGCTCAGAGCAACATAATTTCCAATTTAATGTGGAAATTATGAAATAGTGGTTTATACAGAGGAATTACCCCAAAAAAGTAATCAAAAGGGCTTATAAAAGGGCACAAAATGCTAATAGAGATTGGCTTCTACAAAACCCTAAAAAATTAAAAGATAACAAATCCCTAGTATGTGTTCTCCCATATTCAATTCATACCATGCAATTACGCAAAACAATATTACGTCATTGGAACGTTTTACAAACTCATCCCACATTCAATGAACAGCCAACCTTTGCATATCGTAGGAATAGAAATCTGGGAGAATTGATGTCAGTTACCAAACAAATTAATGTTGACATAACTTTAGAGCAAGGATTTAGACCTTGCCAGAAATGCTGTTATTGTAGTCAGGTGCTAGAAGGAGATACAATTTATAATCAAGTAATGGACAGATCATTTCATCTAAGATGTTCAGGAGATTGCAATACAGAAGGAGTAATATATGTAATAGTGTGCCCTTGCAAATTATGGTATGTTGGCCAAACTAAAAGAAAATTGAAAATCAGAATAGGAGAACATTTGAGTAATATTAGAAGAGGAAATGTAGAAGCGCCAATGGTACAACATTGGCAGGAGATGAATCACATACTAAATGACCTTAAATTTTCTATCTTAATTAAGATTAACATGGGAGGGAGAGGAAGCAACATAAGTCAGAAATTGCTGATCACTGAACAAAGAATTATATTCACCTGGAAAACGTTCTTCCCGTATGGGTTGAACAAGGATGTGGAATGGGCAGAAGTAATTTAACATTGGTTAGTAGGAATTACCTTAATTAAATCTGCAATAGCAGGTTTGAATTATTTCTTTGAAATGATTTAACTAGTGGGAGGTCCCTATGAAGATATTTAAATGGTTAGAAGGAAATTGTTGCGCATGTGCTTTTGCCTCTCATTGACTAGAAGAACACAGAACGAACCTACTTGGTGGGTTTCCTGTCTGAGGGAATGTGTCCGTGAGGAATAGGATGAATATCATGTAATTGTAAGTAAAGACAAATGTTTGATACAGAAGTTTAGAAAGGTAAATTAGTTGATATGAGATGAATACTATATTACATTTACAGCTACCACAGTTGATAAATATATACAACAGATGATTCATACTGGTATATCGCTATCATATCGACTTTTAAACAGCTCCTGAGGACGCCAATGGCAAAACACAGCACTGTGTAGAGCTGCAAGAGAAATTTTGCTTTGTATACAGAGAATACAAGAGGAATTAAGAACATCAGTTTCGATTAATAATTCAGCCAATGTTATTGGCAATTGAGTGAACAAGGATATAATTGGAAGGAATCAACATGGTATAACGGAATTAACATCATTCTTGAAATATATAAACTTTTACATTACTCTTTGATTGTTAGAACTTCAGAGTACAGACTATGGATTATATTATATTGATTGGACAAGAATACGGAATAGCAATATAATAACCATTGTTTAGTGAAGAAATATTTTGTATATGTTTGTTTGTAATCTCATATGAGCTAGACAAAAAAATAGTATAGTAATAAATAGCAATTTTGGATAAAAATATTTATCTATTAATTGATTTTTTGCTATATAATTTTGGTGGAATAGTACATAATTGTAGTCCCTCCTTTTAGTTTATCTCTAGCAAATTTTTTGCCATCTGGCAACTCTGGTGCAAGGGGAGGACAAAGAGGGACAGAACAGAGAGATGCTGCTTTGGAGGGGGAAGTGCAACGAAGACAGATACTGCATTGTGTGTGGGGGGGGGGGGGGGGAGGAGGTCAACAAGGAAGACAGACAGCCAGGTACTGCATGGGGGGAGGGGGAAGAAGGGACAGAGGTTCTACATCAAGAAGGGCAGGGAGGGAGAGTGGTGCTGCATCAGGAGGGGCGCAAGAAGGACGAGAGGTGCTAGACAGGGAGGTTAGGTAGAAAAGAAAGAGATTCAGTGAGAGGAAAGCATAAACCAGAGACTGGGACCAGCACAATAAGAGAAATAAAATGACCAGACAACAAAGGTAGAACAAATAATTTTAGTTTCTATTTATTGATAAGAATATGTCAGTTTTTGGAATGTGTGTCTGCCAGAGCTGGTTTTAGACATTGCTGGAGCCCACAAGAAAAATCTCACTCATTGGCCTTCAATCTCCAGAATAGCGGTGGTAAAGCGGTGGTAAATCTCCAGCTTTGAGATGGGCTACCCTTGGCGTCTCTAAACTCATTTACCTTTGCTGGCAGGGATACCAAGCCCTGCCAGTCAAATAAATGGACTGCTGCTGCTCTCCACTACTTGTTTCTGGCTCTGAGCAGCATGCTAGGACTTTTTGCGCGAGTATGGTCATAGGCTTGCTGGTCCATTGCATGGAGAAACATTTACAACCTGAAGTAAAGGCATGGGGGAGTAGCCTGCGTGCATAGTAACATAGTAGATAATGGCAGAAAAAGACCAGCATGGTCCATCCATTCTGCCCAACAAGATAAACTCATATGTGCTACTTTTTGTGTATACCCTACCTTGATTTGTACCTGTCCTCTTCAGGGCACAAACCGTAAAAAGTCTGCCCAGCACTATCCCCGCCTCCCAACCACCAGCCCCGCCTCCCACCACCGGCTCTGGCACAGACCGTATAAGTCTGCCCAGCACTATCCCCGCCTCCCAACCACCAGCCCCGCCTCCCACCACCGGCTCTGCCACCCAATCTCGGCTAAGCTCCTGAGGATCCATTCCTTCTGAACAGGATTCCTTTATGTTTATCCCACGCATGTTTGAATTCCGTTACTGTTTTCTTTTCCACCACCTCCCGCGGGAGGGCATTCCAAGTATCCACTACTCTCTCCATGAAAAAGTACTTCCTGACATTTTTCTTGAGTCTGCCCCCCTTCAATCTCATTTCATGCCCTCTAGTTCTACCGCCTTCCCATCTCCGGAAAAGGTTTGTTTGCGGATTAATACCTTTCAAATATTTGAACGTCTGTATCATATCACCCCTGTTTCTCCTTTCCTCCAGGGTATCCAGCAACTAAAAACTTGACCAACTTACTGGGCATACTGGATGGGCCATTTCAGTCTCTTCTGCACCCATTTATTATGTTCTGCATGGCTGTTGGGCCTGTTGCTGCTCTGACTGCCATTTCAACAGGTTCTCTACTTCAACTTTAAACATTAACAGTGAAATAAAGAGAAAATATTCCTGCAGTATCCAGCAGGGGACCCTATCCCTCTTCAATACCTCCTGTGGAAAAAGTCTCATCACCATGTAGAAAAGATGTAAGAAGCATTTCTATGATTTCAAATGTGCTATTCAGCACTTTTGTTCACATAAAAAGGCACAAAAATAAGACTGTCTATACACCAGCTCTGTGCACACTGGAAATGTGTTGCTCTTACTTCAAGTATATATCAAACAATCACAAGGATAAGACCTTATAGAAACATAGAAACATGACGGCAGATAAAGGCCGTATGACCCATCCAGTCTGCCCATCCTCTGTAACCCCTAACTCTTCCTTTTCCTAAGCCATCCCACTTGCTTATCCCATGCCTTTTTAAATTCTGACACAGTCCTCGACTCCACAACCTCCACTGGGAGGCCATTCCATGCCTCCACCACCCTTTCCATGAAATAAAACTTTCTTAGATTGCTCCTGAGCCTATTCCCTCTTAACTTCATCATATGCCCCCTCGTTCTAGAGCTCTCCTTCAGTTGAAAAAGACTCACTTTTTGTACATAAATGCCCTTGAGATATTTAAACATCTCTATAATGTCTCCTCTCTCCCTCCTGTCTTCCAGCGTATACATGTTGAGGTTCATAAGCCTGTCCTTATATTTTTTGTGTTCAAGACAGCTTACTAATTTTGTAGCCACCCTTTATACCGACTCCATCCTATTTATATCTTTTTGTAGTTGCGGTCTCCAGAACTGCACACAGTACTCTAAATGGGGCCTCACCAGAGACTTATACAAGGACATTATCACCTCCTTTTTCCTGCTGGTCATGCCTCTCTTTATGCACCCAAGTATCCTTCTGGCTTTGACCGTCACTTTTTCTACCTGTTTGGAAGCTTTAAGGTCATCAGACACAATCACCCCCAGGTTCCGCTCTTCCTTCGTACACTGAAGCACTTCACCCCCTATACTGTACCATTCCCTCGGATTCTTGCGACCCAAATGTATGACCCTGCATTTTTTGGGATTAAATCTTAGTTGCCAAATATCGGTCCATTCCTCCAGCTTCGCTAGGTCCTTCCTACTGTTTATTTATACCATTTATACTTTCCTACTGTTTATTTATACCATTTGTTGTCCACTGATCCCATGTCCTCAACGGATTTCAATAAAATATACATAATTAATTACATGTCTTTTCCATGGTCTATTCCTCTTTTTGCCCCATACTCCATCTCACTCACTGTTCTTTCATATCCCCACTCCTGCTTCCTCTTTTGCACTATTCTAATTTCTTGTTTTCTGTGTTTTTTAGTTCTCATGTGGTTTCTATCCCTTCACAACTGTAGTATTGCAAACTGCTGGGTAAGTGTTAGTAAAGGTGAAATTGGGTGGTAATTACTCAGGACCAAAGGATCTAATTATCCCTTCTTCAACAGAGGGTAAATTGTGACAATATTCAGAAATCCAGTATATTCCTGATCTCAGAGAAGCATTCACCACTGCTCTAAGAGCTGGATTGACTTGTTCTCCTAATATCCTAAAAATAAGTGGTGAACATGACTCAAATAAAGATGCAGGGATTCAAAGTTCTCAAAACAGAAGACATTTCATTATCCCCAACACTTTATGTTTATGTTTATTTAGATATTTGATATACCGCTGTCTCTGGCGGAGAAATCATAGTGGGTGTCGTCGTCGATAATACACTGAAACCTTCTGCTCAGTGTGCTGCTGTGGCTAGGAAAGCGAATAGAATGTTGGGTATTATTATGAAAGGTATAGAAAACAGGTGTGAGGATGTCATAATGCCGTTGTATTGCTCCATGGTGCGACCGCACCTTGAGTATTGTGTTCAATTCTGGTCGCTGCATCTCAAGAAAGATATAGTAGAATTGGAAAAGGTGCAGTGAAGGGCGAATAAAATGATAGCGGGGATGGGACGACTTCCCTATGAAGAAAGACTAAGGAGGCTAGGGCTTTTCAGCTTGGAGAAGAGACGGCTGAGGGGGAGACATGATAGAGGTATATAAAATAATGAGTGGAGTGGAACAGGTGGATGTGAAGTGTCTGTTCACGCTTTCCAAAAATACTAGGACTAGGGGGCATGCGATGAAACTACAATGTAGTAAATTTAAAACAAATTGGAGAAACTTTTTCTTCACCCAACGCATAATTAAACTCTGGAATTTGTTGCCGGAGAACGTAGTGAAGGTGGTTAGCTTAGAAGAGTTTAAAAAGGGGTTAGACGGTTTCCTAAAGAACAAGTCCATAAACCACTACTAAATGGACTTGGGAAAAATCCACAGTTCCAGGAATAACATGTATAGAATGTATGTACGTTTGGGAAGCTCATCAGGTGCTCTTGGCCTGGATTGGCCGCTGTCGTGGACAGGATGCTGGGCTCGATGGACCCTTGGTCTTTTCCCAGTGTGGCATTACTTATAAACCAGGGGTGTAGTCATCCCTCCAATTTGGGGGGGGGGCTAGAGGTGGACTGAGGGGGCAACATATCTCTCCCCCCCCCCCACCCCTGGTGCATTAAAAATAATACCTTTGCTGGCAGGGAAACCAAAACCAGCACTGTAAATACTGCAATGGGAACTACAATATCAGTGTACCTACTGGAAAACTAAACAAACCTAATAACTACAGATTGATCTTGTACAGATATTCAGTGCTAAAAGAATACCTGATCTCTTTCACACACGCAGAACCTCATCAAGTCTAAGTAATCACAAACTAAAATAGAAATATGTAGGCAAAAATAAAATTAAACTCGCAAGAAGCCAGACACTGCACACAATGCAACAGCTATAGAGAAGCAGTGATGCATGAACCCCTGTACTGTGCAAAATATAAAGAAAGCAGCTGTAAATTTCAAAAATTGACATCACATTTCAAATTAAGAAACAGAAACAAAACAAAAAAAGGAAAATAAGGTACTACGTTTTTATTGGATTAACTTAAGGAAGGTGGTTTTGGCCTTTGAAAGCTAGTTGAAAATGTTTTTAAGTTAGTTCAATAAAAAGGTTTCACTATTTTCCATTTTTTATTTTATTCTTTAGGGCCCTGTTTACTAAGGTGCGCTAACATTTTTAGAGTGTGCTAAAAATTAGCGCACGCTAACCGTGTAGAGGCCCATAGGAATATTATGAGTGTCTACACAGCGCACGCTAATGCTTAGCGTGCACTAAAAATGCTAACATGCCTCTAGCACGGCTTAGTAAAGAGGGCCCTTAATGTATTAACCTCTAGAGTAGATTAAAACAGCTACTGCACTACTTTATCCTAAATTCAAAATACAATTCTTTTTCTACCTTTGTTGCCTGGCCATTTAATTTTTCTAATTATCCTAGTCCTTGATTTCTGCTTTCCTGTCTTCTCTAACTCTCTTAACAGGGATTCCTGTCCTTTTGTCATTTTTCAGTGTCCTCTGGTCTTCTTCACTTTCTCCACCTCTTCCATCTGCAACATCGATCTTATTCTTTTACTTTTCTTCCATTCATTTTTCTGCCTTTCGGTACAGATTTCATTTATTCTATCTAGTCTTTAATTTCCCTTTTTAAAATCTATTTACAGCTTTCCATCTCTTTCCCTCACTCATTCCTTTTCCTCTTATTTCACAGTCTTTCACTATCCTCTCCCCCTTCTTTTCAGCATTTCCCCTCTTCTCTCTACCCCTCTTCCATCCAGCATCTCTTCTCTCCACACCCACCCTCAGCATCTTGCCACCTTCCATCCTGCATCTGTTCTATTTCTACCCCCTTCCATGCAGAATTTCTTCTCTCTTCCCTCTTTCACCCAGCATCCATCTCTCCCTTCCAATTCAGATTCTCTCTCCCTTCCATTTAGCATCTCCCCTCTCTCTCTTTGCCTCTTCTATCCAACATCTGCCTTCTCTTTCTCCCCCATTTAGCATTTCTCCTCTCTATCCAGCATCTGCCTTCTACACCACCTTTCCATGCATCATATCCCCTTCCTACTCTCCATTCCATCCAGTAGCTTCCTTCTCTCTCTCTTTCTCCACCTTTTCCAGTTAGTGTCTTCCTCCTCTCTTCCCCTTCCAACCAGTATCTCTCCTTTTCCAGCCAACATGTATTCTTTCTTCCCTCTATATCCAACATATCTCCTCCCTCCCCCATCCAGCCAGTGTTTTCCTCTTTTTCTGACCCCTTCCAGCCAGCATTTACATCCAATATGTTCCCTCTTTCTACACTTTCCATCCAGCGTTTCATCCATTTTTCTTCCTTCTTTTCAGCTAGCCTCTCTCTCTCCCTTCCCCCCACCTCACCACCAACCTGCAGAAAGAAGAATCATCAAAAAAGTGACAAAATTAAACTGTTCAAACTTCCGTAGATACATATATAGGTTTCTTAGGCAATCGAATTAAAGTGGATTGATTAAAAAAAGTTTTTATATATGATGCTCACACCTCCATAGAGGCCTGAAGCCACTTCAATCTCTTACACATCCCACTTGCCCTCAGCCATCAGATCCCTCCACTGCAAAACATTATACACAAATTTGTGCAAAACCACACTCAAAACATTATCGTATCATACCACCACTAACTCCTAAAGACCTTCTCTTGAAAAGGCAGCGCTGTAAATATTACACCGGGCCCTAAAACACCAATGCCACACCTAGTGAGAAAACAGAACAAACAGGACTGCTGCAAGATCTCCAAACTAGCACAAAACAGAGACAGACCCTCAACAAATATGAAACAAGGGACCATAGACCAGTAATAGAGCCATGAAGGCAAAACAGTGAACTGGAAACCTCAAGAAGTCAGGCTTTGCATGTACAGCAATAGTAAAGAAATAGACACTAAAATGCAAGATATCGGAGATGTGCATTTCTAAAAGCTCCCAAAACTGTACAAGGAAAGATACTTGAACTCTACTGACAATAATCTAGTTAACCTCAATATTAAAAATGGAGGGGAAAAAGACATCAGATGCCAGAGGACACCATGGAGGTATTTTACAAAGCCGCTTTAGCGATTTGTACGAGGTATATAAGAGGAAGCCCATAAAGGGCTTCCTCTCATTTACCACGCACGAATCTCTAGTGTGGCTTTGTAAAAGAGGCCCCATACGATTAAGCATCGCAAATCAGCTGTGGATATTTTTCATGGGTCAAAAAGCTCCATTTAATATTTTATTGTTTTTATGTTATTTTAACAATTATTTTGCTTTTTTTTCAATTATATATACAAATATTTCCAAAAACTGATATATTTCAGTTAGTAAATTTATTTGTTGCATTTGTATCCCATATTTTCCCACCTCTTTGCAGGCTCAATGTGGCTTACAATACATCATGAATAGTGGAAATGAGAAGAGAATAGGCAATTGGTATTACAGAAGGATTTTGGGTTACATGATAATGATAAAGCATAATAGTGAAATAACTAGAAAACATTTTAAGATAATTCAGAATAAAATACTTCTTTCTACCTTATCTGAGCATTTTATTTTCCTAGTCATGCTGGTCCAGTGTATATTTTCTGGTTTTCCTATTTTTGCAGGATCCCCTATCCGTTTGACATTTCTTTTGTCTCCATGTCCACCATCCATCTTCCCTTTGTGTCCCTATTGGTCCCGTCCAGCATCTCCATTCTGTGTCCCTGTCCCTATCCTCCATCCACATTCTGCATCTGCCCATCTGACCTCTGTGTCTCTATCCTCCCATTACATTCAGCATCTTCCCTCTATGTCTCTCTGTCTTGCCCTCTCATGCATTTCACCCTCCTCTCTGCACCCTTCTCCACCACCGCCAATTCCAGGCTCCGCCCTTTCTGCCTCGCCTCTCCCTATGCTTGGAATAAACTTCCTGAGCCCATACACCAAGCCTCCTCCCTGCCCAACTTCAAATCCTTGCTCAAAGCCCACCTCTTCAATGTCGCATTCGGCAAATAACCATTATACCTCTAATCAGGAAATCTAGTTGGCCCCAATTTGATTGTCTGCACATTTTGTCCATTAGATTGTAAGCTCCTTTGAGCAGGGACTGGCCTTCTTTGTTAAACTGTACAGCGCTGCATAATCCTAGTAGCACTTTAGAAATGTTAAGTAGTAGTAGTTTGTCCCTCCCCTCCCTACCCTACTCCACCGCATTGTGTCCAGCATTGCCCCATGTGTCCCTTTCCCTATGCTTTCTCCATACCCTGCATATCATCTCTGTCTCCCTGACCCTCCACTCTCCTCTCTTTTCTTCCTCCTGCACTCCTATTCTGGGTGCTGTATGTGTTCCTCTTTCTTCCCCCCACTCCCATATCATGGTCCAGTATTGCTCTCTCTTTGATCTCCAATATGTCTCCCACTCTCTTCCACTCCTTCAATCCAATCTCTCTCTCTCCTTCTCCCCCCCCCCCCCCCACATCTATCCTCTCTTTCTAGTTCCAGTACCTCTCTCTCCCTCCCTCCATAAATTCAGTGTTTCTCCCCTTTCCTTTCATCCCAACCTCACAGTCCCAGCAACTCTGATTCTCCCTTTCCTCCCTGTGGTCCGATAATGCTGCTTATTTGTGTTGATTGCTACCGGTAGTGACACCACAGCGATTAAGGCAGGCTGCCTCTGTCTTCCCAGTGATGCCTCCCACCCACACAGAACAGGAAGTTGCATCAGAAGAGGTCATGCTAAATAAGATACCCCACTATATTTCTATGGGTGTCATCATTTAACGCACGCTAAATCCATTAGCACACTTTAGCTAGGCTAATTTTAGATGAAAAATATTCATATCTAGCACTAATGAAAATGGACTTGATGCTGAATTGCATGAGTTTGCTGGCTAAATGGAAATCAGACACAGATTTTCCTCACAAACAGTTTTCATGTTATGCTGATTGTGTTAGCATTATAACAGAACAAGTGCTTTCAAGAGAAATGCATTATAATTTTCTTAGGAGTCTGTATATTTCTAAGAGACAAGCCTTTCAAGTCAAATTTGCCCAATCTGATGTGTATTAAATGTAACTCATTAACTAGTACACTGGAAAATTTCAGCAAAGTAATTAGTGAGGTTGGGTTGAAGGTACTGAGATATCTTTGATCCATTAGGGCATGTCCATCCAGCTGCTGTGTGAGATGATGCTTTTCAATGATTTTTCCAAGCTTTCTGCTGGTCATAGTCATAACAGGGAACAACTACAGGATGTAGAGGAATGCTCAATTCTTATGAACATAAATCAAGTAGATAGAGGAGTAGGGTAAGCTGGCTCTTCCAAAAACAAGGGAGATGCATATACAATGTATGAGTCTTTACTGAGAATCACCAAATGACTCAACACAGCTGCTGTGTTTCAGTGCCAAATCACCTGCTTCAGGAGTAGAGAATGACACAGGGACAAAGTTTGTCCCTGTCCTAACCCCGTGGGTTCTGTCTCCGTCCCTGCCCCATCCCCGCAAGTTCTGTCCCTGTCCCCGCTCCATCCCTATGGGCTCTGTCCTCATCTGCAGAAGCCTCGAAAAATTATGATTTTATATTGAAATTTTTATTAAAGAGACAATTATAAAAAATAAAATTACAGAGCATGTTCAAAAGCATGGATTAATGAGACAAAGACAACATGGATTTAGTGAAGGGAAATCTTGCCTCACCAATCTATTACATTTCTTTGAAGGGGTGAAAAAAACATGTGGATAAAGGTGAACCAGTTGATATTGTGTATCTGGATTTTCAGAAGGCGTTTGACAAAGTACCTCATGAAAAACTCCAGAGGAAATTGGAGAGTCATGGGATAGGAGGTAGTGTTCTATTGTGGATTAAAAACTGGTTAAAAGATAGAAAACAGAGAGTAGGATTAAATGGTCAGTATTCTCAATGGAGAAGGGTAGTTAGTGGGGTTCCCCAGGGGTCTGTGCTGGGACTGCTGCTTTTTAACATATTTATAAATGATCTAGAGATGGGGGTAACTAGTGAGGTAATTAAATTTGCTAACGACACAAAGTTATTCAAAGTAGTTAAATTGCGGGAGGATTGTGAAAAATTACAAGAGGACCTTACGAGACTGGGAGACTGGGAGGCTTATTTTCAAAGCACTTAGCCTCCCAAAGTTCCATAGAAACCTATGGAACTTAGCCTCCCAAAGTGCTTTGAAAATATGCCTCCTGGGCGTCTAAATGGCAGATGACGTTTAATGTGAGCAAGTGCAAAGTGATGCATGTGGGAAAGAGGAACCCAAATTATAGCTACGTCATGCAAGGCTCCATGTTAGGAGTCACCGACCAAGAAAGGGATCTAGGTGTCGTCGTTGATACGTTGAAACTTTCTGCTCAGTGTGCTGCTGCGGCTAAGAAAGCAAATAGAATGTTAGATATTATTAGGAAAGGAATGGAAAACAAAAATGAGGATGTTATAATGCTTTTGTATCGCTCCATGATGTGACCGCATCTCAAATATTGTGTTCAATTTTGGTTGTCACATTTCAAAAAAGATGTGGAGGGGCATAATCGAACGGGGTCGACCATCTCTAAGGGCGCCCATCTCTAAGGATGTCCCGGTGAAGGGGCCGGGAAACCCGTATTATCGAAACAAGATGGGCGCCCATCTTTCGTTTTGATAAAACGGTCGGGGATGCCCAAATCTCAACATTTAGGCGATAATGGAAACCGAGGACGCCCATCTAAAAAACGACCAAATCCAAGTCATTTGGTTATGGGAGGAGCTAGCATTCGTAGTGCACTGGTCCCCCTGACATGCCAGGACACCAACCGGGCACCCTAGGGGGCACTGCAGTGTACTAACTGATGCACTAACTGAATGGAAGAAGGCATGCAGTGGTCACTAACCACCTCCCACCCTGAAAAAAACAACTTTAAAAACTTTTGTCTTTTTTTTAGAGTATGGGTGAAGGATGTCCTTTGCTATGCCTCCGCGATGGCAGTTGAGGACGTTCTTCGCTATTTATTTATTTAGATTTTGCTCACCCCTTTTTCAGTAGTAGCTCAAAGTGAGTTACATTCAGGTACACTGGATATTTCTATGCCTCTGTCCCTGCAACGGCAGTTGAAGACGTCCTTCACTATGGGAGTTGAGGACATCCAAAATGTGGATGTTTGTGAGAAGAACTTCCATGCCTGCCTCTGACACCCCCTTTCTTTTATTTATTTGAATTTTGGATCACAAGTAGCAACAGTGGGATTTGAATTGGCCACCTCTGGATTACAAGACCAGTGCTCTGACCACTAGGCCACTCCTCCACTTCACTCCCTTGAAATTTGGCCATCCCTGTGGGGGGGGGGGGGCAGTTGAGGACGTCCAGGCCCTTGTTATGCCTCCGCTGACACACACATACCTCCCCCCCAGGGACCTGCATACTGCCCCCCCCCATAGGAATGGCCAAATTTCAAGGGAGTGGAATGGCATGGAGGAGTGTTGCCTAGTGGTTAGAGCACTGGTCTTGCAATCCAGCAGTGGCTGGTTCAAATCCCACTGCTGCTACTTGTGATCCAAAATCCAAATAAATAAAGGGGGTGTCAGAGACATAGCAGGCAAGGATGTCCTTCTCACAGAAACATCCAGGCATGGACATCCTTCTCACAAACACCCACATTTTGGACATCTTCAACGGACGGAGGCATAGCGAAGGAGGTCCTTCACCCATACTCTTAAAAAAAAAGGCAAAAGTTTTTAAAGTTGTTTTTTTCAGAGTGGGAGGTGGTTAGTGACCACTGGGGGAGTTATGGGTGGTCATCTGGTCACTTAGGGCACATTTTTGTGGCCTGGTTGTAAAAAAAAAAAGGACCAAGTAAAGTCGGCCAAGTGTTTATCAGGGATGCCCTTCTTTTTTCCATTATCGCTTGAGGACGCCCCTCTGTTAGGCATGCCCCAGTCCCGCCTTCGCTACATCTCTGACATGCCTCGGGAACTTTGGTCATCCCCGCAACGGGAAGGAGTTGAGGACGCCCAAAATTGGCTTTCGATTATGCCAATTTGGGCAACCCTGAGAGAAGGACACCCATCTCCCGATTTGTGTCGGAAGATGGGTGTCTTTCCCTTTCGAAAATAAGCTAGATAGTGGAATTAGAAAAGGTGCAGAGAAGGGCGACGAAAATGATAAAGGGGATGGGACGACTTCCCCATGAGGAAAGGCTAAAGCAGCTAGGGCTCTTCAGCTTGGAGAAAACACAGCTGAGGGGAGATGTGATAGAGGTCTATAAAATAATGAGTGGAGTGGAATGGGTAGATGTGAAGCATCTGTTTACACTTTCCAAAAATACTAGGACTAGGGGGCATGCAATGAAGCTACAATGTAGTAAATTTAAAACGAACCGGAGAAAATTTTTCTTCACTCAACATATAATTCAACTCTAGAATTCATTGCCAGAAAATGTGGTAAAGATGGTTAGCTTAGCAGAGTTTTAAAAAGGTTTGGGCGGCTTCCTAAAGGAAAAGTTCACAGACCATTATTAAATTGGACTTGAGGAAAATTCACTATGGGATAAGCAGCATAAAATGTTTTGTACTTTTTTGGGGATCTTGCTGGGTATTTGTGACCTAGATTGGCCACTGTTGGAAATAGGATGCTGGGCTCAATGGACCTTTGGTCTGTCCCAGTATGGCAATACTTATGTACTTATAACAATATACTGTGCAACTATTGTGTATAAATTACAAATAGAAAACAATAATAATAGTGAGCAGCTATAATAACCCACCTCACCGCTACCGTCTACCCTTCCAACCCCAACAATAGCTGATTTCTACTACCCCAAGGAATCCTAATCCACCCTGTTAAAATGTCCAGGGGTACAAAATACAACCCATTCTGTATGCCCTAGAGGGGAGAAATATGCCCTTTGAAGCACTGTTATGAGTTTTTAATCTGTGGATGAATAAGAAGTCATCAACAATCTCAGGATTCAGCCTAGCTCTCCTGCCTTCCACAGTCCTTCCTGCAATAGAAGATTTCTTCTTAGAAGATGTGCTGTTAGCAGGAATGCACAGGATCCCCCATGCAAATTTTGCAAGTTGTGGCCAGCATATTTGCTTGTTTTTCCAAAAAAATCAAAATATCGTTGTGTGCATCACTTAAACATAAATAGCAGTCCAGTTCATTTGTGGCTGATCTCACTACAGTAATACTTCTCCTGACAGTCATGGGGTAGGGTCATGTATTTGATATACTTTTTTGTGGTACAGCCAAAGCAGCTTATGTATTATATACAAGTACTTTCTGTGTCCCATGTGGGCTTAGAATCTAAGTTTTGTTCCTGGGGCAATGGAGGTTCAAGTGACTTGCCCAGGGTCACAGGGAGCTACAGAGGGAAATTGAACCCATTTCTCCTGGTTCTCAGTCTATAACCAGTAGGCTACTCCTCCACTCATAAGTCAACCAACAGGAGTAGCCTAGTGGTTAGTGCAGTGGACTTTGATCCTGAGGAAATGAGTTCGATTCCCACTGCAGCTCCTTGTGACTCTGGGCAAGTCACTTAACTCTCCATTGCCCCTGGTACAAAATAAGTACCTGAATATATGTAAACTGCTTTGAATGTAGTTGCAAAGCACCTCAGAAAGGTGGTATATCAAGTCCCATTTCCCTTCCCTTCCTTTCCACAGCACCTTTGGGCAGTGTCAAAATGTCTCCTTAAGTTGCATGCTATATTTGTAAGTTTGCTCATATTGACCTGTAATTCTCCACAGACAAAGTGCAAAAACACAAGAAGAATTAAGGCTAAGTGTTCCATTAAGAAAAATCCATCTTTGAAGTTAAAATTCCAGTAGAGCTAATAATAAACCACTTAGGTATCATCATCAACTGGACAAATGTGCCAACATTTCCCAACCCAGGTACCACTATCAGCCAAAGAAAACAGGAGTTCCTAATGCCACAGGGATCCTGTCATGGTTCTACTGCAGACCAGCCGTCTACCAGGGGTAGGAAAAAGTTTTTAGTTTGCAGGCTTCTGTTTCCTTCCTTCTTGTAAAGGTTAGTAATCATTCCTGACACCAGTCTTCCCACTGCAGGCTCTGCTCAGGCACAACTGCCAGAACGGAAACTCATTAAGCTTCCAAAGGACATGAACAAAGAGCAGAAAATCTGTACATTCGGAAGATCCTAGAAACAGAATGAAGAAAATACTTTAAACTAGAGTGGTACCATGCTCATTGTAGCAGCAAGAATGTAAGAGGCTGGTGGTACCTTACATATTGACCTTGCAAGAAAAAGAGTCCACTTTGTCAGATGCAATAAACCTTAAACAAGGTTTTCAACAGAGTTGTATGATAACTAAGTAAATGTAACTAGTTACTGTACTTAACTAAATGTTTTGTCACTTTTACTTGTAAAGAAGTACAGGTTAACATTTGTTACTTTTACTGAAGTAATAACTTTGACAATTTTTACTACTTTTATTCAGTTACAAATGATACTTGCAGTTAAAAGTAAAAAGTAAAAGCGGAAGTGAAATGTAAATGATGATCCTTAGTAAATCAAATGAAATACCAAACTGGGGACAGGATTTTACAATTGCAAACCTCATCATGCAAACAGTGGATCATTTCATCTTAAATTTTGCTGCTCAGTGAATATAGCCTATAAGAGCAATGGAATCGCATGTGTTTGTTGAACTGGTTACTGGTCTCCAGCCAAACAGGACAGTGATGAGTTGGGTCACTTTAAAGTGGAGATGAAGCTGGTAGCAATTCTTGGTGAATAGACATATGTCTCTATCTCAACAGACTGCTGGTCATCCCATGGAAAATTTTATATTGGGGTGACTGTCCCCTGGATCGATAGAGTCTTTTGAGAGAAGGTCTACTTGTCTGACCTTAAGACTGATGGGTTCTCACACATTTGACGTTCTTGCATCAGTTCTCGAAGATTGAAATTCAGAGTTTGCCATCAGATGAAAAATTGTTAGAACAACAGACAATGATTCCAACTTTGTGAAAGCCTTCTTTGTAATTGGACAGCGTGATGATGATAACAATGATAAAGGTGAAGATGCAAGTGGTGAATTAGCACTACTTCTAATGCAGATGATAATGACAATAATGGTAATAAAATACTCTCTTCTGTATAGAAGTCAAGTGTTTCAGACAAAGATTCCCTTGATTAATACTTGCAGACCCAGTCAGAAGATATTAGTAATATTGCAACCTGGCCTGATTTGAACAATCCATTTCCTGTTAGTGCTGTTGTTAAACACATTTTTTAGCTATGCTTGATTAATGACTTAGAAACGCATTCTCATGAGTGCCAGTCATTTTCAAAAATTTAGTTTTACTAAAAGCAAAGTGGATTGAATTGTAGAGCAGTAAAGTTATTGGAATAAAGATGTTAACAATAGTTGCATTTATTGTAGTTAGTAACATATACAGTAACATAGTAAATGACAGCAGATAAAGACCTGTTCGGTCCGTCCAGTCTGCCTAACATTTACATGGTATGTGATACTTTATATGTATACCCGAGTTTGATTTGTCCTTGCCTTTCTCAGGGCACAGACCGTAGAAGTCTACCCAGCACTGTTCTTGTACTAAGTTCTGGAGCTAATGTTGAAGTCCCTTAAAATTTACACCATCCCATCCCTATCTATTCAGTCACAATCAGGGCATAGACCGTAGAAGTCTGCCCAGCTCCCATTTTGTTTCCCAATTACCGGCGTCACCACCCAATCTCCGCTAAGATTCCACAGAACCATTCCTTCTAAACAGGATTCCTTTGTGTTTATCCCACGCATGTTTGAATTCCATTACCGTTTTCATCTCTACCACCTCCTGCAGGAGGGCATTCCACATATCCACCACCCTCTCCGTGAAAAAATACTTTCTGACATTAGTCCTGATTCTGCCCCCCTTCAACCTCAATTCATGTCCTCTACTTCTACCGCCTTCCTGTCTCCGGAAAAGGTTCATTTGCAGATTAATACCTTTCAAAGATTTGAATGTCTGTATCATGTCACCCCTGTTTCTCCTTTCCTCTAAGGTATACATGTTCAGGTCAGCAAGTCTCTCCTCATATGGTTTGCAACGCAAATCCCATACCATTTTTGTAGCTTTTCTTTGCACCGCTTCCAGTCCTTTTACATCTTTAGCAATATACGGCCTCCAAAACTGAACACAATACTCCAAGTGGGGCCTCACCAACGATTTGTAGAGGGACATCAACACTTCCTTTCTAGTTGCGGTACTTTACTTTTTACTCAAAAAGTATTATATTCAGCAATACATTTTTTACTTTCATTTAAGTACATTTTTATTGTGTTCTTCACTTTACTTTTACTTAAATACTTTGACCAAGTACTTTGAACAACACTGGTTTTCAAGAGTATTTATCCATTCTTTGGATAATTTTATAAAGTCATTGTCAGGCGTATTTGGCCACATATGTGTATATATGCATGGTCTCTTAACCCCTCCCTGGACATATAAAAGGAATTTTCTCAATATTGGGGTTCTCAAGCACCCACAGAGTTGGCTCCTGGGTAGAGGGTGGGCAGAGTTGAGTGACAGAAAGAATTAAAAATGCATGGGTTAAGCACAGAGGATCCCTGTACAGAAAGAGCATGGAATCAAAGCAAAACTTAAATAACCTTTACACAGGGCATAGCGAGGGGTAACCTGAAAGGAGCAGCAGCTACAATTCTGCCTGCCTTGTTGGGCAGACTGGATGAGCTATACACATCTTTATCTGCCATCATTTACTATATTAATATGTTAGATTATAAAGAGGGGCATTTTCATATGATGTCTAAATCTGCCTGGACATTTTGCGGAAAACTTCCAAAAATCCAGTAGTATAAGTGCTTTGAAAACATGACTCTTAGTATGCTGCTGGAATTTTGGAAGGTTTCCACAAAATGTCCAAAGGGGGGGTCATGCCTTAATCCCTCCAGTTTTCATTTGGGGCACCTTTTTGTGACTTACCCCCCTATTTACTAAGCCATGCTAGCAGCTGCCGCGTGGCAATGCCGACACAGCCCATTCAGAGTGAATGGGCTGTGTCGGCATTATCGCAAGGCAGCCACTAGAACGGCTTAGTAAACAGGGGGGTTAGTCATTATTAAAACAAGTCTAGCCCAAAACGTCCAACTTTTAGCCCTGGACCTTTTTGCTTTGCTCCATTTGGTAGAAAAACATCCACGTGTTATGAACGCCCAAATCCTGCCTCCGATATACTCCCTTGTGATTTGGATGCACTGCAGGCAACTGCATTAAAAAATGCCTTAAAATGGGTTTCAAAACATAGCGGAAAAAAAATCCAAAAGCTGCTTTGTGCTGCTATTTGGCGTTTTCCTGTTCTGAAAATGATCCTCAAAATGCACTAATTTCTGTTTGTTCTTGAATAATCTAGATGTGGAATTTAGACCTGTTTGAGAGCAGGTATAATTGTCCATGCCTAGAAAGGAGGTATGATTTTGGCTGTTTATGCTAGTATTTTATAGATATACGTAGAGGGGCATAATCGAAAAGGACGCCTAAGCTTTGTTGAGGACGTCCTCGCAAAATGTCCCAATGGAGGGGCGGGGAAACCCGTATTATCGAAACAAGATGGATGTCCATCTTTTGTTTCGATAATACGATTGGGGATGCCCGAATCTTGAAATTTTGGTCGTCCTTAGAGATGGTCGTCCCTAGACTTGGGTGTTTCTGATTTTTGGCGATAACGGAAACCAAGGATGCCCATCTCAGAAATGACCAAATGCAAGCCCTTTGGTTGTGGGAGGAGCCAGCATTTGTAGTACAGTGGTCCCCCTCACATGCCAGGACACCAACCGGACACCCTAGGGAGCACTGCAGTGGACTTCATAAAATACTCCCAGGAACATAGCTCCCTTAGTTTGTCTGCTGAGCCCCCCAACCCCCCTAAAACCCACTACCCATAACTATACACCATTACCATAGCCCTTATGGGTGAAGGGGGGCACCTAGATGTGGGTACAGTGGGTTTGTGGTGGGTTTTGGAGGGCTAGCTGTTTTCTCCAGAAACGTAACAGGTAGGGGGGGATGGGCCTGGGTCTGCCTGCCTGAAGTGCACTACACCCACTAAAACTGCTCCAGGTACCTGCATACTGCTGTGATGGACCTGAGAATGACATCTGAGGCTGGCATAGAGGCTGGCAAAAAAACATTTTTAAAGATGTTTTTTGAGGGTGGGAGGGGGTTAGTGATCACTGGGGGAGTAGCGGGAGATCATCCTGCTTATAATCGAACGAGAAAAACGCCCAAGTTCCGACCTAAATCGGGAGATGGACGTTTATCTCACAAAAACGAATAAAGCGGTATAATCGAAAGCCGATTTTTGGACGTTTTCAACTGCACTCCGTCGCGGATGCGGACAAAGTTGATGGGGGCGTGTCAGAGGTGTGGCGAAGGCGGAACTGGGGCGTGGTTATCTGCCGAACAAAGATGGGCGCATTTCACCGATAATGGGAAAAAAGTATGCGTTTTTAGCTAGAATTTAGGACACTTTTCCTGGACCCTGTTTTTTCATGAATAAGGCCCCAAAAAGTGCCCTAAATGACCAGATGACCACTGGAGGGAATCGGGGATGACCTCCCCTGACTCCCCCAGTGGTCACTAACCCCCTCCCACCACAAAAAAATGATGTTTCACAACTTTTTATTTTCACCCTCAAATGTCATACCCAGCTCCCTGGCAGCAGTATGCAGGTCACTGGAGGAGTTGTTAGGGGGTGCAGTGGACTTCAGGCAGGTGGACCCAGGCCCATCCCCCCTACCTGTTACAATTGTGCTGCTTAATGCTTATTAGTCGTCCAACCCCCCCAAACCCACTGTACCCACATGTAGGTGCCCCCCTTCACCCCTTAGGGCTATAGTAATGGTGTAGACTTGTGGGCAGTGGGTTTTGAGGGGGATTGGGGGGGGGCTCAACACACAAGGGAAGGGTGCTATGCACCTGGGAGCTCTTTTACCTGTTTTTTTGGTTTTGTAAAAGTGCCCCCTAGGGTGCCCGGTTGATGTCCTGGCATGTGAGGGGGACCAGTGCACTACGAATCCTGGCCCCTCCCACGAATAAATGTCTTGGATTTATTCGTTTTTGAGCTGGGCGCTTTCATTTTCCATTATCGTTGAAAAACAAAAACGCCCAGCTCACACATTGTTGAATAAAACATGGGCGTCTATTTTTTCCCAAAATACGGTTCGGTCCACCCCTTCACGGACCCGTTCTCGGAGATAAACGCCCATGGAGATAGGCGTTTTCGTTCAATTATGCCCCTCTATATGGTCATTTTGGGCACCTTTTTGTGCCTTAGTCGTAAGAAAAACAGGTCCGGGTGAAAACATCCAAATGCTCGTCAGGGACGTCCTTCTTTTTTTTCGATTATGGGTCAAGGACGTCCATGTGTTAGGCACGCCCAAGTCCCACCTTTGCTATGTCTCCGATACGCCCGCTTGAACTTTGGCCATCCCTGCGACGGAAAGCAGTTGGGGACGTCCAAAATCAGCTTTCGATTATACTGATTTGGACGACCCTGGGAGAAGGACGCCCATCTTCCAATTTGTGTCGAAAGATGGGCGTCCTTCTCTTTCAAAAATGAGCCTGATAGAGACGTATTTTCAAAGCATTTAGAATTACAAAGTTACATAGAGGGGTATTTTCGATATGACATCTAAGTCCAACTTTGGATGTTTTGTTCAAAATGTCCAGAATCTAAATAGCAAAGATAGATGTTTTGCTTTTTCAAATATGGCTATTTATTTCCCCAAAAGTACCGTTTGTAACAAGATTTTGAGCTGTATGCATTTATATTTTTAGGACATTTTTAGAAAAAAAGCCCATCCAAGTTAAAAAAAAAAAACATAGAAAATCAAGCCATTGGGATAGGAAGGGCCAGCATTTTTAGTAATCTGGTCCCCCAGACATCACAGGAGAGCAATGGGGCACCCTAGGGGTTTATATTTATTAGTAGACTTGTCTCATAGGTCAAAGCGGTTTACAAAACACCACATTAAAGAGGAAACATTTGAAAGGAATGCCAATCTTCCACTTAAAGGACAGCTTTTATCAAACAAACCAGAACAAACTGCATCAGGCCGGCACCTTTTCCTTGGATTATTCCTGAGTCTCTCTCCCCTTTCACCTCCATCCTATGACCCTGATTTCAGAGCTTCCTTTCAATTGAAAGAGACTCGCATCCTGTGCTGTAGTTCACAAACTGTAACTTCCCCAGTTGCTCTTGTTCTCCTTTTGTCTCTATCTGACTCCTGTCTTTTTCCTCTAGTAGAAACAAGATAAGAACGTCTCTATATCATTGGTGAACCCTCGCTTGGAATATTGTACTCAGGTTGAAGGCTCTGGAGTGCTGTATCCAGGCCCGGATGTTGTACCCACAGAAGGATAGAGAGAGTAGAAGTTGTCCAGAAAAGGTATATCAAGATATTGCAATCTCTTTAGCATGAGCACTGTGTGATGAAACATAAAGATCTAAATGTGTATACTCTACAGTAGATAGGAGAAAGAGGAGATATGATAGCTAGATCCATATGTATTTATTTATGCATTATTTAATAGACAGCCCATCATCAGATTAGAAAACAGAGGCAAACGCTTTCCACACAAAGAAGTCATGTTATTTGAAAAGCCTTCTTCAGGTTAAGATTATTAAAACGTTTGAAGAATTTGTTATCTGAGGTAAATTTCTGGGCAGTTTTCCAAGCTTTGGCATTATCTGTTCTGGATTACTGTAACTTACTGTACTTGGGCTCCTCTAAATCGATGATTCATTCTCTCCAAATTATGCAAAATTCTGCTGCCAGGTTTCTGAAAGAATTGTCGAAATCTGATCACATTATATCAGCTTTGAAAGGTTAGGTTTAAGGTGTTGACCTTGATTTTTAAGACCTTGAGCAACGATGCACCCCTGGCTTTAGCTTCATCTTTAAGATTGAATCAGCTATCTCATAGTTTACGTTCTGTGGATAAACATTTATTGGATATTCCTTCCATTAAGTGTGTTAGACGTGAAGCTCACCGTTTAGCGATGCTTCAGATTGTGGGTGTATCTGTTTGGAATTCTTTGCTTAGTGAACATATGTATTATAATTTCAGTTTAGGAAACAGTTAAAATCATTTCTTGTTGCCCAAGCTTTTTCAGTTTAGCTTGAGTAGGCTTGCATGTTTCTAGTCATGGTAAGGGGAGTTCATTTTGTGATTCTTTGTTGTACTTTCTGTGTATTCTGCTAAGGTTTTTGTGTCTTTTATTGTGTATGTTCCTGATGTACACCACATAGGACTAATGGATAATGCAGTTTAGAAATGTTTCAAATAAATAAAAAAATACATAAAAGTCTCCACCGTGGTAGCACCATGAGTAACCATCAGAAAATATTTCATTGTGGGGAAGGTGGTGATATATGGAACAGCCTCCTAGTGGAAATATGAAGGCCAAAAATGTGATACTATTTGAGAAAACAGAGAATAAGCACAGAGGATCCTTATTTGTAAATAAATGAAAGCTTAGATCAACTAGGGTCTATGGGAGTGGCATTCACTCCCAGCCCTTGAGGGTCACAGAGGGGTGAGGTTTTCAGAATACCTCTAATAAGTATGTATGAACTCTATTTACATACAGTGGATGTAGTGTGCTTGCAAATTTACCTCATACATTTTCATTAAGGATATCCTAAAAACCTGGTCCATTTGCAGCCCTTTAATAGGAGTGAATACCATTAGTCTATGCTATTGTAACAGGAAGTAATTTGAGCATAGAATGGGTCTTATGACCTTACCTATCTTCATATTGTATGTTTCTCACAGAACTCACAAATACTTCCTGGGGACAGGCCATTTTATTGCATTTATTTCCATTTATTTATCAAATTATATATGCCATCTCTCAAAATTTTGGTGGAATGTCCAAGGCAATTTACAAGTTACACATTTTAAAAAGTATTTTAGATTACTGAAAATGCTCTGATGTCTTTGGATATTGTCAAACCTTTTGAAAATTTTGACAAGTTTCTGTTGACGCATTTTCGGAAAGATTTGCACATCTGAAGTCATAGTCCAACAGTAAATCATCCTCTTCTGCACTCTATCTTGATTTAGTGTCCGATATTCTTGCTGGAATAAAAAATAGTAAAGAGCTGTAAGGTATCCCTGCCCAAATGTGCTGTGATCTGTGTAATGCCCACTTACCAGTGCTGTGGGGGAAGCTTAAAACTTGGCTTAATGAGCATAAGAGCATTTTGTGCTGTGGTTTAATTGTTGAACATTTCAGTTATCTGAAGCATACTGTTCCTTTTGTTAGATTTCAAGGACTGGAGGTGCAAGGGGAGGTAACCAATACCAGAACTTTATGGCAAGAAGCCTTCTGGAAATTCCAAGTAGGGATTTTGCAGCCGAGTGATCTTGATAATATTCTGGATCTTGCTATATTTTAGAAACTAGATCAGCAAAACAGTCTCTACTGCACTTTTATGAATATGTCTTTGAATGATGATAGTAGATGGACTGTTACACAACAGAGTGTGGGCCTTGTGTAATTTGTCCAAATTTTGTGGACGAATAATTGACCTTAAAATGCCTAAATGATCCTTGGCATTGGATTATGTTGGTTTCTTCTGACTGATATGCTTGAGGGTGTGGGTTGGTATTTTGTTCTGTTTGTTATTAAGAGTAGATCTGGACATGACTAAGAGACCAAATATTGGGAAAGTGATGATTTTAGTGAATCACACAGGCTGTCACCCATGAGGGTGTGGCTCTGGCTGTTCCTGAGATTCATCTGATCCCAGGACAGTGTCATTTTCTTACTGATAACTGCCTTTAGGTCAGTATTCAGACCCTGCAGATGGTGGCACTAAGGCAATAATTCTCTAACTGGGTGCCTTCATCTAGGCACCCTGAGGCCACGTGGTAGGTGCCTATTCAATAACTCTAGATTCCAGTATAGAGTGCAAGCATAACCTGGTATTGGTGCACTTGGAGTTTTTATTATTGATCTATTTTATTTATTTTGAGCTGAGATTTGTTTTCTGCAAAAATGTTTGAAATGTATGAGGCAATATTGTACCGTTGTCCTGTTCAATAAAGACTTCATGCAAATAAAAATTAAAAAAATGATCTATATCTCTTAGGAAGAACATTCGCAAGTTACACCAGCCATAGAGCTGGCATAAGTACGGGCACCAAAAAATGTGGCAGGGACGCATGTAACTTAAAGCAGTGGTTTCCAAACTGGTCCTGGAGGCTCCCCAGCCAGTCAGGTTTTCAGGAAATCCACAATGAATATTCATGAGATAGATTTGCATGCAGTGGAGGCAGTGCTTGCAAATCTCTTTCACGAATATCCATTGTGGGTATTCTGAAAACATGACTGGCTGGGGTGCCATAAGTGGGGTCCCTGTCTATGTCCCACCCATTCTCCATCCATGTGTATACCCTCTTACAAATATGCGCTATTTAAGCTAAGTTGTTATTTGCAGATAGTGCTTAAGTGCCCTGCTAACACTTATGTGGGTATGTGCACACATACATGCATAAGTGCTGGTATTCTAAACATTTATGCATATATGGGGGCACTTAGGTTATAGATTTGCCCTTCACGTGGTTTACATAAGTACATAAGTATTGCCATACTGGGACAGACCAAAGGTCCATCAAGCCCAGCATCCTGTTTCCAACAGTGGCCAATCCAGGTCACAAGTACCTAGCAAGATCCCCAAAAAGTACAAAATAGTACAATGTTAATTTAAGATTCCATTTTTTGCAGGCCTAAATTAATCTACTTAGCTTTATAGATAGCTGCTGAATATTATCATTGTGCATATAGTTATGCGGAACACCCTCAGTCTGCCTGGCTTGTCCAGACATGCCAGGGCATTTAGAGATAGGGGACTTATATGTTTGGCAGCTGTCTTGAATGTGTTTTATAGGTGGATTTTTTCTTTGGGATGATAAAATCTAATGTTTATCGTTTGTTTTCCCTTGGTGATGGCCTTTATATTTAGGGTATTAAAAGTTTAACTGACTTGTTTTTATCTTTGATCTATTTTATTTATTTTGAGCTGAGATTTGTTTTCTGCAAAAATGATCCATATCTCTCAAGAAGAACAGCCTCCAGAACTGGAGCAGTACTCTAGATGAGGCCTCACCAATGACTTGTGCAAGGGTATTATCCCTCATTTTGACCAGATATCCCTCTCCCGTGCACCTTACCATTCACCTGTCTGTAGGTACCAACTTGTTGCACTGCTTTATAAGCTTGAGGTAATCAGATATGATCACCCCTGAGATCTTCATAGTTTAGTGCTCTTACTTATCCCACCCCATATCATGTACTGATCTGTTCGGTTTCTGCCTCCAAATGCCTGCCTCTATACCCTTTTGCACTGACCTTTTTCTTGGATAGCTTGTCATTTTCTGTATTCCATCAGGCATTTCCATTCTGTTGCCGATCTTCCTATCATTTGCAAAAAAGACAACCTTTCCCACTAACCTCTTTGCAATATTATAATGAAAGCATTGAACAGAACTAGCCCCAGGTACTGAGCCCACTGATATAAGGCGGAGTTCCAAAATGTATGATTTTGAAGAAAACACATTGAAAAAAGATAAAGTCAATACAGAAACTCGAGATGTGGTAGGAACAGAGGAGTTATCGTGAAGTTGAATCTGCTTGATGCAGTCTGTGTTAACTGACACGGTAGGTTTTAGGAGCAGCTAATAAAAATGTTCTTGATGCCAGATAGATCTTATTTGAAAAATTAACACGCTTTTAGCTTGAATTCACAAAGTTTGCATCTCATAAAAGTCTAATCTGCCTGGTGCCGGGTGAGGTTTCTGATATTCACATCCCATTATTATATCAATTATGGTGCAGTAAACAGCAAACACTTGTGCTATCTGTCATAAAGTGCAGGAGTGAAAGGACAGAGCACTTGGGCAGTGAGTAAGAGTCCTTGACTCACAGACTGTAGACTGTCCGAAGCTGAAAGTAACTGTTTTAGGAAGTTATTAATAAAGACAACAAGATTATCTTGAAACTCTAAATATCTGTCCATTGTACTTTTCCTGAAATGTAAAAACCTAAGAATAGCCACTTTGGATAGAGACGCATCTTTCCCCATTGTGGATGTTTCTGGGAAACTTTTTTTTTTGCTAGGGAATTTCTCTTTAAGTCAGACACATCCTTCTATTTTATGCAAATCAGTTGCGTCACTGGAATTTCTAGGACACAGAAACTGTGAAGGGGATAAAAGACCAACCTCACAGCTTGTAGGATGGAGTCTTTGCTTAACAATTGCTGTCCGCACTGTACCTCAACAACAGCTTCTGCTGCAGATTTGAGACCCACTGAGAATTTTAAGACACCATCGGTACCTCTCACATTTTTCAAGGAATTGGGACATTACCTTCTAACACAGTAAGTAAGATGTTTGAGAGAAGAGAGCTGTACTAACGACCATTTTTCACAGAGTGAAGGCATTCTACATTAGAGCCTGTTCCTGCGCATTAATTGATTAAAAGAGGAGATTACAGAACTGTACATTAGAACTTCTGGGTTCTTTCCTGTCTCTGGCGCTGGTTCTGTATGGCCCTTTAAATCACGCTGTGTTTTTGTTTGCCACAGGATTGTGCATTTTGATAGCAAACCCTTATGTGCTATTAGTAAATTTGTGTTCTGATTACGAGAAAATATTTAAATAAGAGTTTTTTTAGGTGTTAGTGACTGATATTATATGCTTCAGATCATGCTCTGCACTCCTGATGTGAAGGTATCATCTCCTCTTACAGAAGGTCATAGAAAGCCATGTTTGGTTCTAAAACATTTTCTACAGTAGGCAGCATTGCAGCAAAGCACTTTTGTTTCTATGTATTTATATACACCTATCTTTGTTCATTTAACATATTTCTGGATTTATCTTATATCCACAGCTTCATAGACACAGGGAAGACTTGAGCAACCTCCAGAAAAAATGTCAGCGCTTTGGTATCTCCTCCTCTTCAGTTATGGTGAGTTTTATGGGTTATGCAGACAGACATCTACTTCTTTCCATGAATTATGTCAGGATAACAATTAATCTGTCGCAGGACACTGAGGTCAGCGTTCTCCCACATTCTGCATACACTGAAATTCTAATGTACAGACCATTGTAAAGTGATACACCACCCGTGATATTAAACAGAGCCAGGGTAAGAAATTAAGCACAAGGACATAAAGGGGGTAACTCTATAAAATAGGCACTAACATTTACATATTTATTATGCATACATTATAAGTAAAAAATCAAAACCCCCTAAGGAATAGTAAACCATACCAAATATAAAAGAACAAAAAACTATTCCCAAACCTCATGCTCTCATGAGTTGGGTAATGTGTGTGATAGGGGGAAGATATTCCATATAAAGAACTGACCCCATGGTTCTAGAACCAGATTGTGCCAATCACAATGGCTCTTCAAACATAATAAATCTTCCCCCCCCCCCGAAGTGCTCTAGAACCATGGGGTCAGTTCTTTATACTGAACATCTTCCCCCTGTCACACATAATATTACCCAATTCATGAGTTCACAGGGTTTGGTAATATCTTTTTGCTTTTGCTATATTATAAGTTATGTATGTAGTCCCAGAACAGGCACACATGCTCGCGCCTAAGCTCATATGTGTGTATCTACTCAGATGTGCCAGGGCATTTAGAGGTTCTTTTAAAAAAACACAGTAAAAAATGGCCTGTGGTAGTGTGGGCATGTGTTTTAGGCATGCGCTGGGCCATTTTTTTACCACGGCTGGGAAAAAGGCTATTTTTTAATGGGCTGGGAAATGGGCCTGTGCTAATATTAAAACTAACGCATGCCTTACCACCACCTGACCTAGCGAGAAAGGCTCACATGCTACTCACATGGTAACCATGCAGCGTGCGCCAAGGGCATGCTGCCAGTTACCGCTGGGAATGCCCCCCGCAATAGAAAACAGAAAATTATTTTCTACCTCAGGATTCGGCATGCACCAAACTTGGAATTACTACCGGGTGCACGCGCTACCCCAGCTGTAGTACCAATTACATGCACGCTACCTCCACGTTAGCCCTCCCGTGCCTTTCTTTGTAAAAGGACCCCTTAGAGATTTTTGACAGCACTATCCATTTATTCAATTCTGTAAAGGAAATTAGGTGCCTACTTTCCTTTATAGAATAGGCACCTGGAGGTCTCCTAAATAAAGGTATATTGTTATAGAGTTACCCCCAAAAGGTCAAATTCACAAAGTTTTGTTCTTATAGAGACAAAAATGGGAGAATATCCTTAATGAACTAGATCCAAGAGAGATTCAGTCGCAGCACTGGGATTAGAAATGAGGAGGAAGAAGTGATTTGCCTAAGAATATGAAGAGGTCAGGTGTTATGTGCTGCCCACTCCTTTAGACGTCTTGGGTTAGTGATGATAGAGGGGATTCAGCCAGTAAAACCTAGCAAAGACTCACTTCTTTATGGATACATGCAGCGGAATTGCAGGTGGACCATTTGTTGTAGGGTGTGGGGGAACTTTTCTGGCAGTACGTTTTGTAGGCAAAGTTGCCTTGATATAAAACACCAATTGAGCTTGTGTGAAATTTATGGATGTAAGATAATAGTTGCATATGTTTTGCAAAAGATATCTATTATATGAATGTCGCCTGTTACTAATTTGAGAAGCTGGATGTTCACATTGCTAGTCTTGTGATTACTTTATTAAAATTTGCATAATATAACACTCCTGTACAATAAGCAATAGTTTCCACATGGCATTCCAACCCTCCTTTCTTCTATGTCCCCTTCTGTGACTTTCTTCTGGGAAGTAGCCCAAGCCAGAACCCAATGAGTGTAGATTGCTTGTATTATTAATATAAAAAGAGGGCATTAACTATCATTCCTCTTTGTAATACAATGTTTTTTGACGTCCCTGTTAGTCTACTTGAATGTGTAGGAATAAGGGTCAACAGACAAACCTTTTTATTGGACTAATATAATATATTTGTGGAGAGCTCCCTGACCGACAGCTTTTTGTTGACCTATACATCTACTTTCTTTATGGGAAAATGTGGGATACAAATGCAATAAATAAATACAGAATGACAAAAAAGTAGATAACCAGAACTGAAAGTTGATGGCTTATAACCAGAATTGACAGTTTTATCTTCTCTCTCTTTCCCATAGGACTTGTGATGTTAGCTGGGGTGAAAGGCTGGTCATACCATTTTTCTAATGTTAATATGACTTACGAAGCAGCAAGGAAATGGTGCCAAACCCATTTTACCGACATGGTAGCCATTCAGAACCGGGAGGAGAATGAGTACCTGAACCAAATATTACCATTCAATCCCACTTACTATTGGATTGGGATCAGGAAGATTGAGGGCCAGTGGACCTGGGTTGGAACCAACAAAGTTCTGACAGAGGAGGCACAGAACTGGGCTAATAATGAACCCAACAACAAGAAAAAGAATGAGGACTGCGTGGAGATCTACATCAAGAGGATGAAAGATGAAAGCAAATGGAATGATGAATCCTGCAAGAAGACTAAAGTGGCTTTGTGTTACACAGGTACAGTATGGCACACAAACACTGTAATACAAAGTGTCTGAGAAAGGCACTTCATAGAAGGATAGTTCTCACTGAATGGGAACATCCTAGATGAATTCATTCTTGCTTTATTAACTCCATTTCCACTAAAGTCTATGCCCTGTAGACTTATTTCCTAAATCCCCCATCACTAGAAGTTGAAATTGGGACAAACTGATAACTCAGTAATATCTACTAATCTTGGTCAAGCAGGAAGACAACTTGTTCATGGGAAATCATGCCTATTCTTGTTTCTACAGCTGCTTGTGGCCCGTCATCCTGCAGTGGTCATGGTGAATGTGTGGAAACCATTAACAGCTACAAATGCAAGTGTGATGAAGGCTTCTACGGGGACAAGTGTCAGCATGGTAAGGGGCTTTTAATTACTTTCAAAGGCTTGCGATTTGATATTGAGCATATCACTATCTTGTACATAAAAACTAGAGTTCAGATCCCAGTAAGATTTATTCCCTGTCCCATTCAAGATACTCTGGTTGAGGATCGAGATATTCAGTACTCGTATATGCTGTTTTCCAGTTGTGTCATGCCATACTGTTGAGGCCCCAGAGCTGGGATTCATGGAGTGCAGCCATCCTGTGAAGAACTTCAGCTACAGCTCTTCATGTCAGTTCGGGTGTGAGAGAGGCTATGAATTAAGTTCATTAGACACAGTACAGTGCACGGCTTCTGGAAGCTGGACAGCACCTGTGCCAACATGTCAAGGTAACCAATCCCAGTTCACATAGAAGGAGAGTGTCCATTCTGTACTCTCTGCTAGCATTTTGAGAAAAATGGAGCTTGTCATCACTGCATAGAGACTGAGAAGTATGGGCATTATCTGTAACTATATAGGGAAGAACAAAAATATGCTAATGCTAGAAATTAGTTTAGTTGGAGTGTGCTATAGATAGGACAGAGCAAAGCAGGCAAGTTAGGGAAGTCTTTACTTTAAAAATGGCACTCGCTGAAGAAAAGTTCGGCAGCTCATTTCACAAAACAATACTGTGTTCTGATAATGAGCTCCGGGCTATTGACAGTGCAAAAAACTGTCCCTTCAGCAGCAGTAGAAGTGGGCAGTATCCTCTTCTATTTATACCAATCTCTCTTTCTCTCTCTGTCTCTGTTGCTCAGTAGATCTTCGTAATTAGAGAGCACATTTTACCGTGCAGCAAAGGCAGCATCATTTACTAAGGTGTGCTCACGTTTTTAGCGCACACTAAAAATAGGCATGAGCTGAACTTTAGAGACACCCATAGGAATACATTGGCATCTCTAACATTTAGTGCGCTCCTATTTTTAGCGCATGCTAAAAACGTGAGCGCGCCTTAGTAAAAGACCCCCTTGGTTTGCTATTTACAGCCCAGTGTGTTCATCATAGACAATTTCTCTCTACAGCTGTGGAATGTGGGGTGCCAAAGGCCCTGAGTCATGGCGCAATGGACTGTTTTCATCCACTTGGTGACTTCCTGTACAATTCAACCTGCACATTCGCCTGTGAGGAAGGGTTTGTTTTAAAAGGATCTGACAGCCTGCAGTGTGGAGCTTCTGGACAGTGGAGTAGAAAAGAGCCAGAGTGTGAAGGTATAACCAGACTTAGTTTCATTTGTCATTCTCCCTTTCACACTTTTCTGAACCAAGGAATACTGTCTCCAAGTAATACCTGTTTGATGCGGCTTTTAATTCCTAACTTGTCACCTGCTCGTAACCTTTATCTTGTCTTCCTCTCTTCAATAGTCCCTTTTCCCTATGTGTCCTATCTGTCTGCCCTACCTTATCCCTTATTTGTCCTGTCTGTCTGTCCTGATTTAGATTGTAAGCTCTTTTGAGCAGGGACTGTCTTTTCTTCATGTTCAATTGTGAAGCGCTGCGTACGACTGGTAGCGCTATAGAAATGATTTGTAGTAGTAGTAGTAGTAGTCTTGCAGATTAGGGCAGGTCCCAGCTTTGTGGGAGGGTGGAGAAGCATAAGATTACATTTTTTACACCAGAAGAGTTATCATTCAGAGCACTTATCCATTTGTGATAATAAAACATATGCCAATCTCCCCTTTCTAAGCATTCACTGGGTAAAGCAAACTTCCTCATGCCCTGAAGTGCAGTGATAATGTCCATTGTCTTTTCTCTTCACAAGGTACATTATACACACAGAGGGTATGAGGTTCTGGAATGTTTGACCAAAGCAAGCATCTAACTGGGAAACAGGCCTTTGACACTTTGTATTTTGACATTTCATATGCTTTAGCATCCATGCTTTTTGACCTGACAAATATATTTGTCTTTTTCAGTTATAAAATGTGAGCCAATAACTGCAAACGAAGAGGGGTCCATGAGCTGTACCCACCCAAACAGTGCTTTTACATATAACACGAGTTGCGACTTCACCTGTAATGAGGGCTTCATGTTGACGGGAGCTGCTAACCTGCAGTGTACAGCACAAGGGCAGTGGACGAGCAGAACTCCAATGTGTCAAGGTAGAACACATTTCACAACTCAGTAAAGGAAGCCTGCTGCACAGTTATCATTCCACGTACACCATGTCAGTCACCATTACCAATTCTTAGCGCAAAGTATTCTGGGAGTTATAACCACGAGAGTGAAAGCAGAGTTCAGGGTAATTACTGAACTGACAAGGTAATAAATAGAAACAAATCAAAACATAGAAAAGAAAATAAGATGATACCTTTTTATTGGGATAGCTTAATACATTTTTTGATTAGCTTTCAAAGATAACACTTCTTCTTCAGATCGGAAATAGGCAAATAATGACAAATATCAGAATATAAAGCATTGCAATGACAGTCTCACAGGAAGAAGGTGGGGTGGGTGACCCAATTAAAAAGGTATCATCTTATTTTCTTTTTTATGTTTTGATTTATTTCTATTTACCTTTAAAAGTGGACTAACCAGGGGGCCATGGCGGCCTGGACCCCCCTAAATTGGCTCTGGGGTCCCCAGTTTGCTGGCGGGGATCCCCAACCCCTGCCAGCTAAAGCATTTGTCCCACACTGGTCTCACATTGCCTGGCACCCTGTCCTGTTTTCAATCGCTGTGCACGCTCGTTTTAATGCACATGGCTTGACATAGCTCTCCTCATAGTGCCTAAATCCCAAATACCAGTCATTCAAATGAATTTGAGATATTTGGATAGCTTTGCTAATTTACAGCTAGAGTTGTTAAGGAGTGCTATTGTTGATAGTGCACAAAATTTTACCACAAGTTCCATTTAATGCAAATGGAACCTAGTTACTAAAAACAGGTGTTAGTGCAGTTGTGCATGTTAGTAATGCTAGCTGTTAGTTTGGAATCTGAAGAAGAGATACGGTTCACGTGAGACTAATCTTTGCAGCAGAAATGTCTTTAAACAAAAATACCATGTTTAAAGTGCAGCCTTTCTATCTAAAGGAATAACACAGATTTCCCCTTCCTTCCCAGCGGTGACCTGCCCTGCCCTGGAAACTCCTGCTGAGGGAAGAATGGACTGCACAGGTGAGCTCGGAACATTTGGCTATAACTCCACATGTGCATTCAGCTGTGCCACAGGGTTTATCTTACTGGGACAACAGACGCTTCAGTGCTCTTCATCAGGACTATGGACTGCTGAGATCCCAGTATGCAAAGGTACAGTATTTCATGACTAAAGCAAGTGATTATCCTCAGACTGCCCTACTACTATTACTTGAAGTCAATTAAGTGAGCCCCTTTTCCCACCTCTTCTCCTCAATTGCAATCTGCCTGGAATGCTGGGAGCACCACAGTTGCCTTATTGCCCAATAACCCAGCTTAGGTGAAGACATTCTATAAACCAGCATAGGCTGCATCGCTCAGTTTGCTATTTACAGCTCAATGTTTTCATCATAGACAATTTCTCTCTACAGCTGTGGAATGTGGGATGCCAAAGGCCTCAAGTCATGGTGCAATGGATTGTTCTCATCCAATTGGTAACTTCCTGTACAAATCAACCTGCACGTTCACCTGTGAGGAAGGGTTTGTTTTAAAAGGATCAGACAGTCTGCAGTGCGGAGCTTCTGGACAGTGGAGTGGAAAAGAGCCAGAGTGTGAAGGTATAACCAGACTTAATCCTTTTTTAATTATTATTTTGGATTTAGCTCATGCCTTTTCAGTAGTTGTCCAGACTCCTCCACCCAGTTGCAGTCAGTTGAATGTAGGAGGTTGATGTGTATTGTGATCTTTCGGTTGTCAGATAATTTCATTTGGATGAGACCGACTGAGGTAGTGCTGGTTTTACCACATCCCATGTCATAGATGCCTTAGGGAAGAAACAGGAGTAGATCAGTCAGTCCTAATGAAACGGAGTCTGTTGTTAAGAACTGATTAATGGGGATATACCTTAGGGGTATGCATTTGTTTGAAACGACATGGTAATGTCAACAACATTTGCCATGTTGTTTTGTGTCTTTTGTTCCTCAAAATGACAGGAAAATTCAGAATTTTTTTTTTTTCCGTGTCATAAATAATGAGCAATCTCCTGAAAGAATGTGCACTAATAATGGCGTTGCTCCCAAAACAAAACAAAAAAAAAGTTTTCAAAATCCCAAACAAAATGAAACATCCCATAAATGACCTGGGAAACTAAACAAAACACATTTTTTTGGGTTGCATACCCCTAATGTATGTTGCTCTGACAGCCAGAAGGATAAATCTCTGTTCTCAATAAGACAATTGTGACATTATTGTGCTGAAATACTGCACCCAGGGCCTACAGAAGTTTTCCATGTAAATTTCACTCATGGTGCAACTATGAAATTTACAGTGCCCCAAGCCTTTTCTGAGTTGCATTCTTCTTGATTGTTGTAGCTGTGCAGTGTGAAACCCTCACGGCACCGGAGAAAGGACTCTTGAACTGCTCGCACTCTGGGGTTCAGTTTGGCTATGGTTCAGTCTGCGAGTTCCAGTGCACAGGAGGATGGATGTTGAATGGCTCAAGCACACTTGAGTGTGATGCCTCAGGAACCTGGACATCAGCCCCCCCGATGTGTGAAGGTATGGTCCTGCTACCAACTTCTGCAAGGGCTGACAATACACAGATCGCACACTAGATGACACAATAGCATTACAAAACTTCTCCTTCCTACATCTGGCAGTCCATAGAAGCAACTATAACCTTTAAGGATAAAAACTGGCCGCAGGAATAGGATAACGATCAGTAGAATATTGCTGCTCAACTTATAAATGATATTCAGGAATCCTCTGGCAGTCAGTAAGGATTCCCTTGAGGACTGGCATTGTGAGGCTCAATGCCAGTCCGTACTTGCCAGTAACACTTTTGAGTTGACCCACTGTTTTCACTGGATTCATCCAGAATTGCCTGGGTTTCTACTCCCGTCTTGGGTGTGCCCATCATTTTGAGGAGATGACACTATACCTAAAACTATGGCATCTGAGATTACCAAAGGAGAACACTTGAAACTAAAATAATGCTTAGAATAGTTACAGTATTCCATATACAGTATGAGAAACCTCAGAAAGCCTGGCTATTTATTCCTCTCATATATACACTTGCGGCTTTTAGTTTATTTTGGAAATGGACAGTCCAGATGAATGAAGAGCCCTTAGAAAAGCATGATGCAGGTTTTTCATGTTTTGACCAAAGCTCTTTCCTTGTAGTTCCTCCACCTGCTGAGGAGTCCCTGACCAACATAACTGTGGGTGTAACTGCCACTGGGGCCTCCGTTCTCTCCATGGCATCTCTTCTGATGTGGCTTGTGAAGCAACTCCGAAAGAAAGGTAAGATATGTTACTCATCAGTCCTCTTCTCAACCTGTACTTTGGATACAGGCTGAGATATCAGGATCAGAGTGCAGATCCAGGCAGAAGTTACACCAGGGCTTTACTCGCCTTGAGCTTATTATGGTGAGGTGAGTTATCAAGTCTAGCAAAGTAGAGTAAAATACTCCCTACTCCTTAGTGATTCCTCAGGCAGTGAATCCTTAGAGCACTTATACAGAAGACAGCCTACCTGGACTCAACTTGTAGTGGGTTATTCTACTTGCTTTGGGAAAAGCAACATTCTCACAGCTAGAGCACTGGTCATTCTAAAAAACTGGAATTCCTTCATTCCAATTTGTTCTGAGTTACTGTGAGTAAAACAGTTCCAATATTCAAAGGGGTTTAAGCGGACAGAAGAGGATCCTGTCTGGTTAAACCCTGTTGAGCTGGCCATCTGGCAATATTCAGCAGCACTTAAAAAATATGTAGTGCCCCTGAATACTGCCTGTGACCACCTAAGTACTGACCAGTTAGTGTCAGGGTGGTCCAGGGCGGAGCTTGGGCAGAGTCTGAACATAACTGGTTAGTGATGACATTTGATCCACTAACTGGCTAAATGAGCAGATAAAAGGGTCCTTTTACAAAACCGTGGGAGGGCTAATGCACAGGTTGTGTGCGCCAAATCAGTACTACCGCCGGGGTAGCATGTGTGGCCGCCAGTAATTTTGCACAAATCCTGTGATAGAAAATATTTTTCTATTTTCTACCGTGGGGGGTGTTCCCGGTGGTAACTGGCAAGATGGCCATGTTGGCGCGCGCTGGTTACCACACGGGGAGAACGTGAGCCCTTACTGCTAAGTCAATGGCTGGTGGTAAGGGCTCAGCCACAAATAGGCGCATGCTAGTTTTAATTTTTGCGCACACTCATTTCCCACCCCATTAAAAAATGGCTTTTTTCCTAACCACGGTAAAAAATGGCCCAATGCGTGCCAAAAAGACGTGTCTACATTACTGCAGCCCTCTTTTTACTGTGGCTTTGTAAAAGGACCACAAAGTTAGAACAGCAAAAAAGCTGTCCTAGCTTTATCTGCTGAGCTAAGTTATGCGCTAATCTACTTCCGAGTGACCGCACATACCTGGATTTTCAATGCTGGAGCCCAGACATGTTCCAACACTGAATATCCAGGGTTAATTTGGGCTGTGTCTGTAAGCGGCTTAAAAACAGACTCCAGCAGGGTGAACAGCTACCCCTTTCTTTTAATGAATACATTTCCAAAGTTGTTAGATATCATCCTCCGAGTCTGAGCGAGAAAGGGTTCTAGTGAGTGAGAGGAGAGAGGACACACAGAGGCATATTTTCAAAGCACTTTGGGAGGCTAAGTTCCATAGGTTTCTATGGAACTTTAGGAGGCTAAGTGCTTTGAAAATGAGCTTGACACAGTGATGCGATGTGTTGCCCTTCATGTTATTTTATCATGTTCTTAACTATAATTTTTTTCTTTTTTTTTTTTCAGCAAAGAAATTTCAGCCTTCCAGGTAAGTGTCCTCCTCTGTTCCATTAAACACAATTTCCCCTATATTCTGTGCTATTTAATCGGCCAGAATGGCTGCTGTTATCAGCTGATATTTAGCAGGGGCTAACTGGTTATCCCCCACTGAATATCCCCAGTTAGCGGCTACCAGATAGCCGGTTATATCAGCCAATATAACCGGCTATTTGCTGATTTTTAAAGCCGGTTTAGTGGCTATATTTGGCCGTGTGAAAACATGGGATATCTTTGACTTAGCCAGTTATCTTTAAACCGGCCAAAAATAAACCGAATATTCAGTGCCGGTCACCAGAAACAGCCTGGCATTGAATATCAAGGTTCACGCTGACCGCGGGAGTTAGCCAGTCTAACTCCTGGGGTTGGAATATCGGCCCAAATTTATTTAAGTTTATTTTTAGAACAGCAAGCAAATTATTTGTTTCTGTTGCCCTGGTTTACAAAGGATGCCTTTTTCTGTCTTGCAGTAGCTACGAAAACCTGGAATCTTCAGGAGTATATCAGAGCAGCGAGGGACAAGTTTAAGAACTGAATAAAGAGGTATGGCAACTCTAGATAATCTTTCCTCAGGGCTAGGCCACTTCAATGCACCTAACCCCTGTCCTTTCCCTCCCCTTGCACTCTGCACTTCTCTACAGCCATGCACATCTGTTTTGTTTGTGCACTGCAGAGAATACATATTTGCAAATGGAAGGGGTGGAAGATAAGTGAGGTTGGGTGATTTGGGTTTTACAAAGGCTGGGGAATGAGGCAGCAATGGATGAATTTGAAGCTTTTGGAGCTTCACAGATATCTATGAAATCAAATGTAAATAGATACATAAATAAATATATTTTGTTTACAAGTGGCACACTTTGTCCTTGGCTGTCTGTAAGCAAAGCTTTATAAATTGAAACCCATGAGCCTTAGAGCATATACCTTGCAGTTTGACTAGATGTATCCTTATTCACTGGTTCCAAAGAATTCTAGGATTTATCAGCCTGTCTTTCCTATTAGGAAACAGGCTGTACGTGGCCTAAGCCACTTATGTGTGGGAGTGAAATTAAAAAAAAAAGATTTGATTAAGTAAAAATATCAAAGGATCATAGAACCATCTCACCCCTATAGGGCTATAATGAAGCTGGGCTAATGAGTAGTCATACACCTCTAAGCGGGAACAATGCATGTCCTTTATAGATAATATATAGATTTGATAAAAATAAAAGAAACTACTTGTTCTTATAAATGTCATAACTGTGTATTTACAGGAAAGCACTTCAGGCAAGGATGTCGGCTACTGTGCTGATGGAATGAGGGAATGGCCAGCAATGGCCACTGTCGCTAGAGTACTACATCTTGTTGGAAAGATGGGCATTAACTTCAAATCTGGTACTAAACACCGCACTCGATTTACGCACAGAAGCAAAGGCAGGGGATGGCACCAACCAATCAATTTTCTACCATTCTGCTGGAGCTAGCATGTAGCATGGGCTGATTTCATTGAAAGAGAAGACTCCTGCTCACTTACCTCATCACCATGTGATCCACGAGTTGGAGATCTTTGCTTATTTCTTCATGGACAGTTTCATGTAGACATTCTTTATGAAATGACACAAGCCAAGGCAAAGATTACTCTTCTTTCTGTAGGATATTTCTGTGTGAGTCAGCCTTTGAACACTTGATTTAAAGAAACTACTGGTCTGGGAGGAAAGATGGATTCTGGAGGTCTAGTTTTCTCTGAGTCTATTATAGTACATTTTGATATCTTGAACGGGCTATCTTATTTCCAGCTTTTTGCTGGTATGTGATGTAGCGCTTAAAATGAGTTGTCCGTAGAGTTCCGTACTCCCGTCTTGGTTCTGATTGACAAGCAATGTAATTACAGCTGCTCTTGCCAGTGAGCTGTGGAGACACCAAATGGCAAGCCCTCCTGTAATCAGCTGTACTGTATTGGGCTGTGCCTGGTTTGGTCTGCCAGTCTTCGTTGCTTTGTCACACGGGTTCAGAACCTGCACTCAACATCAAAAATGATATCATCCCCAGGGGATGCAGACTTGTATAATACACTCTGTATTTTAACCTTTCCTTCCTGTTTCCTTTTGTACTTTTCTATAAATTGATGAATGTTACATGTCTTCTGTTTGTGAGTGTGATTTTAATGTGTGCAATGTGCATGCTAAACACATGGGATATGTATGTATTTTTGAGGAGAAAATGACATGGTGTTACACTGTTATAGGCTATCACCTTTCTGGCTTGATATAAGATATTTATATTGTGAGATATGTATTTAATTTAATTTCAGGTTACTTATTTTATGTTATCTATATGTATAAAGGATATTGTATTGTTTAATAAAATGGTTATTAATATTTAAAAATGTTTGATTTTTCTTCCATACAAAGTCCTAAAAAGTCTTTTGTTTAAATAAAACCAATTTCTCAACCCTGGTAGGTTTATCATGTGACCTGCTTTGTTTTAGCAGGTTGATAATATAATTCCGCCCCCCCCCCCCCCCCCATGTCCTCACTGTGAAGGAGGGCTCAGTGTTCATTCCTGAATGAGGGTAAGGTGGGAGATTGGCCTTTTCAGGCCCTTGGGGTTTGTATAGCTGGAGTCCAAAGAACAGTAGCCACACAGTGGTTTGTATTCCAACTTAAATTTTTACCACAAGAAACTATCAATTGTGACACTCTGGAAATCAGTGTACTTTCTCAGAGATGAGTCTGTTTTTTCCATTTTCAAACTCACAAGCCACACAAACAGGATTCCCTTTCTCCTCTACTGTAGGACCTCCTGGTGGGCTTGTTTTGGGAGCTCCTATGACTCTTAGCACATCCCTTAATACCTGAATTCTAATGGCTCGGCTCTGCTGCATTGTACAGCAGTCTCCTCTCCTTGCCTCTACATGTGCACAATATAAATGGGTACAATGCCTTGGTGTTATCTGGTATAATGCCTAGATGCCACTCCTTATAATCAAAAATGATTCAGCACGTAGATGACTAGTTTTGGCAGGAAAAATAACTCTTTAAGTAAGACCTATCTTCCAGCACTGGGGAAGGGAAGGGATTTAGCTCACACCTATTAGTAGCTCAAGGTGAGTTGCATTCAAGTACATAGGTATTTTCCTGTTCCTGGAGGGTAAACAATCTAAGTTTGTATCAGAGGCAATGGAGGGCTAAGTGGTTTGCCCATGATCAGAAGGAGTGACAGTGTTACAAGATATGATTTACTTGGGGGAAAGAGCTCTAGAGCACTCTCTATAATTTAAGAGCAGGTGCTGTATTTATAAGTTTTAGGATATTAATTTCTCCACCAATCACCAAAGGTGATAATTGCAATAAATTAAATAAATTAAGTATATATAAAAGATACCATATACTCAGAATACAAAGAGACCGTATTTTTAGCTTCAAAAAGGTTGATTTAATATACAATTGCACACGAGAGGTAGGTTTTTAAAAGGATCTTAGAACAGAGAATTTGTGCATAAAATAGAACACAGTAGCAGGTAGGTTAACTCACAGTCCTTGTTACAAGCATGCTGTGGTCCAGCTGATTGATGAGCACATGATCAGGAGCAAGGCATCAGCAGACCCCAAAGAGAGCAGCAGGTCCCAAGAGGAGGCAGGTTCCAAGAGGGCGAGCTGGGCTGTGTCCAGGCCTTTTATAATGTTAGCAGAGAAGCATGATGTGTGCATGTCCTGGATATTTTGCAAGGCATTATGGTTAATGTAGTCTGTTCACATGACCATTATAAGTCCTTCTTTCTGCAGATGTCCTGGCGTCCATTTGTCTGATAGATGATGGGAGGGGCAGGTATACCTCTGATGACAGGCAAATGTTCTGTTTATGCTTTTCCTCTGAGTTCTTTGTTTACAATGGGGTATTCAGGTACCCACCTTAGTCAAGCCTTTGTTAGATGGGAGGGCAGAGGAAGCTATATATCTCTCTTTTGTCTTTGTTAAGTGTTTGTAATTGACTAGCCCTGCTACCAGAAATTCCCAAGGAAAAGGGGAAAGAAGGTATTGAAATGCAGCTTCAATACATCTTTTACAATAAATTTTTATATTGATAAAATAATTCTGACAATTGGCTTATACCATAACAACAGTAAGATTTGAACCTAGCTTCCCTGGTTCAGCCTGCTGCTCTAAACATTACTTTTCCACCCCTTGAACTCTTCCATCTTCACTAGCCTTCATATTTAGGAAAACAATCCAGGAAATATCTACAGCCTCTTTTTCACTTCCTCTGCTTTCCATACACCAGAGAGCAGCTCACCAGGCTCTTCCCTTGAGTATGTGGCTGCTCCCAGGACACATGACAGAATAAAAACTGTCTGTGTCCAGGGGAGAAGAGGAAAGAAACTGCTTCCCTCCTCTTCTCACTCCATGCATCTGACTCTTTAGCCACTCTCTTCTGGAACTTTTTATGGTTATCACTCCAAGGATGATCTACTTGTCTCCCAAAGGGTATTCTATAAACTGGGTCTTGTCATACTAACCATATTCCTACACATATCCCATATCAAAGGGAAATATTGATTAGTTAGCAATCCTTCAACTGAAAGGCCCAAGTTCAAATCTTATCACAGCTCCTTGGGCAAGTCACTTAACCCCTCCATTTTAAGGAACCAGCTATCACAGGCAGGATATAAAGGAATTGTAGAAGGTGCAGAGAAGGGTGACGGAAATGATAAAAGGGATGGGACGACTACCTTATGAGGAGAGGTTGGACTCTTTAGCCTGGAGAAAAGGCGGCTGAGGGGTGATATGATAGAGGTCTACAAAATAATGAGTGGGGTAGAGCGGACAGATGTGAAGCGTTTGTTTACGCTTTCTAACAATAATAAAACTAGGGGACACAAGATGAAATTAGAATGTGGTAGGTTTAAAACAAATTGGAGAAAGTTTTTCTTTACTCAGCGTGTGGTTAGACTCTGGAACTCATTGCCGGAGAAGGTAGTGACGGCAGCTGGCCTTGCTGAGTTTAAAGGGGGTCTGGACAGATTCCTGAAGGAAAAGTCCATTGATCGTTATTAAATTTTGGGTTTTTGCCAGGTTCTTGGGGCCTGGATTGGCCGCTGTCGGAGACAGAGTGCTGGGCTTGATGGACCTTTGGTCTTTTCCCAGTGTGGCAGTGCTTATGTACTTATATACTTATGTACTTATGAGTGAATGCGCATTGCTCCTGCCCCTCAGACCCCACTGGATCATCAGGACATGTCCGGTTGGCCCTAAGTCTTGGGGGAGGGGTTTGGGAAGGAGGGAGGGGGATCAGAAGGAGAGGCTTCTCCCAAGAGGGTTGGGAGGGAGAATGAATTGGAGGGGAGGCTGTGGTTCTCTGCTTCAGGGGAGGGGGAATTGGGGAGCACAGAGTACCTGAATTCTTTAAGTGGGTCACTGACCAGAATGAACAGACAGATGCAGAAATGTTAACAGAAATTAGGGAGGCTAACAAACTGGGTAACACAATAATAATAGGTGATTACAATTACCCCAATATTGACTGGATAAATGTAACATCAGGGCATGCTAGGGAGGTAAAGTTCCTAGATGAAGTGAAGGACTGCTTTATGGAGCAGCTTGTTCAGGAACCAACAAAAGGGGGAGAAATTCTAGACCTAGCCCTTAATGGAGCGCATGATCTGGTGCAAGAGGTTATGGTGCTGGGGCCACTTGACAACAGTGATCATAACATGATCAGATTTGATTTAATAACTGGAGCAAAACAAAACATCTGCATGCTTAGGGAATTGCATTAACCTGCACTGTATAATGTTTAAGGAGATGTGCTCAGAACAAAAGGGCTAGATTCTTATTTTCAGATACAAATAAAGTTTATTTACAATACAGGTAATGCAATAATTTTAGAAGACAGTTTAGGGATTTTACACAAGGGAAATGTGCCACAAGATAAATATTGTTAACAAGGCAGAATTATTAATTATGCGTGATTAATAATAACTCACTTTAATTGAGGCTCAGATGAATTCTTTCTGCTGCTGGTTGGAGTGATGAAAGAGGTCTTATCTCTGTAGCTTTGATGGTGGATCCTTTGCTGGGGAAAGAAGTCTTCCTGGAGAAAGGTATTAATCCTCAAACGAACCTTTTCCGTAGATGGGAAGGCGGTAGAACTAGAGGACATGAAATGAGATTGAAGGGGGGCAGACTCAAGAAAAATGTCAGGAAGTATTTTTTCATGTTTACAATGGGGAAGAGATGTATCGGCTGTCCTTACCCATAAGGAACAAAGATTAATCTATGAGTAGGATACGGTTCAACCTATTGGGTTAAACAAAGAGATAGATTGGTTAGTATGACAGAGATTGATGGGGGAGCAACCCAATCAGCATGACTTAATTTGATCAGAGGACATTTAAATTTTATGCCAAGGAGCATGCGCCAGCGTTCCGGTTGCTGAAAGGAGAGTGGTGGATACTTGGAATGCCCTCCCGCAGGAGGTGGTGGAGATGAAAATGGTAATGGAATTAAAACATGCGTGGGATAAACATAAAGGAATCCTGTTCAGAAGAAATGGATCCTCAGAAGCTTAGCCGAGATTGGGTGGCAGAGCCGGTGGTAGGAGGCGGGGCTGGTGGTTGGGAGGTGGGGCTAGTGCTGGGCAGACTTCTACGGTCTGTGCCCTGAAAATGGCAGATACAAATCAAGCTAAGGTATACACAAAAAGTAGCATATATGAGTTTATCTTGTTGGGCAGACTGGATGGACCGTGCAGGTCTGTTTCTGCCGTCATCTACTATGTTACACGTTACTATGTTGGGTGTGTGTGTCGAGCCCAGTGAAGGTCCAGAGAGAGCAGTGAAGTGAAGGCCCAGAGAAAGGTGCAGGTCTAGAGTCCAGAGAGAAAAAAAAGGAGGAGGGGCAAATTCAGTGGAAGTCCAGTTTTTATAATAATTCCTGTTGGGCCATGAGAGTTGATCACGTGGGGTGTATTAAACCAATCAAAACTCAGGGATAGCTGAAACTGATTCTCTCTGGTTTTTGAGATGGAGACACGAACATGTTGATTTAGCTGGTCACATGTTTAAACTATATCATAAGGGTTCCTGGCTGATCATTTGCTGTAGTACACACCCAAAGATACTTGACAAGATTAGATGGGTCATTGTCTGGGAGATTTAGGTAGATGGGCTTTCTTTTGTTACCGTCCAACCAGGTCTTCTCCTCACCATTTGAAGCACCATGATGACCACCTTTTGCTTATCTTAATATAGCTTCTCTGTCTACTGCCTACCTAAATTGTAATTCCATTTTACTTCCAACTTAAAATGTAATTCCAGCTTAAAATATAATTCTCAACCTGTACTATCTTCCTTTGCAAGCCACACTGAACCAAATATGTTTGGAAAATGTGAGATATAAATAAATAAATAAATAAATAAAAAGAAAGAAAGAAAGAAAGAAATCCAGCCTCTGTGATTGCTGTCAATACACAGATTCTGTTCTTTGAGAATGTAGTGATTAACCTTCTAGTATCCAACCAGCCTGCTTTTGTTACACACTGATTGACTCTATTGTTCCAGGCTATCAGTGATCTGAAAGGAGAAGGATGGAGCCAATCTGCTTTCTGAGCAAGTTATATTCAAAAAGTCTTTGCCAAACATTTTTTTTTTATATTTCTATCTGTTTTCAGCAAAATTAATAACTCTGAAATACATCATATCATGCGACACAAGTCCACAAAATAAATTCAAAACATTAGCATTTAACAAGGAGACTATGATAAAATGAGGAGAATGGTAAAAAAATAGCTTAGAGGAGTAGCTAAAAAGGTCAAAAATTTACATCAGGCTTGAACGTTGTTCAAAAATAGTGTTCCAGAAGCCCAGACCAGATATACTCCAGGTATTAAAAAAAGCAGAAGGCCAAACAGTCAGCATGGATTGAAAGTGAGGTGAAGGATGCTATTAGAACTAAAAGAATATGCTTCAGAAAATGGAAGAAGGATCTGACTGAAGATAATAGAAAAGAGCATAAGAAATGGCAAGTCAAATGCAAAGTGCTGATAAGGAAGAAAAAGAGAAAAATTGAAAAGAAAATTGTCTTTGAGGCAAAAATACTCAGTAAAAGGTTTTTTAGAGATATTAAAAGCCAGTAAAAGAATCCTTTGGACTGCTAGATGACTGAGGGGTAAAAGGAGCACTCAGGGAAGACAAGGCCATAGTGGAGAGACTAAGGGCCTCTTTTATCAAGCCACGCTAGCGGCTCAGGTGTAGTACTGCTGACAAAGCCCATTCACTTTGTCAGCATTGCCATGCGGGAACTCCCCGGGTAGGCCGATTGTGTCAGGCAGAAATTCATTATTTGAGCCTTTGTCGCATTAATTAGACCATTTCCTCCAACCGTGTTTATTTAAAATACCATCAATTTTGCGAGATTCTACTCACTTACTGGAAATCCTGGGAACAATTGATCTGGCAAGAAGGGAAAATCTTAATCTAGTAACTCTCAATATACAAGTGCTATATACCCTAAGAGTAATAGATGCTCATATTCATACCTTAGAATTATCTGTTGATAAAAAGTTATTTCTCAATCAAATAGCAAAACATCCTAGAGAGAAAATATTTTAGTTTTGATGAGGTATATTACTTACAAATATAAGGAGTCACTATCAGGCTTATTTTCGAAAGAGATCGCCGGCGATCTTCTGACACAAATCAGGAGAACGTCGGTGATCTCTCAAAAGCGACCAAATCGATATAATCGAAACCCCCTTTTTTGACACCATCACCGCTTTCCCGTCGCCGAGCCAGCGAAAGTTCAAGGGGGTGTGTCGGCGGCGTAGCGAAGGCGGGACATGGGCGGGCATGGGCGTGGCTAACAGATGGGCAGCTTCAGCGCATAATGGAAAAAACAAAAGCGGCGTTAATGAGTATTTTGCCGGTTTTACTTGGTCCTTTTATTTTCACGACCAAGCCTCAAAAAGGTGCCCCAACTCACCAGATGACCACCGAAGGGAATGGGGGATGACCTCCCCGTACTCCCCCAGTGGTCACCAACCCCCTCTCACACTAAAAAAAATAAAAACCTTTTTTGTCAGCCTGTATGCCAACCTCAAATGTCATATCCAGCTCCCTGACAGCAGTATGCAGGTCCCTGGAACAGTTTTTGTTGGTTGCAGTGGACTTCAGGCAGGCGGACACAGGTCCATCCCCCCCCTACCTGTTACATTTGTTGTGGTAAGTGTTGAGCACTCCAACCCCCCCCCCAAAACCCACTGTACCCACATGTAGGTGCCCCCCTTCACCCATAAGGGCTACAGTAATGGTGTAGAGTTGTGGGGAGTGGGTTTTGGGGGGATTTGGGGGGCTCAGCACACAAGGGAAGGGAGCTATGTACCTGGGAACAATTAATAAAGTCCACTGCAGTGCCCCCTAGGGTGCCCAGTTGGTGTCCTGGCATGTCAGGGGGACCAGTGCTCTACAAATGCTGGCTCCTCCCATGACCAAATGCCTTGGATTTAGCCGGGGTTGAGATGGCCGCTTTTAGTTTCCATTATCGCTGAAAAACAAAAGTGGCCACCTCAAACCCGGCAAACTCTGGCATTTGGCCGGTCCAAACCGTATTATCGAAACAAAAGATGGCCGCCCATCTTTTTCGATAATACGGTTCCAGCCAGCTGTTTGCGGTGCCTCCAAAATAGATCGCCGGCAATCTATTTCGCCGGCACCATTCGATTATTCCCCTCTATGGGAGCTACAGTAGCACCCACGGTAGCATGCTTATATATGTCAGAGTTTGAGAACAAGTATGTGTACCCTTCAGTTTATAATCAAAGTATTGTGGTGTGGTGACAATTTATAGATGACGTTCTCCTGATATGGGGTGGTGATATGGCTAGTTTGATAAATTTCTTGAATCATCTTAACAGATGTGACCCCCATATTAAGTTTTCATCCAACATTGGGAATCAGGAGGTAGATTTTTCTGGACATTCTTATTAAATATCACCAAGGACAATTTCAGACGTCATTATTTAAAAAAAACAACAGATAGGAACACGGTTCTGTATTAGACTAGTTGTCATCCTAACCAGTTGAAGAACGGGATCCCCATGGGGCAATTTTTACGGGTTAAGTGATTGTGCAGTGCTAAAGAAAGTTTTAGTCAGGAAGCTCATCATATGGTACAGAAATTCAAACAACGGGGTTATCCCAACAGAGTCATTCGACAAGCCTATAAGCGAGCTAAGAATGCACATAGACAATGGTTCTTAACCCCTAGACCTACTTCAAATGACAGAACCATCAAAATACACTGTATGCTCCCTTACTAGTCACAGGGGAATATTGTTTCTAAAATCATTAATAAACATTGGACCATTCTAAATTTACATCCTCAGTTAAAAGAGAAAACACAGATTTCATACACCAGAGCAAGGAATATAGGAGAAATGTTATCTCTTTTCGTCATAACAGGTTTAAAGGGGGGACATAAAAAAATGTCAAAGCCGTGTTTATTGTAATCATGCTATGTCCAACATATAATAAACCTGAGGACAAGTAAGCGATTTTATTTAAGTACCCATACAGATTGTAATACTGTTCAAGTAGTATATGCAATTCAGTGCCCTTGCTGAAATGATAGGACAAACTAAGCGGAAAGTCAAACAACGCATAGCAGAACACTTGAGCAATATAAGGGTATTGAAACAGGAAGCACCTTTAGTAGATCACTGGGTGTCCCACAATCATGCTGACTCGGACTTAAAATATGTAGTGCTGTCATACATATGTTTACAATGGGGAGGGGACGTATTGGCTGTCCTTACCATAAGGAACAAAGATTCATCTATGTGTAGGATACGGTTCAACCTAATGGGTTAAACAAAGAGATAGATTGGTTAGTATGACAGAGATTGATGGGGGAGCAACCCAATCAGCATGACTTAATTTGATCAGAGGACATTTAAATTTTATGCCAAGGAGCATGCACCAGCGTTCCGGTTGCAGGAAGGAGCTGGGAGAGAGATTTCTTCCTCGAGATGACCAAGTAATGGTCTTTCAGTAAGAGTAGTTAATATGTGGATTTATGTTTACGTAGGTTAATACAAGTTAAAATTTAAATAATAGTAGTAACAGTGAGTGATATTGTTGTCATTATAGTACGTTCTCCTGAAGACGTCATCATGGTGAAACATGGCCTCACGTTGGGAACATCAATGTTTTTCTGAGAGGGAACAACAAGGCGCTTGAGAAGTTTATTGAACATGCACATCACAGTTGGACACATTGAGGGGCATAATCGAACGGGGATGACCATCTCTAAGGGCACCCGTCTCTAGGAACGTCCCGGTGAAGGGGCGGGGAAACTGCTATTATCGAAACAAGATGGGCGTCCATCTTTCATTACGATAATACGGTCAGGGACACCCAAATCTCAACATTGAGGTCGACCTTAGAGATGGTCGTCCTTAGGTCGTCCTTAGAGATGGGCGCCCCCGTTTTTCGGCGATAATGGAAACCGAGGACGCCCATCTCAAAAATGACCAAATCCAAGGCATTTGGTCGTGGGAGGAGCCAGCATTCGTAGTGCACTGGTCCCCCTCACATGCCAGGACACCAACCGGGCACCCTAGGGGGCACTGCAGTGGACTTCACAAATTGCTCCCAGGTGCATAGCTGGCTAAGTAAGCTTCATATTTATAAATCTGTAGTATCAAATTCCATCATTTATCATAAACTATTAACTTTAAATATTTCCAGTATGACACAATTATTTGGATGGCAAGAGAAATTCGGGTAGTAAACAAAGAACACTCTTCTGGAGAAGAGAAATTTTCAATCACAGTCTTTTAGTATAATAATCTTGTAAAAAATTTGCATATCTAAATGAAAGATTTTACATAGAGCATCCCTAATTGAGTTCCAGTATTGGTGTACATATTTACATTCAAACAATAAACCCCCCCACTCGCCGATATTCAGTGCTATTTAACTGGCCAGAACGCCTGCTGACTGGGTAAATAGCATTTAACCGGCTGTCTGCCAGTGGCGTAGGAAGGGGAGGGGCGGTCCGCCCCAGGTGCACGCCGCTGGGGGGGGGGGGGGGTGCCGGCTCCGCTGGTTCACTGCTCTCTCTGCCCTGGAACAGGTTACTTCCTGTTCCGGGACAGAGAGATCAGGGAACCAGCGGAGCCGACGCAGCTCCCAGCAACGTGCAGTCGGGGTGGATTGGCCCTCCCGCCCATCACTTGCCGCTCTCCGCTGTAAGTATGTGCTCTGGGGGGGGAATGTGCGCTCCAGGGGGGGGATGTGCTCACTCCAGAGGGGGTGCCGTGCTGCACCCGGGGGGGGGGGGGTGCGCAGCAGCGACCCGCCCCGGGTGTCAGCTGCCCTCGCTACGGCACTGCTGTCCACTGATATTCAGCAGGGGATAACGGGCTAAGTATGAATATCAAAATAGCTAGTTATCTTTAAATTGGCCAAAAATAAACCGGATATTCAGTGTTGGGCACTGAAAACGGCCCGGCATATCCGGGCTCAGTACTGACCGCGGGAGTTAGCCAGTCTAACTCCTGTGGTCTGAATATCGGCCCCTAAAGGTCTAATATTTCCTATTACATGACCAACACAATTTAGAAAAATAAGATTTTAATGGGGTCCAGTTGGCTCTCTGATGGATAAAAAAATTAGGACTGGGTAATAGAAGAGGAACGAGAAACATAGAAAGTGGATTTCCATTCAGAATCAAGTATGCTACAATTTAGGTCAGATTTCCAGCCATTTTTTTTAAAGATGATAAATTATCTTGAGAGACTGGTTTAAGGAGATTGCAAAATGTTGAAGCAGTGTGGCCTGTAATGAAAAACTGATAGCAAATAGGTATTATGGAGGGTACATTATCATTTAGTAAAAAAATATTAATAACCTTTTTTTATTGCTAATTTCAATTTCAACCATTTATAAAATTGTGTGTCACATAAATGGAACTCTGCTGGAAACACAGAGAACGTTAACAAAGAGGAATGGTTTTCATTCATTAATGATTTCACATCCCAAATGCCTAACCACTGCCAGGATTTCCATTTGATCACTGTTTTATTAATGTGGATCTTAGGATTGTTCCAGAGGGGAACAAAAAAAATAGTTATACTGGGATGTTGCAGAGTTTTATCCAAGGATGAGAAAATTTTTAAAGAATGATGAATAATAGGATTATTTATTATCTATGGACATAGCTTGGAACCTAATAGTCTATTTAATGGAATAGGATAGAGTGTAGCTGCTTCCACCTGTAACCATCTGGGGATATAGAATATGTTAAATGGAACCATTTAGAAGCCTGTCTGAGAATAAATGCTTTGTGATAACTCAACAGGTACATGAAATTAACACCGCCACTAGGTTTATGAAGTTTTAATTTGTTAAGAGTGATTCTAGAAGATTTGTTGGACCATGGAAATTTTGCTAGTGCCAACCCTAACCATAAACATAAACCTCATCATAACCCTAACTCTAAACCTAACCTTAACCATCACCCTAGCCCTCAATCTAACCTTATCCCAACCCTCATCCTAACCCTAACTCAAACCCTAATCTTCATCCTAACCCTATCCCAACCCTAACCCTAACCCTATCCCAACCCTAGACCTAACCCCAACTATAACCATTTTTATTTTTTGTGTCCTTTTATTTTTGTCTCACAAACATGGTAACCTGAAGTTAGAACAACTGTTTAGGTACCTCCACAAAGAGCTAAAGGTTGTAGGTTCAAATCCTATCTTAGTCTAAAATATGTTTTTGGGGGTTGAACCTGATCCCTGCATAGAATGCTCTACACCATTGCCATCCCCAAATGTTTAAGATATTAGGTGAGGTGTCAAACATTTGTGGACAGTAGGTTGTATTGCATTCTATGCTGGCTTCCCTCCCCCTACACTTAATTAAATGTTGGAAAAGAGTGACCAGTATTGATTTATATTTTGAGTTCTTTACAATGTGCCATGGATTATAAGTAACCACGTTATATGAGAACCTACACCTGCAATAAGATAACACAGACATCATACAATTACTACCCAGAAAATGATATCATAAATCTCAGAGTTCCCCAAATCCTAGCGTGGTTCAATCCAAATTCCTGATTCATAATTGCTCTGCGGTGGGTTGGTTCATAGGCTGCTCCTGAAACCCTTAGTCTACAGCTCAATATAGAAAACATGGGGATAGTACCAGTCAGGCCTCCAGCACAATAAAATGTGAAGCCAAAACAAATCCTGCTGAAAAGAAATGTGAAGCCAAAATAAAAGGCAAGACTTGAACCCACAGCAGTAAGTTCATAAGTATCTGCTCCAACCACTAGGGCAGGGCTCTATATCAATAGTTAGGGGAATATCCTGACCTTAGATTCTGTTCTATTATAAACACTTCACCACAATATACATTCCATTAAAGACAGCAAGGCCAATCTTTAACCCACAACAATTATTACATGCTGCAAACCAATAAAGCTTGAACAAATGACCATCACCAAAAATCAAAGAGGAGATAAAGAGGTTCATGAGTTGAGCCCACAAAGTTAAGATAATAGGCACCTACTCTCACCATTAGGCTACACCAGCAACCTAACTAACCAGTTGCAGTTTTATATGTCATTATTTTCCCTACGTTCTGAAATAGGGTGTGAGAGGGTGAGAGACATAGGGCTAGGCATCCCCTCCCTCACTGAGAGTGCAGTTCAGCTGCTTCACGGCAGGGGGTGCTAAACCTGCCGTGTGAGAGACTGAACTGCAGAGTCAAATAAGCAAAGGGATGTTGAGCTGGCTGGACAGGAGGGTGGGGCTTGACACTGAGCAAGAGGTAAAAGCCCTCCTGCAGGTCAGAACAGAGAGACCCTGATACAGAGGTCTCAGAAGGAGACAGGCGCCAATACAGAGGTTTTAGAAGGAGACAGGCCCTGATACAGAGGTCCCAGTAAGGTAGAAGTGAGCCCTAGCATATGTCTTGACTGAATGTTTCTAGCTGCTCTGACTTGGCTGAGGTAAGCCAATCTTTTATTTGAGGACTTTGAGCCGTGTCCTGAGTTCTGGCTAGGACCAGACCTGGAATGCCAAAAAAGAGAAATTATAAACTGTGTTTGGGGCATGGCAGTCACAGGCCACAGACTGTGCTTTGGGCTCTGTTGGCCACAGTCCCATGCTGTTTTCCCTCTGAAGATAAGAGACTTTGCCTTGTCTGTGAAGCAACAAGCCTAGATTTAAGTAAATAAAACATTTATTTGATGTTTATATACCTTGTCTGGCTGAGTTATTTCCGGGGCCACCCTATACCCCTCAGCCGGGGTCTCACATAGGGTTTGCAGTGTTTGGACGAGCCCTGCATTGAAAGGTATACAACCTACTGTACTGTCAGTGAAGATCTCAGAGTTCAGCCTGCATTTAAGGCTATTCCAGTGGTATTCTATGAAGCACAATAGAGACGTCAATGTCCCTGGAGGTGTCAGCCAACCCCCCCCCCCCCAAAAGACCACATGATTCATGAATTGTCACTCACAATTACTGTAACCTTCTCCAAAGCAGATCTCTGGGTGGGTGGCTGTGCTGTCTCAGTCATCTGCTCAAAAACTGGCACTATGCTCCCACATGGAAATCTATGTGCCTATTTAGAAATATGATTTTTTTCCCTCTGCTGTCCTAAAGACATTCCATGTTCCTCATATTACACCTGAACAGTTTTAGATAGCAAGGTTTATATACTGGTTGTATAGGGTGTGCAGGGATGACCTGTATACCAACCTCTTCCCCTCAGCCCATAATGTGCATCCCAGACAAGGCTCATAATAACAATACTCACAGCACAGTGTCCATCAAATTATATGTTCCTCACAGCACACACAGTGCTGACAGATGTCCGTGTGGAAATAATATTCCTCATATCCTCCAAACCCTGGGTGTAATCAAAGTAGCAAAGGTCCTGCACTGTCTCACAAGCCCATCCCTTGGGGGATTCAGAGGCTCATTGCTCCTAAAAAGGAATGCAGAGGTCTGATGAGGTCCAGTTTTAAATAAATCATCTTAGAATGGACTAGCGTGGATTATCACAGTATATTGACAGCGTGTGGGACCTTTCTTGATGGACAGTAATTGTTCCCGACGCTTTTTATGTGTTTCAATGGAGGATTGGTGGGAGTTTTGAACGCTGATATATAAGAAGACTTGGACTTACACACGTTTTGTCAGCGGACCACCTTTACACAAGCTAAGTGCTTTAAAAAATTTTTTCTCTTGCTCCTCCCAGTTTGAGTGGAAAACATTAACTTTTAAGTATGGACCATTTAGGGGTTGGAGTTTTAAAATTTAAGAGAGAGCACTTATGCTAAATTATTATTGAGTACTAGTGTGTGTGGTTCAGGTGGGGCACCTTGAGAGAATAGGTATTAATGAGTGAAGTTTACTTTAGAGCACAGGGGTTTTTTTTGCTCACAAAAAAATTGAAAATTATGGAGTAGATCAATGATCGAGAAGCTTGTCCACCCTTAGACGTATAAATCGCTTTGGCGTTTCCTCGCTTGGGTGAGTTATCACTCTGAGACTACTCCTTTCACATATTTATTATTATTTAAGTATTTTTTGCAGTATACCTGTTCTCTCATTGGTGTTTCCCCTGATTGAGACTCTGGTATCTCATTTGCTATTGCTCCTAAAAAGGAATGGCAGATGGCTCCACTTCCCAATTGATAGATGCCAGTGAGATGGAAAAGTGAAAAGGTGAGCATCACAATCTGCACCAGGAGTCACATGCCACTACTCATTATCCTCATTTGTTAGTGTTATTTTCAAAAACAATGTCCAGTGTCCAGCCATATCTAGATCCTCTGTCCTGATTTTGGCACTTCCACATGCCCCAATGATTATTAGCCAAAACCACACAGGACACTCTGGTTCCATACTGCAGCTTGCCCCAGTAGGCACTGACCAAACTATGTAAAGCTAAGTGCCAATATTCATTGACAGCCAGTTAACTTAGCCACAGCTGCCTGCTGAATATTAGCGGTTAGAGGGGGTTAACGGCAGGAGCCTCGGATAAGTGATTTCAGCTGCGGCTTAATATTCAAAAGTTAACCGGTTACTCTATGAACTTCCTAATTCAACCTAATTTAGCTGGGCATCTCCTCACTGTTTAAGGCCATCCAGCAGCTCATGGAGCAAGGCCCGAATGCGCACATCGAGGGCCGCCATTGTGAAAAGCTGGTACGTTGGCTGAGGCACAGGTTGCAGAACCGCTGGGGCCGATATGGGAGCAGGATCTCGGCTGCTTGGAGACAGTCACATCGGCACCTCCTGAATGGAGGGACAGCGGTTCTCCTGGCGCCAATGCTTCTTGGGTGCCATGTCCCTCGGCGCCCAGGAGCTCCCAGCACCGTGTATCGATGGTGATCAGTGATGGTGCTTCTTGGCCTTCTTCTGAAGCATGTCACCCATGCTCCTCTGTCCCGACGAGGACGATGTTGAATCCTCACGTCGCCTCGGGGTTGGGTCCAACAATGGCTGGTCCAGGGGGCCTGCACAGCAGGAGGCCATGATAGGTGGAAACCCACTTGATGCCTTACTGCTCCCAGTGTCTTGAGGTCTCGAAGCAGCCATGCTTACCGATACTTCTGATGCCGGTGCGACACTTGAGGTCGATGCTGATGCTGAGGAACTGGACCTGGCTCCAAAAATCTTTTCGCGTTGAGCCTCCCTGGAAATCTGGGTTCTCTTCTTCATATGAAGACAGAGAACACAGTTAGCAGGGCTGTGGTCGGGCCCAAGACACTGCAGACACCAAGAATGGGTGTCTTTTCCCAAGATGGTCCGATTGCACTGGGTACAACGCTTGAAGCCACTGGGAGTCTTCGTGGACATGGACGGGAAGACCTCGCTGGCCACATCAAATGTCTTGATGGTGCCTGAAAAAGGGGCAAAGGCATGAAAAAGAGGGGGCTCCCGACCAGAGACAGGGTCTAAAAGCAGTCCACGTCAAAAATAAAAGGAAACTTAAATGCGAGCAAAAAAGACTAAGAAAATAAGGGTACTCTTTTTTTTTTTAAACATACCTCTCACGCTTTCAAAACTGGAAACTGGGTTTGTGAGCCCTTGGGCCACTGCCGAGGAGCGGCAGTGGCAGGCAAAACCACCCCACGCTAGAGACAGGGCAGATCTCTGACAAACAGTTAGGTTTCACCTGTACCTGGCCACTTTCAACCAAGAGTTGAGCTCAAGGCTTCAGGTGGCCGGCAGGACTTACTGGACAGGGCAGGACTGGCTAACAGCTAGGCAGCACAGGGACAGCAAGGCAGGGAAAGGATAGGCCAAAGGACAGGACTGAAAGCTGCGAGCAGCCACTGAAACAGGGAAGAAACACAGCTAGACAGGGCCGGTCTTAGCAAGTGCGGGGCCCTATGCAGACCAATTTGATGGGGCCCCACCCTAGATCCACCCCCACCCTAGCTCCAGGGCCGGCCACCCCTCCCTCCGAGCTCCCGGGCCGCTCCCTCTGAGCTCCAAGGCCCCCAGCTCCAGGGCTTCCCCCCCCTAGGGCTCCCAGCTCCAAGGCCCCCCTCCCTCCCTCCCGGTCATTTTTTAACACCCCCCTCCAAAATCCAGTACTAGGTATGCCGAGAATACAAAACACTCAGGACCTATAGAGCAATTCTACCATACCATAAGCAGTCATTTCTACGAATCACACAAAGAAAAGGAAAACATCTTAAAACATTACAGTGAGCACTAGAACATCAATTCACCTATTGTAAAATGAAACCAGACAGAATAGTACAGATCGTCGAACCTGCACAGTCAATGCCAACTGAAAGCCATATCTTTTTCACAAACACAGATACACCCTAATCCACTATAGAATAAGTAGTAATATTTAAACTTTCTATTTAGACAAAAATTAAACTGAACCCCCAAGATGCCAGACTCTGCATACAATGCAACACCACAGAAACAGAAAATGTCCCCTAGTACTGTGCAAAATATAAAGAAAGCAGATGTAAATTTGAAAAAAAACCTAACAAATACCAGTCACCACTTTACAAATTAACAAATAGAAATAAAACAAATATAGAACATAAAATAATACCATTTTATTGGACTAATAGATTTAGCTTTCAGAGGCCAAAACATCCTTCCTCAGGTCAATATAGTATAGTACTGTTACAGTATCCTATCCTGACCTGAGGAAGGGGGTTTTGTTCTCCGAAAGTTAAGTCAAAATGTATTAAAATGAGTCCAATAAAAAGATTACCTTGTTTACATGTTCTATTATAATCATTTATTAACACATCTACAATACTACTTTATCCTAGAGCAAAAAAAATAAAAATATATATTTTATTTACAGTTTGTTGTCTCTGGTTTCTGCTTTCCTCATCTTCTTTTCACTGTCTTCCTTCCATCCAGCATCTGTCTTCGGTCTCTCTCTGCCATCCAGTGTCTGCCCTCTCTGCTGTCCTCTCCATCCAAAGTCTGCCCTCTCTCCCTGCCCCTTCCATCCACATCTGTCCTCTATCTCTATCCTTTCCATGATCCATCCACCATCTGCCCCTGTCTGCCCTCTCTCTCTCCCCCATCCATTCACTGTCTGCCCTTTCTATCCCTTCCATCCACTGTCTGCCCTTTCTCTCTGCCCCTTCAATCCACAATTTGCCCTCCCTCTCCCATCCATCCAGGGTTTGCCCTCCCTCTCGCTCCCCCATCCAGGATCTGCCCCTCTCTCCGCCCCTTTTTCAGCCCCCAGTTCCAGCCCCACTATCCCACCAGTCCCCCATTTCAGCCCCAGCCCTTTTCTCCCACCAATCCCGAGCTTCAGCCCCCCAGCCACTTCTCCCTGTCCCCTTTTCAGCCCCCAGTCCCAGCCTCTGCCCCTTTTCAGCCTCCAGTCCCAGTACTAGCCCCCTTATCCCACCTACCTTCCTTTTCAGCCCCCAGTTCCAGCCCCCTTCATCCACATGCCTTGTATTAGGGCCCCTCTTTTCAGAACCATTCTCCCACCTGACCCACGCATGCCCCATTTTCCCACCAGCCCCAGGCATGGCCCCCATTTTCCCATATGGCCCCTTCTCAGACCCCAGTGCCAGTCCCCTTCTCCCATCCAAGAACCCCCTCCCCAGTCCCCTTCTCCCATCCAAGAACCCCAGTCCCCTCCCCACCCGTCTCCTTCAACCATCCAAGAACCCCTCCCCACCCCCTTCTCTCATCCATGAACCTCCTCCCCACCTCAGTCCCCTTCTCCCATCCAAGTGTAATGGTATCAGTTTATTACTGAAATATGTAGCATATTTGCTGGATATATATATAGCAATATATTTGTGTATCTTTTAAAAATATATATTTGACACAGCAGCAGAGAGAATAGTTTTATTTCAAGCCTCTCTCTCTCCATTCCTTTTTCTGGGAGCTTCTGAGAGCAGGAATAAGTTAACTACAAACACTTAACAAACACAAAAGAGCTTCCTCTGCCCTCCCACCTAACAAAAGATGGACTAAGGTGGACACCTGAATACTCAGAGGAAGCATAAACAGGACATTTGCTTGTCAAAGGTATATCTGCCCCTCCCATCAGCTTCCAGACATGTGCAGAAAGGAAGGACTTGTAATGTGTATCTGCCCCAGAGACTGAACAGGACATCAAAAGACATTTGCCAGACAGCAAGTCTCGTGATGTCATAACACATGAGACCAACTCAGGGGTCGTGTGCAGACATGAGACTACATTAACCATAATGCCTTGCAAAATATCCAAGACATGCACACACCATGCTTCTCTGCTAACATTATAAAAGGCCTGGAAACAGCCCAGCTCGTCCTCTCTTGGGACCTGCTCCTCTTGGAACCTGCTCCTCTTGGAACCTGCCTCTCTTGGGACCTGCCTCCTCTGGAAACCTGCCTCTCTTGGAAACTGCTGCTCTCTTTGGGGTCCGCTCCGCTGATGCCTTGCTCCTAAAACATGTGCTTACCTAATGCTGTTCATACTGTGTAACAAGGACTTGTGAGTAACATAACTTTTGATCTAGACCTGCTACTTTGTTCTATTTTTATGCACAGATTACCTGTAAAGATTCCCTTTTAAAACCTACCTCTCGTGTGCAATTGTATATTAAATCAACCTTTTTGAAGCTAAAAATACGGTCTCTTTGTGTTCTGAGTATACTTAATTTATTTAATTTATTGCAATTATCACCTTTGGTGATTGGTGGAGAAATCAATATAAATACAGCACCTGCTCTTAAATTATAAGCAGTGGCGAGTTGCTCTCGAGCTATTTTCCCCAAAATAAATCATTTCTTCCAACATATTAATTGCTGGAGAAGTGGGTAGAATTTCTTGTAACATATTAATTTGTGGAGAATGTGGGTAGGTATTCTGTGCAATTAGAATGAACTAGCAGTGTTCTTAAATTATATTTTTGTATTTTGCTGCTTTATAGAGAACTGAGTATCAGGTTTCATTAATTAAATTTCCGATTGATAAATTGATAAGGTTTTCAGGGCATTTAGAATATTTAGAATGCTGTGCTGGATGGATGTTTGGTCTTATTTAGGTACTTATGCACTCATGTATTTTATGTATTGCATAATCAAATCTTTAGGCATGCTCTGGCATAAAATAAAAAACAATTTTGCAGTTTCTTTTGAGAAGGACATAGATAACCCCACTTTGCCTAAGCAATGCGTAGAATCCTCTGGCCCTAATCCTTGGACCCATAATTTAACTGAAACAAAATGTGATTTATATTCAATTAAGGAAGGGAGCAAGAGAATTTCTGCATGCACTTGGTTAATGTGGGCCATGTGTGAGAGAGCCTTAAAAGAGCATGCAGAATTGAATGAGAAATTACTAGCCAAAGAGAGAGAATGTATGCAGATAGAGAATGAAAAGGAGTTCTTAATCACAATGACTAGTTGCTTAAGTTATCAAGTAGATTCTCTTAAACAGCAAGTCCAACAGCAGGTAGCCCAAGAAAATCAGATGCAGACCCAAATTTCAGCCTTAGAAATACAAGCCAGCCAGGTCCCAGACTTGAAGCATTTAGTCAGAGAGTTATCACTGCAGACTCCCACTCTAGGTGAAGAGCATGCACATTGTCACAGGGAGATACAAACCTTAAAACAAAAGCTACAGGATTCACATTTGCAGGGGTCAGCCTTTACGGGTCTCCCATGTGCTCCTCCAGACCCAAATACAGCTACAGCCATGCATGTTTCAGCTGTGGTAACCGTATCACAGTCCACACTTGGAGCAGGAGGTTCAACTAGAACCATTAGTTCTCAGACCCCCTCACAGCATCCAAAACCTCAGCACATATATGCACAACCTGTTCTGCAGTCTAATTTAAATGCTCATGATTCAGCTCCTCAGCACACTGGGCTGCATTCTGATCTAAGCTCCCATAGAAGGGAATCTCTAATAAAGAAATCAGCTCCTAAGTATGTAGCTACTGAAAACCACAAGCAAGCATGTGACATTTTAAACTCTCATGTAGCCTTGCAGATATTGCAGATAGCTAACAATAAAAAGAGAAATTTGCCGCCAGATAAACAGAAACTTTTAACTGCAAGTCCTGCTGGACCAGAAACTGACATTCTGTCAGCTCTTCCTGCAATTTAATTCCTAATAAACATGAGGAGATGCATCCAGCCTGGACTGGACTTCTCCACAGCATGACCCACTCTGCAGATGGCAGGGAAATCCAGGTGCTAATTTTTAAAATAAGTTGGACCGGAAAATAGAAAAAGTTTTTGCAATGGCCCTTTGGAACACTGATAAGAATTTAAAAATGTATCTTCTATTGTTCTTATAATTTTAAATGTAGCTTCTATTGTTCTCTTGATTTAAAATGTAGCTTCTGTTGTTCTTTTGATTTAAAATGTAGCTGCTATTGCTCTTTTGAGTGTGTAAGATTTAGTAATGTCTCTTTGCAATAAGTAAGATTTAAAGATGTAGCTTCTATTGTGACTATAGTATGTTTGAGAAATAGATGTACCTAGATAATATTGACTAAGGATTCAGAAATGTTTTTTTTTTCTGATGAGTGACTCCCACTGGAGTTGAAACTAAAATACTGGGTAAGAAGTTTTAAAAATGCCTCCTTATAATAGGTAACTCCCGCTGGAGCTGAAACTTAATATTGTGCTTTAATGTGAATTAACAAGATATGCTTATTTTTATAGAAAAGAAACTAAAGCCTAAGCTATATTCAGCTTGTATGCCGTGATCTAAGACCCTGAGAAGGAACTGTGAACCAAGAGAGGGAACCCCTACCAGAACCGGAGAGCCATGTGACCTGCTAAATTAATGTATAATGTGTTTTTCTGTCTTTTTCAGAGTTCGAGTGTAAATCTAAGATTAAATCTAAGATTTAATGGTGCTAGTAACTAATATATATATGGCTATCTCAGATATATTTCTAAATAAATAGATCCGATCCTGTTCTACTTATATTTTAAAAATAAACGGATCTATGCTGTTCTACTTGAGATAAAAACCATATATAATTTTGCTAATTGTTGCTTATTTCTAAATGAATGAGACTGCAGTGGTAATCCAGATGGATGCCGCAGGTGCTGCTCTTGGTGCTCTTTGTGCTTTATTAATTTTGCTAATTGTTGCTCACTTCTAAATGAATGAAAATGCTTTGGCAAATCCAAGATGGATGCCGCGTACGTTGCTTTTGGTTTCTTTTGTGTTCTACTTGCAGGTTAAGCTCAATCCTGGATCTGGAATAGACGATCGGAGACCTAAAGGCCTAATAGAGTTCTTTGTTTGTTTGTCATGTGGTCTCCATGTTACATGTTTGTTTTATGTTATGGGGTACACAGAGAACTATAAACAGACATTCATAGACCCTCCCTACTAACAGTCCTTCCATTAGTTCACATTGTACCATGTCCTTGCCCAAGAAAAAAAAAAAGAGAGACCATTTTCACTGGCAGGCAAGCTATAGAAAAGAATCATACAAGCTACAGACATATAATAAGTCTACTAATTGCTATCTAAGGTTATATATTTACATGTGTATGTGAAATTATGAGCAAAGGTTTCTCTTTACATGATCTATCAGGTACAATCAGTACAGGGAATGTTTCTGACCTTTTTAGTTTATTCTGCATTACAGCCAGTACGCACAAAATGCTCTCTCTGGAATGAAATATTGGCTGTGTGCAAAGCAAAATTAACATATCTTTTCTAAATTCTTTACAACATTAAACACATGAGTATTGTCTATTAAAGTGCAACATTAAACACTGCTAAAGCAGATAAATATGGTAACCTTTTACCACACTCATTACCCATAAAAGGTTTCTCTCTGAAAAATAAAAGGTTTCTCTCTGAAAGGTAGTTCATGGCACTTTACCATGACTCTGTTTTTTTTTTTAATTTGGTCAATGATTAAGTAAATATTATTGCATAGGAATGATAGGAATAATTGTTTTGTGTGTAATAGTAGCCTAGGAAATTATTATAATTGCATACATATATCTTTCTTGTTTCTAATGAAACAGTAGTATAATAGCTCCACATTTACACTCTTGCTTATCACTGCTGTGAATACCTCAGTTAGCCTCTGAAATAGAGAATATAGGGAAACATTCACAGTGTTAGGAAACATTCATAGAATATTTTTCCTTGGAATGTCAAATGCTGAAAATATGACTGAATAGATTGTTCCACCCCATTGCGGTGGTAAATTGGTCAATTGCGCACTCTCATGCTATTGATCTGGCTAGCATACTGGGTAAGATATCCTGTGGCATAAACTTGGGAGCAGCCTATGCCCCTGAGCAGGTGACACAAAAAGAGGTGGTCTCTGGAAATAGAGCAAAATGACGCTTGTGTGGCTGAAGTCATATAAAGTGTACTTGCAATCCTATTTTAAACCAGAGCAAAGCCATACTCTGCCACCTGACTGAATGGAAGCCGAATGAAACTGACCACAGAAAACTTAACCCTAGCAGCCTAAATGTAAGTCATGAGTAAACAAAAGTAATAATGATGAGTCTTTTTGCTTATAACAGTCATATTCCAGCTAAGGACATATTCCAAGATTCATAGTGATGTGACATAGTAGATGACGGCAGGAAAATACCTGCACGGCCCAGTCTGTTCAATGTCCATTATTAAAAGATTCACCTCTTCCAGTACACATGCCCATGTAAACAGTTCAGTACCTTTGCTATTATGCTACTGTACTAGATTAGGGTTGTTTTTTTTTTAATTTTAGCTTTTATAGTTCATTTTATGGCTCCTCATTCCAATATATTAAAAATTTATTTTCACTCGGAGCCAAGAGAGGGAATGTAATGGTATCAGTTTATTACTGAAATATGTAGCATATTTGCTGGATATATATACAGCAATATATTTGTGTATCTTTTAAAAATATATATTTGACACAGCAGCAGAGAGAATAGTTTTATTTCAAGCCTCTCTCTCTCCATTCCTTTTTCTGGGAGCTTCTGAGAGCAGGAATAAGTTAACTACAAACACTTAACAAACACAAAAGAGCTTCCTCTGCCCTCCCACCTAACAAAAGATGGACTAAGGTGGACACCTGAATACTCAGAGGAAGCATAAACAGGACATTTGCTTGTCAAAGGTATATCTGCCCCTCCCATCAGCTTCCAGACATGTGCAGAAAGGAAGGACTTGTAATGTGTATCTGCCCCAGAGACTGAACAGGACATCAAAAGACATTTGCCAGACAGCAAGTCTCGTGATGTCATAACACATGAGACCAACTCAGGGGTCGTGTGCAGACATGAGACTACATTAACCATAATGCCTTGCAAAATATCCAAGACATGCACACACCATGCTTCTCTGCTAACATTATAAAAGGCCTGGAAACAGCCCAGCTCGTCCTCTCTTGGGACCTGCTCCTCTTGGAACCTGCTCCTCTTGGAACCTGCCTCTCTTGGGACCTGCCTCCTCTGGAAACCTGCCTCTCTTGGAAACTGCTGCTCTCTTTGGGGTCCGCTCCGCTGATGCCTTGCTCCTAAAACATGTGCTTACCTAATGCTGTTCATATTGTGTAACAAGGACTTGTGAGTAACATAACTTTTGATCTAGACCTGCTACTTTGTTCTATTTTTATGCACAGATTACCTGTAAAGATTCCCTTTTAAAACCTACCTCTCGTGTGCAATTGTATATTAAATCAACCTTTTTGAAGCTAAAAATACGGTCTCTTTGTGTTCTGAGTATACTTAATTTATTTAATTTATTGCAATTATCACCTTTGGTGATTGGTGGAGAAATCAATATAAATACAGCACCTGCTCTTAAATTATAAGCAGTGGCGAGTTGCTCTCGAGCTATTTTCCCCAAAATAAATCATTTCTTCCAACATATTAATTGCTGGAGAAGTGGGTAGAATTTCTTGTAACACAAGAACCCCAGTCCCCTCCCCACCCGTCCCCTTCTCCCATCCGAGAACTCCCTCCCCAGTCCCCTTCTCCCGTCCAAGAACCCCAGTCCCCTCCCCACCTGTCCCCTCCCCACCTGTCCCCTTCAACCATCCAAGAACCCCTTCTCCCATCCGTGAACCCCCTCCCCACCTCAGCTTTAGAAATGTTAAGTAGTAGTAGTAGTCTCCTTCCTATTTGAGAACCCCCTCCCCACCCTTCCCCCACCCTACACACCCTTCTCCCATCTGAGTCCCCCCCCGACCCACCTACCAGCTCCGTTCTCCTGCCGCCCACCACCCTCACTGCCTTTAAAAAAAGAATTTGGAAGCGCCAGAGGGACAGGCAGAGCCTCGCGTCTGCCCTGCTACTAAAAATATCGTTGACATCATTGGGCCTTCTCACATTCAGTCTCACCCGCCCTCGCGGTAATTGGAAGTTACCTCAGAGGAGGGCAAGACTCAATGTGAGAAGGCCCAACGACGTCGAAGAGATTTTTAGTAGCAGGGCAGACGCGAGGCGCTGCCTGTCACTCCGGCGCTTCCAAATTCTTTTTTTAAAGGTAGGACAGGGCGGGAGCAGCGGGAGCAGGGCACCCCCCCCCCCGACATCTGGGGCGGACCGCCCCACCACGCCGCCATCGCGCGCTGTCCGAGGGAGGGAGGGAGGACTGGAGCTCGGGCGGTCGGGGTGGGGCGACCTCAGGCACACCGCACGGGGCCCCCCTGAGCGCGAGGCCCTATGCAGCCGCCTTGGTCGCCTTGCCTTAAGACCGGCCCTGCAGCTAGACAGGAGACTGAACTGAAAGCTGCAAGCAGCCACTGAAGCAGGGAACAAACACAGATAAACCCAGAACTAGACAAAGACATACAAACAAGATACAAGACTGGGAAACAAGCAATACCCTAAACTAAACGTAGACTAACTAGAACAGGCAAGACTTCAGGCAAGAACTAGAGCAAGGAAACAAACTCAGGCTGAAGTGCAAAAGCACCAACATACCAGGACCTTAGACGCAATGCAAAGGCAAAGCAGAAAGGTTTCAAAATGGCTAATAAGCCCAGCAGCAGCTGAGACTCAGCTGCAACAATCACCAGGCAACTAAGGGTGCTGTGCAGGTTCAAACAAAACAAGCAGGTCTGGCAGTCTGGAAGATCCAGACCGAACTGAGCTGAAATCTGGAACGGGTGACAGCACACAGACAATCTAATGCAGCCAGCACACAGAGACAGAGACAGAACTAACTCACAAAGAACAGACAGAAGCCAGCTCAGAAGCTGACCACAGGAAATAAGGTGAGTCTGAGAGGGGGCACAGCCACAGACGTGACAATACCGAAATAAAAGAAGAAAAATAAAGGTCGAAGGCACTCTAAAAATGTTCTAACCCAGACAAGTGAAGAGAGACCAAAGAATCGCAAGCGGAAAAAACGAAACTGAGGGAACCACGTTCTCCTGGCAAGTGGGAAGGCACTCACATATGCGCAATGGAGTGCGGCTCGAGATTCACAAAGCTCTGTTTTTTTACTTGGCCATAAATGCCGGACCGGATGACGCAGATTGGCATCTACTCACACATGAAAATATGAGAGCCTGCTTGTCCTCGGAGAACATTTTTTCTTCAAGTTGCAATACAAGAGGCTCAATGAGACCATAAAAAAACATAAACAATATTCTAAGCCCTGCCTAACAGTGTCCAGAATGGAAAGAAGGAGGGAATCTGTATTATGTGCTCTCTGAAATATAGTATGGTATGGATCCAGTAGAGTAGGGTAGGAGAAGGGTTTGTTCTTATAAACACACTTTTGAAAATTTGAGCTTGTGCATATCGTTTTATCAAGAAAACTTGTATGTACTAAATTATAGTTCTCCTTAACTTTGAAAATCTGTAAAAGTCCACACAGAAAAAGAATGGGTGTAGTTTTTACCTGTGTGTGCAGTTATAAATTGTAAGGCAGCAGTTAATCTAGCAGTAGGGATGTGTGCTTAGATTTTCATTGCCACTGCTTTAGACAATTCAGTTTTACCTTTTTTCTATCCACAATGTCTGAGCTTAGTGTAAATAGGGTAATAAATAAAAAAAATGACCAGTGCCCCTTTAAAGGGGCTTACCTGCGATCCGGGATGGCCACGGTGTTTTTGAGCCATCCTGGGTCTGCTAGGGCTGCCCTGGGGTCTGCTGGCACTTTGGGGTTTTTACATGAAAATGATGTGAAATGGTGCCTGTTTATGGTTTTAAAAAATATAAAACATGGATGGGATTCAGGAAAATGTGACCTAGATGATGGTATAATTTTTATTAAAGTGTAATGTAATTTACCTTGTATTTTTTATGGAAATCCATTTTCTCCATACACTTTAATGGGAAAATCTGATTTCAAAATGGAGTTTGTGAAAAGTTTACAAACTGTAAAAGTTGGTTCACCTGCCACAAGCTAGCGTCCCATTGGTGCTGCTAGGTCAAATGGCCAAGCTGCAGTCCTGTTGCTAGGGGAGACAGGGCTGGTGACACCGTTGCCAGGTGGGCGGTTTTCCCGCCCAATTGGGCTGTTTTCTACAACCCGCTGCGGGAAATTTTTGTCCGCTGCGGGTCGCGGTTTTTGGGCTATTTTTTGGGTTTTTCAGCTGTTTTTTGTGCGTTTTTTCGGGCTATGGGAGCGGGGCTAATGATGTTTTGGGCGGGGTTGATGACGTTGTGGGCGGGGCTGATGACAGAGGAGGCGGGGCTGATGATGGAGGAGGCGGGGTTGATGACGGCGGGGGTGGAGCTGATGGCGGCAGGGGTGGAGCTGATGACGGCGGAGGCGGGGTTGATGATGGCGGGGGCGGGGTTGATGACGGCATGGCCGGGGGTGTGAACTTTTTGGGCGGGTTTGGGGACCGGGTAACTGGCAACACTGGCTGGTGACAAGGTCAGAGGAACTGAAGAAGCTGAAGGAGCCAGACCTGTGTGATGAGTGTCCTGGTCTGAGAGAGAGAAATTGACTGTAATTCATTGAGAGAGTGTGAGGAAAAAATTGTGTTGCATTGCAGGGCAGCTGATGACTGGAAGGGAGAAATGTCTGATTCCATAGGAAGATTGGTGAGTGCATGTGTATGGTGAATTCCAGACAGGACCCCTAAAAGAGTAACCCAGTTTGGAGAACACTATTGTAAATAATAATATTACACTTAGTGGAGGAAGAAATTATTTCCCTTTTAAGGAAATTTTGGGAGAGAGAGGGTGAAGAGAATAGCTGGTAGGCTCAGGCCTGAATTGGTTCTCAGCTGTACACAACCTATACCGATTTGATATACCTGCTAAAGTCAGTGTCTCCAAAAGTTTTGGAGTAAAGGTTGTCTGACTATAAGAGAGGAACTGAAGACACAGGAGAGGACAGACCTGTGTGTGGAAGGTGCTGTGCCTGTGTGTGTGTGTGAGAATTGATTTATACAGGAGAGAGAGCTTAAATAAAGAGTTGTCTGATACAAGCAGAGGAAGTGAAGACACAGGAGAGGACAGACCTGTGTGGAAGGTGCTGCCTGAATGTGTGTGTAAAACTGATTTGTAGAGCGGGGACTTAAGTAAAGGGGTGCTTGATGAAAGTAGATGAACTAAGGACACAGGAGGAGACAGACCAGTGAAAAAGGGGCTCTGCCTGTGTGATAAAGAACCAGAGCTGAACCAGAGCAGCTGGTGACTTGGAGGGGGTGCATATGTGGTGATTTGCTAAGTGGTTATACAGAAAGGCTTGCCTGAGTTTGAAATAGGCTATAAGCTGTATAATAACCTGCTGGTAACAAGTGAAGGTGGCTAGTGGCAGTGAGTGTGCAGGAAAACTGTTGTGTTTCCACTGATCTGTCACAGAGCAAAGTGGTGGCCACAGTGCATTTGACTGACACTTTGAGTTTATATATGTTAATGGGTGGATGTACTGAGGGGTCTGCCTGAGTTTGGAGTGGGCAACAGGTTGTATAGAACCCTGTTGATAACTGGTGAATGTGGCAAGTGGCAGTGAGTATCATGAACTCTGGTGTGTTTCCATTGACCTGCTGTGGAGTGGGGTTGTGACCACAGTGCACCTGACTGTAGTGAGAATCTATGCTGATTAAGAGATTGGATGAGACTGTTGTCCTTGGCGGAACCACTGCTTAATAGGGCATTGGTGTAAAAGGTGTGGAAAGTGAGAAAGTGAGCTTGACATCAGCGAGGTGTAAGAAATAAAAAACTGAATTTCAGTGAGGTGGAAGTCTCTTGCTGAATGAGTTTGTTTCAAAAGTTTAAAAGAAGTGATTGCCTATAAAGGGGTGTTTATACAAACAGAAGAGTGTTCCTCAGGCAGGGAAAAGTAACAAGGCAGGTTCTGCAATAGGGAACATTAATTATCTATTGATTTAATCTAGATAGGTTGGCCACAGTTTTGAAAATAACAAAAAAATCCTTACAAATTTCCTTCAGGATAGGGAGACAGGGTTTCAATTTATTTTAATTAACTAGAGTACAGGTGCTGAGGCTGTTAAGAGGCAATGCAGGAGAACCAACGCAGGAGCGACAAGTGCACCAACTACCAAGAAAGACCAAAGTTACCATCCTACAAGAAAAGTCTACAGAGCAGCTAAGTGTTCCAGCCACCATCCTTTTAAGTAATTTAAGGGATTATGTATAAATATGGGTACTTACCTGATTGCTGAGAGTAGTCCATAAACCGTCTGAGTCACTTTAAGTAGAAATTTGGGTTCTGAAACAAAGACTTGAACACAAAGAATCAATTCTCTTGCTTAAGTGTATGAAAACTGGTGAACTTTTGGGTAAAGAGAGGAAAAATTGATTAATGTACTTATCTGATGTATTAAGTTGTGGTTTGAACAGAAATTGATCGCTTCACAGCATATGTTTTCCTGAAATTATACAAGACTTGAAAGTTATTGTGTGTTACACTTGCTTATTATTTTGAAACATTCATTGCATTTTAAAACCATCTTGTGCAATAAATTTAAATCCAAAAGTTAGTATGCAATATTGTCATCATTAAAATTTTGTAACATCTAGGGAAATTAGCTTAACATCTTGAATTGCACACTGTATAATATACAGAATACAGAAATTCCCCATCTTTCTTTGTACCTTCCCTAAGTGGTGAGTGTTTAGCGTGGGACCCTACACCGTGATTTTATTATTGTACCACCCTCTTTATAAACCTCACCCATAGGGGATATACATTAGGTCTTAAAATCAACTGTTTTCAGATATCACCTATCCTGGGTGTCACAGTACATCACAGAGCTTCCAAACTCATTTGATTGCAAAAAAACAGAATTAAATAATTGTGTAAAGGCAGGCTGTGGAAATTCTAGGGGAGGAGCTGCTGCTAAGCACTACAGTACTGAATGGAAATATTTAGCAGCATCTTGAGGGACAGACCTCTTTCAGAGTCAAGGTAATTCTGTGACTAGGCACATGGAGACAGGAATCTGAAAAGAGCAAAGAATTTCAAAGCTGTGACAGCAGAACACTCAAAGCAAGCAGGCACTGGAGAAAGAGAGATGGAGCAGTCAAAGAGCATGAGCCACAAAACTGGAGCAACAAAGCAGGTCAGAAAGGCAAAGACTTATGACCAAATTGAGTCAGTCAGAGACAGGGGGAGATGGTGACTCACAGGTAGGCTAAAACTGATTCCATCATAGATCAGAAAGATGGAGAGATTTACAGCCAGGCTGAGATTAAGCTTAGCACAAATTAGGGAGATGGAGGGACTCCCAGCTAGTTTAAGAATGACCCTATTTTAGGTCAGAGAGGTGGACGGACTGCCAGTCTATCTGAAAATGATGCTATAGGCATCTGGGAGAAGGAGGGACTCCAAACCAGGCAAAGATTGAGCTTCTTGTACTGCAACTTGAAGAAAAAATATTCACTTTCTGTATAAATATTTCATTTTCTCTTGACTGTCATAAAGGTATCAAAATATGGAGCTTCATTCTGACAATGTTTTAATTTATTTTTGTACAATCTCCATGATTCTAAATCTATACGTTGTTGTGTTAGAGGGGGTGATATTCAGCTTGCAGTGGTATTTTAAATACTAACCACTGTGGACTTTAGATACTTATTACCCAAATATTCAGGCTATACCCAGATACCAGCACTGAATATTGGGGGTATAAAGCAGCTGGTAGCACTTGTCTAGGTACCGGCAGTATTCAGACCAGTATGCATATAACTTAGAGACTTGCACAGGAACGGGGTTCATGAGAATCTCGCGGAACTTACGGGATTCCTGCGGGGATAGAAGCAGTTCTGCGGGATTCCTGTGGGGACAGAAGCAGTTCTGTGGGGTTCCCATGGGGATGGAAGCAGTTCTGCAGGGTTCCTGTGGGGATGGAAGCAGTTCCTGCAGGGTTCCCATGGGGCCAGAAACAATTTCTGCAGGGTTCCCATGGAAGTGTAAGCAGCACCTGCGCCAGCCTCTCATCTACAGTTCTTTGACTGCTGTCTTCTCCTCCTTGCATTAACAGCACAGATGCGGAAAATCTTCCATTAAGGAGGTGGTAGAGACACATATGATGACGGAATTCAAAAAGGCATGGGATGAACACAGAGGATCTCTAATTAGAAAATGGAAGTTATAAAAACCTAAACTTAAATGGCTGAATGTGTGTGGATGTGTTGAATGATGCTTAGATGGTGACTCCGGCTGTGATAAACTTGGGCCGATACTGGGCAGACTTGTATAGTCTGTGTCTCATATATGGCAATCTGGTTAAGGATGGGCTGGAAAGGGCTTAGACAGCTACTTCAGTGGCTGGAACATGAGGACAGTTCTGGACAGACTTTTATGGTCTGTGTCCCACAAATGAGAAGATGAATAGGCTGGAGTGGGCTTCAACTCCAGCAGCTGGAACATAAGGATAGGGCTGGGGGACTTCTATAGTTTATGTCCCAGAAATGCCAAGGAAAGACCATAATCAAATATATAATATCATGTTCATTGTTTATTTAATCATGAAATGATAATGAGTGTGACTATTGGGCCAGGGGCGTAGCCAAACAACAGATTTTGGGTGGGCCTAGGCAAGAAGTAGGTGGGCACCAAGTGTTCCCCACCTCCCCCCAACCACCACCCCAAAAATATCTCAGCTGGTGAGAAAACACTTCTTTCCATCTTGGCAGTCTGCAGCAGGCATGCATTGAAAACTGAGCATACGCAGGTGCCGTTATCGGGGAGAGTAGCGTTTTCGTTACCATCAGGGGGAAATCTTGAGCTGGCCGAGCTTGAGATTCCCACCAGCTACCACTAAACGTGTGCTACTGTTGGGTGGGCCTGGGCCCTAAGTGGATGGGCCTGGCCCACCCAGGTCCACCTGTGGCTACGCCACTGTATTGGGCAGACTGGATGAACCGTTCAAGTCCTTATCTGTCGTCATTTACTATGTTACTACTAATCCTCTCTGCTCCCAGGCTGATGCGCAGACTCAGCTCTGACACAGGCACGAGCATCAGATGTCACCTGACCTACTGGTGTGTGCATGGGGCGACCTCTCAGCACACAGTGCCAATGAGTTAGAGATGTCTTACATTTACATGTGTGCACCAGAGTGTTCCAAGTTCCAACTTCTGTTCCTTCCTTCCTTGCATGCAGTGCTGCAGCTCAAACCCAGAGAGAGACCGAGAGAGCCGACCAGAATTTTTTTTTATGTATCATTAAATTCTTGCGGGACTGGGTGGGAACAGGTTAAATTCTTGCGGGGATGGGTGGGGACAGGTTAAATTCTTGCGGGGATGGGTTAAACTCTTATGGGGATGGGTAAGATTCCAGCAGAGACAGGCAGGGATGGGTAAGATTTCTGTCCCCGTGCAACTCTCTACATATAACTACCTGGTTAAAGTCAGGACAGCCTTTTTTGCTGTGTATAACTTTATCTGGATAGTACCCAATTAGTGGACAGAATATTGCCACTAACCTGGCAACTTCCAGCTCTGCTTTACCTTCACCCTGAGACAACTCCAGCACTACCCAGATTGTGATTTGGGTATGAACCTGGTGAGTGGGAATTACTTGGGTAGGAGTCATTCCTACCTCAATAAATTTGACTGCATATCAATCCCAAAGTGTTTCACAATGCAGTGGGTGATGCATAAGAGCAAATCCAGGGCTGGCGGGGTCAGTCTAACATTAATAAGCTTCAGATAGTAACACTAGCTAAAAGAAGTTGTAGACTATTATTTCTAACCTCTAATTAAACTTTCCGCCGCAAATCCCAGAAGACTAGGTCAGAGAAAAAAAACTTTGCTGAACAGGGAACAATCTGTCAAACAGATCACTTTATAGTACAACGTGGCTTCCTGTGTGGGATATGTCTGCTGGAAGGCCTGACATGAAGTTACTGCAGGAGAGGTGAAGCTAGATATTAATGATACCTGCAACACATTCTCTCAGAAGACAGGAAGGAGGGTGTTACTGTAGCTGGAAAGTGATGCAGTGCAAGAGGAGGTTGGGAAATAGCTGTAATCAAAAGGGCTTGTATACCACCTGACAGGAAAAACTGAAGCAAGACGTCCTAATGCTATAACTTCTTTTCTGTACAACAGAAAAGGAGGTGTCAACGTTGAGTACAATGTTTTAGTTGTATCTGGGGACCTTATAAGGAAAATTAAGACTGATACAACATAATAATACTACAATTGCAATCCTCTTTGGAGTCAATATTCAGGGGAGGAGCCATTGCTCAAACATAATCAGATCAGTTATTTGGCTTTCTTTGAAGGGATTTTCAGCCAGCCTATCCATTTGTTGGCTCACTGAATATGTGGTCCTAAACTTAAATGCATAAGCCATTTGTTTAAAGATAGGCTTGCTGTTTGAGAGAATTTTATAATAAGTCACCTAAGTTGAGAGGCCAAGTAAGTGCCTATTTTAAGCTATCCCCCAGCTCTCTAAAGTTGCACCCAACTTTACACTTATCCCCAGATTCTATATAGGTTGGCCAAATTTGGGTTGGGATCCTATATCCACATGTAAGCTAATTAGTTAATTAGCCGTGAACACTCAATGTTTGGTGTTAATTGTCACTCATTTGGATTTATGCACAAATCTGCCCTGTGCCCTATTCTATAACATGCGTGCCTGAATTTTATAGCGCACAATTCGAAAGGGAGCATAGCCATGGGCAGGTCAGGGGCATTACACAAAATTAGAGTCTAAAGTAGACTAATAGTGAGCCAATTCACAAAAAGGTTCCAATATAAATGGGGAAAATGACTTCAGCAAACACACAAAGGAGCAGATAATTTAACTTTTAATCTGCATTCAAACAATGGTTCCTTTTTCTTTCTTTGGTCCTAAAAAAAAAACAATTCAACTTTTTACTTTTTTCAGATTTGTTTTTTTTTTGATGCAAACATCTTCAAGTGCAAAACTTAATAGTTCATAAAATATTATATTGTGAAATGAACCACTTATCTTCACTAATTCATAACCCAATGGGGCCCATTTCACCATTCAAATGGCGTCCTCAGGAGTTGCTACTGTAAGTTCAGCTGCTGTTGTAAATTCAGCAAAATTCAGCGGTTCTCCACATTCTCCTAACATTTCCAAACATATATTATATTATAATGGAGCTAACAAATTACAATATACTGCAAAAGCACTGACTTGTATGTCTTTCGGAGCTGCATCTTACTGCAAGCCCACTATTCCCCAAAATGGCATCTGTCTTGAAAGAAAACGCCCATGCATGCGCATTGAACATCAGTGAAATTTTAACATATCACCCGAAGTTTTTCAATGTCCACATTTTGAAAACAATTAGTAAAAGGCATTGCAGTCAATCATATTATTAAGACCTGAAGGTTCTAAGGAGTTTAATTTAAAAATCTATTTTGCCTCCCACTGTTGTAGTTGTAATTGCTTGAGTCTATTTCCAACACGGGTCAGGGGCATTCCCTGAAATTAGGTGGGATATTATAGAATAGGGTCATTTACAAGCTCAACTGCCAGAAGCAATGCAGGCTGCAATAAGTTAAGCTGGTGCTTGCTATAAATGAGGGGACAATCCTTGAAACAACTTCAGTGAAATGTGATCATGTTGAATTAATGGTCCCCAACCCGACTGACACTTTAGATGTCTAAGATGAGAATTTACTTGTTTATAAAATATGTTGTTTATATGAAAAGATTATTTAAACCACAGTTACAATTGTGTTGAGGATCTGTTGAGCTGATAAGAAGGTGGGTGTATAATTCTCACAGAGTGGAGGAGTAGCCTAGTGGCTAGTACAATAGCCTGAGAACCTGGGGAACCAGGTTCAATTTCCACTGCAGATCCTTGTGACTCTAGGCAAGTCACTTAACCCTCCATTGCTCCAGCTACCAAAATAAAATAATAAGTACCTCTATATAATATGTAAACCACTTTGACTGTAACCCACAGGCAGTATAACAAGTCCCTTCCCTTAAAAACGTATTGGCTGATGAGTGACACTGCTGAGGCTTTACAGATTTAAATCTGTGAATTGATGTTTTGTGGAGACATTATTCAGTGACTGATAATTGTATTTAGCTCCATGATAATATTTGCCATTAGAAATTAGAAGAGTGTTTATAGAATACAGTAATACCTCAGTTTTCGTTGACTTCGGTTATCATCAGTTTCAGTTTTCGTAGATTTTTTTCCGTGAGAAATTTGTCTCGGATTTCGTCGGTGTGCCCACGTGACCTCACTGCTAATTTTGCGAAAACTCGTTCTCCTGCTCAGTGTGGCATTGTTTCTTGTTGTGTGAGCATCACCTCACACGTCTAGCCAAACAATTCCATTGCTTTCCACTGTTTTTGTGCTTTTTTTATTCATATGGAAATAATTGCCTCGGTTTTCATTGGTTTCGGATTTCGCCGATTGTTTTCCGATGGATTATCGACGAAAACTGAGGTATTACTGGTACTAACATTTATGTGCCTAATTGTCTGCGGTTAGGCAGAAGCATTTATACGAGCCTTTGACATGGCATAAATGGTCATGCTTAAAATTAGGCACATAAATGTGGATTTACACTAATACTCTGTAACGGCAATTGTGCGTGCTGTATGCCAGCACCTAACTTTAGGTACCCTTTTAAAAATGTAATCCCATGGACTAGATTCTATAAATGGCGCCAAAAACACTGAGCGCTATTCTGTAAGTGTCATCTAATGTTAGGCCCACAAGGATCCCCTCCAGGTCCATGGGATTCCTGCAGGGATGGACACAGGTCCTGTGGGAATCCCATGCAAGTGTAGTGCCAGGTCAGCCTACCTATCCTTTCTTTGTGCCATGGCAAGTATAATAGCATTAAAAAAAAATTAATGGACGTGGTTGATAGTATTGAAACCCCCATAAGCAATGAGAGGGGAAGTTATCAACATGGGGTACTGTTGAGTTATCGGACCATAAGTTGGGTTGTTTTAGCACAGGGGACAGGCGGTAATGGATTCGATTCCAGCAGGGATGGGCGAGGATGGGTGAAATTTCTGTCCCAGTGCATCTCTCTAAAACAGACAGCAGGCTAAAATGTGGCCACATGAATTTACACCAGCTCAGGAACAAGTGCACATGTGACTGAAGTATGCACAAAGGTGTGTATATTATAACCTACACATGTGCTTCATGACTCCACCCATGTTCTGCCCAAACTTTTCCCCCAAACATGACAACACCCAGGTTATATACAAATATACACCTACTTGTCATAGTGCCTACTTCTACATGGGGGAGGGGGGTAATTTACAAGAGGCATTTTACACATGTATACCATTGATATAGTTTGCTACCCTCTGATTTCTAAGGTTTTTCTTCAGTTATTCATCTTATTATCTTGGTATTTCCTTTAGAATTTCCATCCTGTTGTCATCTTTTTTTTGCTTCTGTTATAGGTTCAATTTCTTTTGTTTTCACTTTTTTCTTTGTTTTTCCCTTTATCCTACCTATACTCTAACGTTCTTCTCTCCCCCTCCTGCTGTCACACCCCCTTCACTCCTTGCTTCCCCCACATTCATTCTTCCTCCTCACCTCTCTATAAGTCCTTCACCCCTCCCTCCACTTCCTCCACCCCTCCAGCCTTGCTTTTCTCCTCTACACCACCCTCTTCCTTCTCTCTACTTCTGTCCCTCTTCACCCTTCTCTCAGCTTTTCTTCCTCTCCTCTTTTTCTTTTCCCCCTTCGCTTGATTTAGTCTATCTCTTGCCTCCACCACCCCATCCCTCCTCTCTTATCTCTCTCCAATCTTTCATACTTCCCCTCTCCAGCATATCCACACTTGCTCTCTCCTTTCCCTTTACCTCCTCGCACACTCCCCTCCACCCTTCCCAGCACTCATTCTGTCTTAAATTGCAACCCCTCCTGGCACATTTTCTCTCCTCCCCACTTTTCTTCCTCCTCTTTTTTTCTAGCACTCTTTCAATGTCTCTCTTTTCCTTCCCCCTTTCCCTTCTCCACCCTATATAGTCTCTTTTTGTCTCCACTGCCAGACATTGTGTGAAGTAACACAAAAATCCTAGAAATGGATGCTCAGAAACTTACCATACCATAGCAGCATCGTCTAGGAACTCAAACTGAACCAACCCTACTTATAAAAACACAGCACTGTAAATATTCTAGAACATCAATACAGCTCCAGTTGGGAACAAGCTCAGCTATTACAGATTCCTATACAGAACCTACATGTTAACAGAATCCCTCAGCTTGGTTCAGGGCCATTTTTACCAATGGGCAAAAGGGTTCTTGCAAAAAAGAGAGGCCCAGTCACACAGTTGCCCATTGGTAAATTTAACCCTGTCTCTTTTTCTTCCCCCACTTCCTGGCGAGTCCTGCATCTGTCCGTCTCTCTTCCTACCGCTCCTCTCTTCCCCACGTTCGTCCATATATTTTTTTTTTTTACTGCTGTCAGGGACTCGGCAGCGGTAGCGATTAAGATAGGCTGCCGGCTTTGGGGCCTTCCCTCTGTGTGTCCCGCCTACTCTGGATTCAATTTCTTGTTTCCACATAGATGGGACACACAGAGGGAAGGCTCCAGTGCTGGCAGCCTGTCTTAATTGCAGTAGCTGCCAAGTCACCGATGACAGTAAAAAAAAAAAAAAAATAAAAAATGCAGAGGACTGAGGGAAGGGTTGAGCGGGACGAAGGAAGAGGGGCAGATGCAGGACTCACCAGGGAGTAGGGAAAGAAAGAAAGAAAGAAAGAAAGAAAGAAGAGTGAGAGACCAGAGAGGGGGAAAAATGCCACACCATAGGGGGTGTAGTAGAAAGATGCTGGCTACATGGTGCGGGAATAAAGGAAAATAGAGGGGAGAAACTGAGCATGGGGATAAACAGGGACATAGAAAAGAGAAGGGGCAGGTAGGAACTCTAAGGACAGGGATGCAGAGGAGCAATGCTTAAAGGGGGGGGGGAGAGATAGAGACATAGAGGGGGACAATGTTAAAAGGGAGTTAGATACAAAGGGGGCAAAGCTAAAAGGGGGATAGATAGGGGCACAGAAGGGGTCAGTGCTGAAAGGGGGTAGATAGGGACATGAGGAAGAAATGCTGAAAGAGGACAGGAGAGATTCAGTGGGGGACAATGCTGAAAGGAGAGGTAGATAGGGACACAGAGGGGGGCAATGCTGAAAAAGGGGAGGGGAGATTGGGACATGGAGGGCAATTCTGAAAAAGGGGAGTGGAGATAGGGACATAGAGGAGTAATGCTGAAAAAGGGGGAGATAGGGACAGAGAGGGCAGATGGTGAACATGGGGGGAGGACAGGGGCAGGGACACAAATGAAGATGCTGAAAAAAGGGTGAGATAAGGATATAGAGGGATATATTGAAAAAGGAGTAAAATAAAGACCCAGAGGGTCAATGCTTGAAAATGGGGGGGACGGGACCTAGATGGATGATTCTAGAAAAGAGGTGGAATGGGAACACTGAGAGGGTAGATGCTGAACATGGGGTGAGGATATGCACAAGGACACAGAAGGGAAATGCTGGATAGGATGAATAGGGATGCAGAGGGAAAATGGAAGGTAGATATGGAGAGAGAAGAAATGTCAAACAGAGACTCTTCTGCTTTTCTCAGGTTTTTTCTGTCTTTGCAAAGAGACACTGGAACCACAGTAAGTAGAAAAAAATAAAACGCTCAGACAACAAAGAAAAAAAGTATTCAATTTTGAATTTATTAATTGGAATATGTCATATTTTGGAAATGCACATCTTTGATATCTTGCATTTCAGTTTCTATTTCTCTGTGTTTGCTGTATGCAGAATCTGACTTCTTGAGGTTCTAGTTCAGTCTTTTGCCTTCAACTTTCTATTACTGATCTGCGGTCCCTTGTTTTATATTTGTTGAGGGTCTGTTTGTGCTTGTTCGTGTTAAGAAGGTATGGTATTCTGCTAGTATGTAGTTTTTGTATAGAGATTCACAGCAGTCCCATTTGTTCTATTTTCTCACTAGGTGGTATATTGGTGTTTTAAAGCCCATTGTAATATGTACAGTGCTGTCTTTTCACGGGTAAGGTTTTTGATCTTTGAGTCCTGGGAGTTAGTGCTGTTATTTCTTAGTAAGGTTCTAAATGTGGTTTTTGCACAAGTTTGTGCATAGTGTTTTGCAGTGGAGTGATTGTATGTTGGTCTTACTGAGGGAACATCAAAACTTTAATATAGTTTTAGTTTGTTAAAATATCAGATGGGGTTTTAGAAGATTTTGCAGGATCTGATGTGTGTTGAGATGGTTGTCATCATTGTAGAATTGTGACTGATCAGGTTTCTGCCTCTTGAGGATTCTTTAAATACAGTTGAATTGTTTTCATAGATGTCTGTGTGTGGTTTAGTGTTGGTTAAGTGCTTGAAAAATGAGTTTAAAGTGCCTAACATGTCACCCATAACACAGAAATCCACTTTTAGATTCACATCAAATCATTGCTTGTCAATAAAAGTAGTCAGCAGACCTTCCTCAGGCCTCAGTCCTATCACCTTAGTGCCAAATTTATACCCCAAATGCACCACAAGGAAAACTTCACTCATTGGCCTTCATTCTCACTCTTTGGGATGGACCACTCTAAGTATTTCTGCACTCTGGTAAAGTGGCTTCCTTACCCCCCCCCCCCCCCCCCCCCCCCCTCCCACAAAAATGTGATAAAAGGTGTGGATCTGATGTCTAGATCACACAGCTAATGGCTTTGTTGGTCCTGACTCCTTCTGACATGGACTTCCTGTTTCTGAGGGACAGAACCAGCAGAGCCATGGCCTAGACAATGGCTCTGCGCATTCATGCCATATTTTTTTCCCCACAATTTTAACTGAAGAGAGTAACAAACCACTGTTTGCAAATACAATAACCATAAAAGTGAAGGAAATAATGGATACAGGAACCTGTGTTTCAACAAACTACCCAAGGTAGAGCATAACTAATCACTTCACTTTTAATTTAAATTCCAATGAGAAGAATATCAGAAGCAATAGGCCCGGACTTTATTTTGGGTTATTAGGTCTCTTATGAACTGTCCCATTTCAGGCCTCAACCTCGTCACCACTTCTTCAATCATATATTCTTCTTATGAGGTCAATTAGTTTAAAAATTAAATGAAATACATCCTTCACTGAATATACCAGTCTGGATAACTTATCCGAATAGGAGGTGTTGTTATCCGGATAGCTGTTTTTGAATATTGAGTCATCAAATTGCACTCCTCTTTCTTACCATCTAGTACTTGAGCTCTCTCTTTTTAATGCATCTACCTTCAGGTTTTCATCTCTTTTCCTTACCCCAGCCCACCATTTCCCATCTCTCTTTCCTTCTCCGGCTTTTTATTCCACATTCTTTCAGTAACATTGTCCCTTCTCTCTCCCCCCCCCCCCCATGTGCAGCATCTCTCCCCCTTCTCCTTTATTTATTTGGATTTAGGTCACACTTATTTATTTATTTATTTATTTATTTATTGCATTTGTATCCCACATTTTCCCACCTCTTTGCAGGCTCAATGTGGCTTACAATACATCATGAGTGATGGAAATATATTAGAAAATAGACATTTAGTGTTACAGAAAGATCTTGGGCAACAAGATAATGATAAAAAATAATATTTGAATAAACAAGCAGATATTGTTAGATAGTTCTGAATATTGGGGGGGGGGGAGGTTGTGTATATTCACATTGGTTGGTCTTTGTAGTATGTCTTGTTAAAAAGATGGGTCTTCAGTAGTTTGCGAAAGTTCGTTAGTTCGTAGATCATTTTGAAGTTGCGCGGCAGTGTGTTCCATAACTGTGTGCTTTTCAGTAGTAGCTCTCCTCCTCATCCAGTGTCTCCCCTCCTTACTCTCTTTCTTCCCATTCAGTATCTGTCCCCTCTCATCCCACTTTGCAGCATCTTTCCTTTCTTGCTTTCTCTCTCCCCATATCCAGCATCTCTCTCCTCCTTCCCTGTCCCTATCTCCAGCATCTCCTCTCTCTCTCTCTCTCTTATCTCCTGTCCAGTATCTGCCCTTCATCTCCTTATATTCCTCCCATTCCCAGAATCTTTCCTCCATCTTCCTATTTCCACCCCCCATGTCCCCAGCATCTCCATTTTTTCTCTCTCAATCTCTTCCTGTGCTCAGTATCTCTTTTCAATTTCCCTAAGCTATCCTGTGCCCAGCATCCCTCCCTTCATCTTCTTATGACCTCCCATCTCTCTATGCTTTCTGTGTCCAACATCTCCCATTCATTTTTCTATGCTCCCTTCATGTCTAACAACTCCCTTCTCCGTATGCCACCCTATATACAACATTTTCTTTCCATCTCCCTATATCCTTGCATTATCCCTTCAACCCCCACATCTTGTCCATCATTTCCCCTCCAAATGCTCCTCTTCCTGCTCCCCAGCCGTTACTACTGCTTCATCTCTTCAAATCTGTAGACAGAATGACAATAAAAGAAACAATAAGCATGGAGCCGTTGAGACTCTGGCGTACTTCCAAGGCCTGCCAGTCTCACCCCTTCTGAAGTGAAAAGTGCACGTCAGCGGGAGCAGTGCCTCGGAAGTGCCGAAATTTCAAAAGCCCCATGCTGATTGTTTCTTTTATTGCTGCCATAGCTGCATACTTGGAGCAATATAATTTTGGGCATGAAGGCTGAGGTGAAGGTGGGGGCAGGGGCAGGGAGAAGCTGTCGAGGTGACACTGCCTTTTCTGTTGATAGCCAGAAGCTAAGTGAGGTGGCCACTGCAGTAGTGTTTTGGAGACACTTGCTACTGCCCCCCAAAATTTGCCACCTGAGGCACCTGCCTCACTTTGCCTTATAATAGGGTCACCCTTTCTTCCAAGGCAACCTCATCAATGAGCCACTGGACCAAACTAAACCATTCTAAAGCACTGCTTTTTTTACTTAATTTTTAAATGAGTTAAGAGGGGATAAGGTGCTTTCCTATAAAATGAATTTACAGTCAAATCTCAGACCATGACAGGACCTTTTTCTTTGTAGATTTGCAGGTACAGGGAACATTCTAAAGAATATCGAAACTGCCAGAACCTAGGGCCCAGCATGAAATTTTATTCATCAGCTATCAGCTTTTTGGGTGAGTTAATCTGTTGCACTGAAGACCATTTTACATAGAGATGGAGACTGTGATGGCCAATAAAGATTGCAAGGTTTGTCTAATCTACCCAATTTCCTTACTGTAGCAGAAAACACAGAGTGCACTTGATTTAAGACTATGTCAATAGTGACAATTACAGGTTTGCAATGTAGGTGTGGGTCAGTGGCTGAACCAAGACAACCACTATCCAGGCAGGTTGATTTTGATTTACAAATTTTCCAAAGGTGGGCCTTTATTGAATCATAAAACACTGCTAGACTTTAATCATGATCTGTGAAAAACTAAGTTAAATAAAACTCGATAGCAACTAAAAATATACAGGTCAATTTTCAGTAAAACATTTTAGAAATAACTGGAAACGTCTAATCTACACGTTTCAAATTATTTCTATATTCAATGGCACTAGATGTATAGCTAGTACTACTGAATATGTAATTATAAATAATTGGTCCACCATTCAGCCTGCAGCACTAAGTGGTTTGTAAGCTACTCACAGCTGCGGGGTGACTTAACCACGGATATTAATGGCGCATGATGAGCTTCTGGCATTGAATATCCGCCAGTCAGAACCAAGAAGTTAACTCGGTGGATACATTCAGGACAGCCTTTTTGCTGTCCTAATCTTATCTGCATACTTAACCAGTTAGCGGACTGAATATTGATGCTTACTGCCTAAATCTCAGCTCCTCTCATACTCCGCTCCTGGACAGCCCCTAACCAAGGGGCCCTTTCATAAAGGTGCAGGAGGGCTAACATGCGGGTAGCAAGCACCCAATCGGCACTATCACCAGGATAGCGCGTGCGCCCGGTGGTATTTCAGAGTTTGGCGTGCACTGAATCCCATGAGGGTGTTCCTAGCGGTAGCTGGCAGCGCGCCCACGTTGGTTACATGGTTACTGCACTTGAGCCCTTACTGCTAGGTCGATGGGTGGCAGTATGGGCTCAGGCCATAAATAGGTGTGGGCTAGTTTTAATATTAGTGCAGGCCCATTAAAAAATAGCCTATGTCCCAGCGCAAGCCTAAGAGATGCACTCACACTACTGCAGGCTACGTTTTACCGCAGCTTTCTAAAAGGACCCCCTAGTTTTTTAAGGAATGACTGGTTAGATCCGATATTCAGCGGCACTACCTAGTAAAGTGTTGCTCAATATCAGTGGCTGGCCAGCTCAGTGGGGGTTGACCAGGATTACACTCTGTCCAGACTCTGCCCACGTTTGCCCATGCTAAAAATCAGCTAGCACTAAACGCTGAGATGCTTTAGCACCAGCTGATTTTTAGCACGAGCTAAAAACACTAGTGCAACTTAGTAAAAGACCCCCTAAATAGGTAAAATATTAGGTGAAAAATAGACCAATTAAAAATGAGGTGCCTTTTTATATAATTTTATCCTCTTTGTGCCCAACTTGTAGACCTAAATTTAAGATTTATTTATTTATGTGTTAAAAAAATTTATATTCTATACCATCCTACTATTCTAGGATAAAACATAGACACATTAATACCAATAAATATAACATAAATCAACTCAAAAACAGCACATTAAAACATCTGTAAAACCAAAACATAACTAAGATAATAAAAACACAAATTATAACTGAAAAGCAATTTTGAATACCAAATAAGATTTCAATTGCTTTCTAAATTGAATCGCAGAGCTGATCATATGAATCTGAAAAGGCAGAGTATTTCACAATGTAGTGCCTTCTATTTAAAATACTGAGGAGCAATATTCTCCAAGTTTTAATGGAAAAAAAGGCACTTGAAGTAGCAACAATGGTACCAGGTCAGGCCAGCAGAAAGTTTCCTCTTCTACTCATAAGAACAACAGGGAAAAAGGAAGCAAGTTCAAACTGATTCTGGATTAATGGAAAATGATTTGTCAGTGACCTGGTAGGAAATCACCACGGAGGCTACTCCTCTAAAGTTAGACATGGATTTTCAGCCCACAACTTATATTTCTAAGTTTGACTGATAATTTTCCAAATTTTAGGGTGCTAAAACTGAGATGCCTTTATAAACTGGTCATACTCTTTCAATATCTGCCTTATAGTAACTCCTAATCCAATTGCAGATCATATGACCCCAAAAGACCCACCTGTTACCTGAGACCCCTCTAAAAAAGCATATGTCCTGCAGTTTGTGATCTTAGAGATCAATGTATTAATCCACACAAATAATGCAGATTAGTATTTGTTTTTCATGACGGCTTGCTGTAAATGTAAACTTCCATGAAAAATGTTATGTGTGCTGCCACATTCAGGAATTTCATGTATTCCTGGTGATAGGAATGCACATAAAATTGGTAACTTTCCCTTCACATGGCAGCATGTGATACCCTGCCTCTAGAGCATGAAGTACCATCTTTGCCACCAGACCCTTATATAGCAACTTGACTCCTAGCAGTAGTACCATGAGTCTACCACTAGGGATTGCCAGTGCTATTTAGAACATAGCACAGACAAGGGCTGGAACTAGAGTATGACACGGGGATGGGGAACCGTAGTAACCGCGGGGATGGGGACGGGGACAGAGCTCACGGGGTGGAGATGGGGACAGATCCCACAGGGATGCGGTGGGGACAGGGACAGATCCTACGGGGATGGGGCGGGGATGGGGACAGAGCCCACGGGGACGGGGACAAACTTTGTCCCCGTGTCATTTTCTAGTTGGAAGGGTAGAGGGTGGTGGTGAGAAGGAGGGTTATTATAGCCGCTCATTGTTATTATTATTTTCTATTTGTAATTTATACACAACAGTTGCACAGCATATTGTTCCTTTTTATACTTTATTAAAAAGATTTAAATATAAAATCAGTGTTCAAGGCTTCTGTAGATGAGAACAGAGCCCACGGGGACGGGGCGGGGACAGGAACAGAACCTGTAGGGACGGGGCGGGGATGGAGACAGGGCCTGCTGGGATGGGGCGGGGATGGAGACAGAACCTGCAGGGACGGGGTGGGGACAGAGACAGGACCCAAGGGGATGGGGCGGGGACGGGGACAAACTTTGTCCCCGTCATTCTCTAACTGGAACAACTGGAGATCCCTCCTGCCTAGATACCACTAGACCCCATGGATTTACAAGGAAGGTAGGCCTGGAGGCCCTCTGGGAAGGTGGGAGTATCCTTGACTATTTGAGAGGGGCTTCTAGAGGGGAGGCCTTCCATTGGAGGGTGCTAACTGGCCAGGGGGCTTGATTGGGGGGGGGGACATGGGGACAGCTCAATTTGACTTTGCCTAGCCTCTCAAGATGCTCCTGCAATGGTAACATAACTCCAGCTTTTTCCTGTTGTTATTTTTCTATCTATAATACAACTTATAGTGTTCATTGCAAGCTACGTTATAGAATTCACATAGTTCTGAGGTACTTTGCATACATTTGCATGTTTCCATCTTATTACTATATAACCCACGGCAACTTAAAATACTGTGCATTACAGTAATATAACTTACTCTCATGCCCTTTAAAGGGCAAATAATATGTGTTATAGTTGCACCCCAGCTTGATAACTACCTCCTTAAATCTTATGTGCTTGTGTCTTTTATCACATGAATACCTTTTGAAAAAAAAATGTTGCAGCTTGGTACATCAGCCTCATAATCAGAATGGTCTAAAAGAGACAACTTGGAGCATTTATAAAGCCATACATGTAAACATTTTAGTTGCGTGCAAAAATACAAAATGTTGACAAGAGACTTAGAACTAGACCTGCAATTCTATTGGTTGGACTGAATGAAGTAAGAAAATATTCCTCAAAGGAGTTCCATATACAATGGGCCTTTAAAATCACTTTGGTGGGGCCCTGGAATAGTTTGAAACAGGGGAGAAAGATTTTGTTTAAACAAATATTTGCTTCTTTATACCATGAATGGCAATTTTATTTGAAGTTTTGTGAACATTTATCCAAATTCACTGTGCTTCAACTGGTCTACCAATTGAAAACTTATTTTTTTCAGGAAGCTTTTGAGTTGGTTGGCTTGGATAATAGAGCAGCATGACGGTGGCCTGATACGACTTGAGTGACTGCGCATTCTCTGCGTGTGGTTACTGTCCTATATATTATGGAGTTCTTTTCTTATTTCCTTGCTTGCATTGTAAACCATTCTGATCTTTTTTTTTTTTTTTTGAAAGAGCGGTATATCAAATATCAAGTTTTTAATAAATTATAAAATATAAACTATAACCTGCCTATGGTTGGAAGGACTCTACAATTCCTTTCTGCTCATCGCATCTTCCTACTTTGCATGAAGTCTTTAGACAACATTAGCTAGCTATTTCTCTACTATCCAAGGATGGCAGACATTGAGCACTCAACCTAAGTTTTCTTCCTGCAATATATTTGTGAAGTAAGGCTTTAAATCCTTAAACAGAGATATGAGTTGAAAGTCATAGAACAGAGCAGCCATGTAGAGACAACTTGGCAAGTTATGCATTCAATTCGAGAGGGCCATTTCAGTAAGAATCCACCCAATGTTGTTAGACCAAATGAAAACTTACTAGCCCTATCATATTTTTTCTTTTTTTTTTCAGTTATTCTGACATCAACTGGTGTTGATTGCTGGACATATCACTTCTCTACAAAAGCCATGCCATGGGAGGAGGCAAGAGCCTTCTGCCAGAACAATTACACAGATCTTGTTGCCATACAGAACAAACAAGAAATTAGACATCTTGAGAGCACCCTTCCATTTAATCCTGTTTACTACTGGATTGGAATCCGGAAAATCCAAGGCAACTGGACCTGGGTGGGGACAAAGAAGATGTTGACATCGGAAGCAGAAAACTGGGCCAAGAATGAGCCAAACAACAAGAAAAACAAGGAGGATTGTGTAGAGATCTACATCAAAAGGGAGAGAGATGCAGGCAAATGGAATGATGATTCTTGCATGAAAAATAAAATTGCTTTGTGCTATACAGGTAAGAAGGAACTCTGTGAGTTCATAGGCAAAGGTAGTAGACATTCTCCCACTCCTATCCTATTTTTGCAGCTGCAATCAGTAAAGAGTGACTGTTAAAAGGTAACAGCCTTTTCCTTACATTGTGCATCTTGGTAGGGTCTCCAAACATGCTAGTACTGAAAGGTAGGATTTTGGGTCTGAGTGGAGATCCAGCATGCTGGAGCTGGAACAATAAATGGGAATTTGGAGTTGTAACCAAAACACAGAGCAAGAACTAGCAATATTAATGCTAGAACTCTCGGTGGCCATTTTGTCAGCATCAGGGACATGAGGTGGGAGTGAGTGGGTATCACTTCTGCCCCAGTCCTCACCAAGGATCCTTAATTAGTACAGGGACTGGGTTAGAAGGTGGGGGGTGGGGAGTGAAGGGCCTGCTGGGGGTTGAAATTTAAGGGGTTTTCTCCAGTTGGGGGAAACTGCCACTGCCACATATTGGGCTCTTAAACATAGAAATATAGAAAAACATAGGCAGATAAAGACCATATGGCCTATCCAGTCTGCAGGGATAACAAGGGTAGTCGCACAGGGCTCCACATATAACTGAGTCAGCTTTGCAACTGGCAGTTGACCAAAAGTTAAAGCTTCTTTCCCTTTACAACTCCATCTGCCTTTCTGTCTCTTTCTCTATCACTCTTCTTTCCCTTTGGTAATCGTGCTTCTCAACACTGATCCTCTATACTCCTCCCACCTCACTGCTGGCCAGCCCTTATATATCCTTCCTCTCCCTCTGGTTTCATGCTTCTCAGAGGGATAATGCCATATTGCCTTTTTGGCTTCACCTCTTCACATTATATGGGCAGGCCCTGTAGTAGCACCAACCTTTCCAAGCACAAGCCAGCCAGGACCCCAGGAGACACTCACCTTCACCTTCCCAGCCAGGCGTCATTCAACCTCTGTCACAGTCATATCAGCAGAGCAGAGGTCATAGGAGCCAACTTTTCAAAATTATGGGGGGTGCTAAGCCCAATGAAAATAACCCCTCCCTGGACACATACAAGGAATTTTCTCAATATTAGGGGTGCTCAAGCACCCACAGCACCCACAGAGTTGGCTCCAATGGCAGAGGTGACTGGAAGGATCATTCATTTGAAATCTTAAGTCCCAGATTTGCAGCAGCAAACTGGTTCACACAGGGCCCCACAATTGCTAAGGCTGGTCTTGAAGCTGCTCCCACATCTATATGGTGAAGGAAAGTATGTTTTTTTTTTCTCCTAAGTGCAGGTTTCTAAAATCTCTGCTTCCTCTGGACTTGGAGGGACTGGAACATTCAGCCCTCCTATTTTACAAGAGGATTCACATTTGCAGGGCATCTTCCAAAATAGTGTAGAAATTCTTGGACATTTGAATTCCCCTCCACGTGTCCTTTCTAAAATCTGCCTCTAGATGCGGTAAATATTATAGTGAGTTTAGAAAATATAGCTCCAGATGAAAACAGCAGAATACTAGGCCTGTTTTTCAGTGAAACTGCAGTTGCCAGAGGTACAAAAGATGTCTGTTCTCTGTGAAGTAAATGTCTAAAGCTCATTTTCTGGTTAAACTGAGGTTCTCATTTGGAAGCAGTTTTACTGCAGGCTTGGTACAAGGGTATTAGGAGCTGTAGACAAATCTTCAGCCTTGAAACCCTCTCATTAACTTTCAGTTGCCTAGTCCCTTCCTTCCCCCATACTCCATCCTGAGATTTTGATAATTAAACTTCACCATGATTACCAAATAGCAGCTCTTCCTTCACACTCCTATAAAAGTGGTCCCAAAAACAACAAGGCAGACAATCCGCAAAATCCAATGTGGAGACAAAAAAAGCAGATCAGTCAGTAATATAAATCAATCTTTATTATAGGGTAAACACCCCAATAGAAAATGCCCGACACAGGCTGTGTTTCGCCCAAAGGGGCTCCTATAAAACTGCATAACAAGACATATAAGACCCAATTTACCTAGAACATAGAGCCTTGTAGCGCTATAGAAATGCTAAATAGTAGTAGTAGTAGTAGTAGGATGTGCATTTCAATAGTATTTTAGAGAAAAAGCTCTGCTGACACAGAAACTTTTCTAAAATACCTGCAAGTAGTGTACATGTATTTGCTGGCATGTATGTTGGGAGCAGCTGTTTTAGAAATATATGTGTGGATAAAATAAACAGCACAAACTCAGCAGTTTCCACATGGAAGTGGCGATTTTGCAACTTCCAAGTGTAAATGCTAGCAATTAAGTAATGAGTGAGGTGACAATTTTAATTTGGTTTTATTTTGGAAGCAGAAATAAACAATGGGGGATTAAGGAGAATGACTCCCTTAATCCCTTCTGTAAGGCCCCGGGAGAAACATGCACTTTTTAAAAATATTTTCTTGGCTGTAAGCTGGTGTAAAAACTGACAAGGGTATTTTTGCTTATAGACTTATACTCCTTTTGTGTAATGGAGAATATATGTGTAGATTCACCCAAGCCCTGTCACAGACTGTCACAGAGTCCAGAGTAGTGAGCCCTTGGGCCACTGCCAGTGACCGGCAGCAGCAGGTGAACCACCCAAACAGGAAGCAAGGCTGAACACAGACAGGCTGGTACAAGCAGGACCGGAACTAGCAGGATGGGAACTGAAGATGAGCATAAGCAGGACTGGAACTACCGGACTGGAGCTGAAGCTGTAGATAGGATTCTGGAACGGGCTTAGCTTGGCTTGACTGGAACTGGATTCTGGAATGGGCTTGGCTTGGCTGGAAGCAAGACAATAAACAAGGCAGGAACAGGATTCAGGATTCTCAAACAGGATTCAGGATTCTCAAACAGGCTTGGCTGGAACAGGATTCAGGCAGAGCTGGAATGGAAGCTGAAAGCAGACAGGGCTGGAACAAAGAGTGGAGGAACTGAAGTTGAAGACAAATAGGGCAAACACAAGCAGGATTAGAACTGAAGCTGAAGGTTTGCAGGGCTGGAACAAGCAGGGTTGGAGTAGAAGTTGAAGACTGGCAAGACAAGAACTAGCAGGGCTGGAACTGCAACAAACACACACAGACGACAACTCATCTGAAGACCTCTGTTGCAAAGGCAAACCTGAAAGTTCCCAGGTGCTTAATAAAGGCAATTACAGATGAGGTCACAAGTAAGTCTGGAATGCTGGAACATCAGAATAGGATTGGAATGGGCTTGGCTTGGCTGGAACCGGATGCTGGAATTGGCTTGGCTGGAACTGGATTCTGGAACACGTTTGGGAAACAGGGAGAAGACAGTCCACAGCAGCCATAGGGCCTGGTCACCAGGAGGTGAGGTGAGTGTAGGCATGGGATACAGTCACAACCGTGACAAGCCCTGTCCAAACAATGTCTCCACCACACCCCCTTGGAAATCTCTCCATGGTGTGGACCTCCAAGCGAAAATAGCAGCTTTTTAAAATCAATATTAACACATGTATGCAATCCACATGTGTAAATGCTGCAGTTCAGACAAGAAAATTAAAAAGGGGTCCTGTATAATACAAACTTTGTTGTATAATCTCTCTCTCTCTCTCTCTCTCTATCTATCTATCCATACGTTATGGTAGGTTAGGTTTTTATAAACTGCTTTATCCCCACAAAGAGTTCAGAGCGGTATAACAATTAAAAAAAACTGATTCAATAACTAATCAGGAAGATACAAACAAAAACATAAAAAATATGTTAGGTTAGGTTTTTATAAACTGCTTTATCCTTACAGAGTTCAGAGTGGGATAACAATTAAAAAAACTAATTCAGTAACTAATCAGGAGGCTACAAACAAAAGCATAAAAAATAAAACAATTCCTTAACAAATATTGATAAAAATTTGTAAGAAAAAGTAAGACTTCAACAATTTACGAAGTTGAAGAAAAGAATAAAATGTAAACTTATCTCTAGCAGTAAAGAGTTCCCAGTCTTTGCAGACTGATAGAGAAACGAATGCTCATGAATGAAAACATAGAAGAAAGTGGTCCGTGTTATGACAAAGACCACAGAAACTCAATAATTGGATAAAATAACATATTATCAGGCGAAGGTGCCTCTATGAATTTAAAATTAAGCAACAAATTTTAAAAAGGATACGAACTCTCAAGGGCAATCAATGATGATGTATCAACAATGGAGACACATTATCATATTTTGACTTCCTAAATACTAATCGAGCTGCTGTATTTTGTATTAACTGGATTCAATTCATTAATTTGATCAAGATGCTAGCATAAAGGGCATTACAATAGTTCAGCTGCGAGAGAACCAGCAGTTGGACAACTATAGTGAAATGCTCCCTAATGAAATATTTATTTATTTGTTACATTTGTATCCCACATTTTCCCACCTATTTGCAGGCTCAAGTCCAGTAGAGAAGCAAATACATGGTGATGTTGTGGTCGATTAAGGTTCAGGCACAATGGGGATCGAAGAGAGGAGAGGGTATATAGTGTCCTGAAATATGAATGAATCAAGCAGGTTTTTTTCATCAGGTTATTAATTTGAGATTCCGTACTCAAAGGGGAGTCTAACATCATCTCTAAGATGATGCAGATGATCTGAAAATTATCCACACTGTCATGCAGTATGTTATTGCCTATATAATCTGTCTAGAATTTTATGGTTTGCACATCCTTTTAACAATACATGTTATATGTTCTTTTTGATAGCTTCATGTGCACCTTCATCATGCAGTGACCACGGGGAATGTGTGGAAACAATTAACAACTACACCTGTAAATGTGACGAAGGATTCTATGGGTCAGAGTGCCAGTATGGTAAGATATCAATTATGGTAAGAAACAAATTCTATGCTTGGAGTATTATTATGAGTAAAAGGGATAACACTGCTCTGAAAAGGATTTAATATATTGTTAACTTAAAACAGTGGAAAGAGACAGACTTGTCTGTGACAAGGAGATTCATTGCTTTAGCTCTTACTTTGCTTATATTTTGTGCTTTGAATGTTGCTATCGAATAGAGAATTCTATGGCTCTTATTTAGCTACTACATAGGTGGCCTGTGACTCACTTGATTTGGGGAGGCTGAAGCATTGGGGGGGGGGGGGGGGGGGAGGGAGGGAGGGAGAGGGGAAGGAGACTTAGGCTGCACAGATTTTATCTTTTCTTTCACCATCACCCCCTTCCAAGGGAACTCTCAGATACACATTTACCAATCTTCTTCTCTCTATACCCTTATTTTCATTCACTTATCTTCCCGCCTGCACACAGCACTCTCTTGTACTCTGCACTTTGTGCTCCTCCTCCCTTGTCACTGCATGAGCTGGAGAAAGTGTTCCGTCCACCTGCTTTTGACTGCTGATTGGCTCATTTGGTTAGCCAAGGCAAATCAGTAGCAGAAGGTGGGGGAATTAGCATTAGGAGCTGTAGCAAGTAGAAAGCTTAATTAAATGGAAGTAAAATTAAACTCTCCTTTCATTGGGGCACATGGAATCACATCTTTACTTCATCTCTTTTGTAGAGGTTTACATTTTTGATACACAAATGAATTTTTTTTCTGTTTTGAGCATGTTTTAGGGACAAGTGGTTGTATGTCAAAATAATAAAAATAAATATTTGGTTTCATACAGATCTCTCATTTGTTGAAACATAACTTAAGAGCCCCGTTTACTAAGGCTAGCTAGTGTTTTTAGCGCAAGCTAATGCTAGAGACACCCATATATTCTTAAGGGTGTCTCTAGTGTTAGCATGGGCTACAAAACATTAGCGTGCCTACAGTGCGGCTTAGTAAACAGGGCTCTAAATGGGCTATAATGCAGTCCATTGGTTTTCTGATATTTTGTTTTTGTGATGACTTATACTGTGCCCAAACTAAAAACTCTTATCTCTTCTTTATGGATGATAATAACATCATGGGAGCAAGTTGATGGATATGTCTGAAACATTTAACAATATTGAGATTAGCATATATACCCAACCGTTCAGAAATCATAGCCATAAGTATAGACAGTTATTCAAACATTATCACTTGCCCACACCAGAACAAGCATCCATACATATATTGCAAAAGTAAACATAAATTTCAACAGAGTACAACCAAAGTGTATTTTTTATTTCCTCTTTTCCATCTTCCAAAATTCCACACAACAGATGTACAGATAATTAGGACCCACAGCAGTCCAAAACAAATAAAAAGCCCTGTTTACTAAGCCATGTTGTAGGCATGCTAAAAATTAGCTCACGCTAATGCTAGAGACACCCATATATTCCTATGGGTGTCTCTAGCGTTAGAATGCGCTAATTTTTAGCGCATTCTAAAAACACTAGTGCACCTTAGTAATCAGGGCCCAAAGTCAGAATCAACACAGTTTATACTTAATTGTTCAACCACCCTTAGGTTTTGCCTTTGGGTTTAAAAAGCAATATCATGTTCATTAATGAAACAGTGATGGAATATTCACATAGCAGGCAGCCAACAGATTTATTTTCCATTGAAAATAACCAAGGGCTTCTTTTAATAAACTGTGCTAACGATTCCCATGTGGCTAATGAGATGAAACTCATTCAATTCCTATGGGCTTCTTCTCGATAGTGCAGTTTAGTAAAAGAGGCCCTAACTTTGTATGAACTTGTTGGCTAATAGCATGCTGCTTTCATTTATATCCAAACTGACTAAGTAGAAATAAATATATACAACAGAACTGGCACATTTAGACTGACTCTGGACTTCTGTGTGAAGGTAGCCTTTCCCTCTTTACTCAATACCTCTCTTTTAAATAGTAGCAATAAAAAATATCAAGTGAATTTTTATACTATGCCACTGCAATCCACAAAACAAAAGGAGCAAGTTCCCACATACCATCTTTCTCTTTTGATCTAGCCACAGGGAAAAAAAGATTTTAAATGCTCCCAGGTTTCAACCTAGTTAAGGTTTAAAACAACCTTTGCATTTATAATTAAAAACTCTGAATATTGAGCACCTGATTCTCAGAGCAAGAGGTCTGTTTTGTGGCCCTTTACTAGGTGAAAAAATCTTAGCATCAATACAATGTTTGCTAGGGTGTCCATAAAACCAGCCCCTCGAAATGACACACAGATTACAATTTAGAACAAATTACTACTCTAATTGATGGAAGGTTATTCCGTTCTGATACTACCTCTGTGTGTATGATGCACAAGCTAGAATATTTCTAACTATAAACTGAGATAAAATATCAATGATCAATGATAACGTGGATATAACGGTTGACAGTTTATTTTGATCTGACCAATATGTTGCTGTGAAGAGCCAGAAGAGGCAGAAAGGTGCTATAAGGAGAAGAGAGGCTGTGTAATGGGGACAGAGGCTAGGAATGGAGCTATGGGAGGGGAAAAGAGGGGTCTAGAAGGGGGTTAAGGGAACTGAGAGGGGTTACCAGTTAGAAGACACAATGCTGCTGTAAAGGATTGGAAGGGACAGAAAGAAGCTCTAAAATGAAGAGAGGCTGGATATTAGAGACAGGGACTGAGAGTAGAGCTGTGTGAGAGCAGGAGAAAAAGGCTATGAGGGTGAAAGGAACTGAGAGGAGGGAGAGTAGCTATGTAGGAGTGGGAAAAGAGGGGCTGAGAGAAAGATGAGAGGAAAGATCATAATGGAAAGAAGAGACATGAAAAAGGTGAGAAGTGGCACAAGGGGTGAGACAAGAAGGAAGTGAGATGAGAGAAGGTAGAGAGACCTGCTATAGAGAGACAAACATATGGATAAAAAAGAAATGAAATACATGAGAGGAAAACTGGAAATTTAAGAGAAGACCAATCATCAGCCCAAAGAAATAGCAAGGCAGCAGCATGAAAAGTTGACCGGGGAGATGGGTAGAGTTTGGAAGGGAGCAAGCACAGGCGCCCGGTATAAGAGGCTTGGGGAGGCTAAGCCTCCCCAGCCCAACCGCTGCCCCCACCCTGTGAGCTGCAGACTTCCCCGTCTGCCCTCAGCTGCCATTTCCTGCCTTCTTCCAGCCCCACCGATCCCCTGACCCCCGCTCCCCCCATCGCCGTCGTCAATCATCTGACGTCTGCCCGATGGCCCTCGTTCCCGTCCTGCCCTCGCCCTACCTTAAAATAGTGTAATTCTCCTCGAGCGGGCGGCACCGGCATTGCAAGCAGCAGCAGGCTCCAGCGTTCCCTCGCATGGCTCCGTCCTCTTCTGACGTGTTTCCGCAAGGGAGGGGAGGGGGCTGGAAGAAGGCAGGTAATGGCTGGCAGAAGAGAGATGGTTTACATGGGCTGCTGGATGGAGGGGAGGGCAGGGGGGGAGGAGGGTTGCTGGACATGGGAGGATGGAGGGGAGAGGAGGGTTGCTGGTGCTGGACATGGGTGAATGGAGGGGAGGGGAGAGGAGGGTTGATGGACATGGGTGGATGGAGGGGAGAGGAGGGTTGCTGGTGCTGGACATGGGTGAATGGAGGGGAGGGGAGAGGAGAGTTGATGGACATGGGTGGAGGAGGGGAGAGGAGGGTTGCTGGACATGGTGGATGGAGGGGAGGGCAGGGGGAGAGGAGGGTTACTGGACATGGGTGGATGGAGGGGAGAGGAGGGTTGCTGGACATGGGTGGATGGAGGGGAGGGAAGAGTGAGGAAGAAGATGAGATGAGGGAAAAGGAAGAGAGAAAAACTGCACATGGAGGAAGAAAATAGGCAGAAGCTGAGGACCAGAAATGAAGAAGAAAGGAGGAAAGGAAAGAAATAAATGGAAAGGAAGCCCTGGAAACAGAGTTAAGAGGACAGATAGCAGCAGAATCGGATACTGGGCCAGCATGATCAGAAAAACAAAGTCACCAGACAACAAAGGTAGAAAAGATCATTTTATTTTCATTATAGTGTTTGGAATATGTCCACTTTGAGAATCAGGTGCTCAACATTAAATGTTTATATTTATTTACTTATGTATGGCATTTTATCCCACATTAAACATGAATTAGGATGTTTTGTGGCTCTACATGAGAATTGTGATATTATGATCCTTGTTTCATATTGTTGACGGTCTGCATTTTCCGTATGGGTGGTATATTGGTGTATTAGGTTCTGCCCAGTGTAATATGTATGGTACAGTAAGGTTCTGAGTGTGTTTTTGCACAAAGTTGTGCATAGTGTTTTGTAGTTACGATTGTGGTTAGTATATGCTTTGAGCAACCACTTTATTCTTTGACATATGATACATATCTAATATCTAAATTTAATAAAAGCTATTCATTGTGACTTTTTATGTATTTATTTTTTCTGTGTGTTATCAGACAATTATGGATTTAAGCTCCACCCCTAACCCCACCCTATTTAGCTTTCCCAAACAGTTGGGCCACCGACCGCCTATGGGGGCAAGGGATACACTGCCTCCAAACTATATGTGTTTTTTTGTTTGGTTTCTCTCTTGATGAGCTACTGAGCCCTGGCACTTTATCTTGCTTCTAGCACTACTCTGTTATCAATTCGTGACTCAGCTCAATCAATGTGTGATCAATGTGGCTGCACAGGGCACCATGAATAAGGGCATATTGCTATAGTGGTGCCTGAACTCCATAACCTTATAAATAATGAGGGTAATTCTATAGTAGGGTGTCTAACATAAGAGGGTGAGCAGGCACCTATTTCAAGCCTATTCTATAAAACGGGCACCTATTTTTCTTTACAGAGTATTTATTTATTTATTTATTTTAAAACCTTATAACTCTTGTTAAACCTAAGTGGCTACCATAAAAACATACAGGTGGCAATTATCTCCACAGCGCGGCTTGTGTTGGGCCTTTCACGGTCAGAACATCTGACTGTACTCCTGAGGCATCTGAAATGGTTGCCGATGCATAGTAGAATTTTGTATAAGTTATTAGTAATGCTCCATCAAGCACTTTATCAGGATTCTACATATTATTTGCATCATACTGTAAAATGATATTTACCATCTCGGTCTTTAAGATCTCAGCATAAATGTGAACGTCTTGTTCCTGCACTTCAACAAATTTGATTGGAGGTTACACGGTCTGGTACTTTTTCCATGTGTGGACCTACTGAATGGAACAGACTGCCCTTGCGACTTAAGCATGAAACATCTCTGTCCAGCTTCAAGAAAGGCTTGAGTCACTTTTTGGTATATCAGACTTATCATGACCCTGTTTGAGAGGTAAAATATTGGACAGGTGTTGCTGAAACTGTGTAGTGTTATTATTTTTGTATTTTATATGTATGTTTTGTTTTTATTAATTATGCATGTTTCTTTTGTACCCTGTCCTGGACAAAGGCAGGTTAGAAATAATAAATTTCAATTTCAAAATGTAAAACAATTAAGACAAATGTGCTGCTACAGTTATTTTCTTATGTACCTCCATTAAGCATTAAAAAATGGCTGAACAAAAAGCTGTGTCTTTAGCAGTTTCTTAAATTGCAAAACATTTGAACATAAATGCAGTTGACCAGGAAGAGCATTCCACATCGTGGACCCTGCTATTGAAAACACTGAAGCCCTCATCACAGCATAATGTGAAGTTGTTACCAAATTCAAAACTAATCGCGTTGTAGAGTCAGATCTTAAACCCCTACCAGAAGAAAAGATCCTAATAACAGATAGAACATATCATGGCATAGATTGATGAATAACAGACAAAATGTTGTACTGTATTCTAGATCTTACAAGCACTCAATGAAACTGTTTCAGTACCAGTGTAATATGTTCAAACTTAGAGACTCCTGCAACCACCTTACGGCAAAGTTCTTCACAACTCACTCAATGTGTAATTAAACTCTGGAATTCATTACCAGAAAATGGGGTAAAAGCAAGAACTTTAAACCTTTTACAGTAAAGCTGAAAAAACAAAAGAAAAGGAACATATTATTTTCATAGGGAAAAAAGAAAACAAAAATTAAATTAGTCAGCCCCAGTCCACAAAATTAGAGAAATTCAATACCATAAGGAGGGAAAGGGAAAAACAAAGGACCCCAAGTGATATTACAACAAAACTACTGTTAGGAGTTAACATCATCAATTGACATCTGGATCCAGATGGGGCAGGAGTGGAGAAGACTGCTCCAACTCCATTCCAATATGATGCCAGGAATGGACCCTGGATGAGTCTTGGGGTCGAGGTTTACCCCTAGTGTCCTTTCTAAATGCTGCTTTAGACTACCCTGGCATGAGTTTTATACATGACAGTACATTCATGCTCTTATAATAATACACCAGTGATATTGACATTCTGATAGAGATAACAATACTCATTTTCTCTTTCAGTTATAAAGTGTGACACTCTGTCTGCTCCAGCTCAAGGTTACATGAACTGCTCTCACCCATGGGAAAGCTTCAGTTTTGGCTCCATCTGTGAATCTGGCTGCTTGGAAGGATGGGTGTTGGATGGGCCTCCTCAGATTGACTGCAGAGCTTCAGGGCAGTGGACTGGTATCCCAAAATGTGAAGGTATACTCCTCCACTGAAAACAATGATCTCAGCCTTAAATATTTCACAGTATCTTGACATTTTGGTCATTCTTCCTCTTGACATTATTTTTCCACTCAGATGTTGGGTGATATGGAGAAGGAAGGGAGATATCCATAATACTATTTTAGGGACGTTTTACAAAGTTATTTTTGCACGTATGACCTATTATAAATTTCCAAACAATGTGAAAGCACACACATTGACATGACGGTGAGTACTTTGCTGGTAGTCATGTACAGATGTACAGCGGCAGAGTTTGGGCAGTGTTCGCAAAAATACACATATAAATTATAAAATAGGCAAATATATGTACATATTTAAATGATCTAGGCACAGGTGAAAATGATCAACAAGATCAAAAGTGGAGGATAAATCTAAGGTTACATCTAACCAATCTTACCGTCTTCAAAGGCAGTGTGTAATTTGGTCAGTAGGGACGTGAATATGGTTTAGGTGCTATGACCAAGGGCAAAAACAGATTTTCTAATAAAACACTGGAGCATTCTCTGTGTTGAAAAAGTTGATGGAAGATAGCCTTCTCATTAAGCTTGGAAATGAAAGGGAGATTAGAGACAGGCTAGTAACTAGAAAGGACTGAAGAATCTAAAGAAGACTTCTTAAGGAGAGGATGGACTAGAGTGTATTTCCAGAGGTTAAGAACGAAGCCCATGGCCAAGTTATTGTTGATTATTGAAAGTACTAGATGGAGAAGGCTGTGGTGAGTTAGCGATAACAAGTGAGATGGGATGAGGTCCATTGAACAAGTCATGATCCTCATTGAGGAAAACAATTTTTATAATGAAGACAGGGAGATGTTGTTGATCTAGGCTGACCACTAACCACTAGGGTGAGGAGTAGCCTAGTGGTTAGTGCAATGGACTTTGATCCTGGGGACTGAGTTTGATTCCCACTGCAGCTCCTTGTGACTCTGGGCTAGTCACTTAACCCTCCATTGCCCCTGGTACAAAATAAGTACCTGAATATATGTAAACCGCTTTGAATGTAGTTGCAAAAACCTCAGAAAGGTGGTATATCAAGTCCCATTTCCCTTTCCCCTTATTCCAAGTGTGACTTAGAGAAGGATCAGCAATGATAGTAAGTACCTGAGTAGAAGTAGGTGTTGAAGGGGAAGTCTTAAGGGGAGAGAACTTTATTGAATAAGTAGGTGGCCAACACAGTGGCTAGTGGTGCAGTCAAGGTATGGCCTGGGGGATTAATGGTGATTAGTTCCCTAGAAACAGAGAAGAGTTCCTTGGACATATTAGCAGCTTTATTAAGTCTAGTGGCATAATATTGCTTTGACGTTGGCCTGATGGAAATGAAATGTTTCTCTTGCTGCACGTGAGAGAAAGGTAAATTAAATTTCCTCCAAAACCTTTTGGCACATTGAGCTTGTTATTTCAGGATCCAAAAGCAGGGATGATACCAAATCTCATGAATGAAGGCATGTGGCTGAACAGGTATGAACTTAGATTGTAAACCCTCTGGGGACAAGGAAATAAGAACTGTTCCTGGATGTTACTCATCTTGAGCTACCAATAAAAAGGTGTGAGCTTAGTTTTTGTTTAACGCTTTAGGATAGCTATTCCTGTGGTCCAACTTAACCAGATAGTGCTGAATACTAATACCAGAAGTTTAATCATGCTTCCCTGCACACCCCTCTCCTCTCTCATATCTATTGTCCAGGCAAAATTTGAGCAGTCTGTGGGCAGCAAATTTCAAATGCAAAGATCTGATTGGGTTATACAGACATTCTGATAGAGATAATATTGTTCATTTTATCTTTCAGTTATAAAGTGTGAAACTTTGTCTGCTCCAGCTGAAGGTTACATGAACTGCTTCCACCCATGGGGAAACTTCTGTTTTGGCTCAGTCTGTGAATTTGGCTGCTTGGAAGGATGGGTGTTGGATGGGCCTTCTCATGCTGACTGCAGAGCTCCAGGGGAGTGGACTGAAATCCCAAAATGTGAAGGTACACTCCTCCACTGAAAACAATGGTCTCAATGCTAATTATAAGAACACAACTGAATACTTTTTAGATGCCCAAACTCCTAGTTTCAGAAGATCCTTTTGCAATTCCTCACAATCCCCTGCTATTTTATAGACTTTGAATCACTTGTGTCACCTGCAGATTTGATCAGCTCATTTATTTCTTCTTTCTCCAGATTATTTATGAATATGTTAAACAGCAGAGGCCCCAATACAGACCTTTGGAACTTTCCACCACTGACCTTTTTACATGTGAATAACTGATCATTTAGTCCTATCTTTGTCATGTCTTCTAGCCAGTTTCCAATCCACAGTAAAGCACTGCTTCCTATCCCATGACTTTTTAATTTTCTAAGGAGTCTTTCAAAAGGGACTTTATCACATGACTTCTGAAAATCCAAATATGCTATATCAGCATTGTCCACGTGTCACAGCTTCAAAAAAATCTAATAAATTGGTAAGGCAAGACTTAACTTTGTTGAATCCATGCTAACTCATTCCCAGAAAACCATGTTTGGGATGGTTCTCATCAGTAGAGCAGACCCAGAAGTAGTGAGCAGGCTAGATCTAAGGCCAGGTTCCCCACAGGGTATGGCCCTTGGGTCCAGGGGAAGATAAGGCAGAGTCTTCTGTCTATAGCAACTGCTTTCCCAGGTCTTAGATGCTTGAAACCAAAATGCAGGGAGAGAACCAGAAAACAGGATCCTCAAATGAAACACAAGTACAGGGTATTCACCAATGAGGAGCAAGCCAAGAGTAAGGTGTGGATTGGCGGGAAATGGAACAAAGTCAAGTAACATCCAACAAGATGAATAGGATCCAGCAAGAAGTAGGCAGTCAAAGCATAAGAGAACACCAACAAGTGCAAACCATGCTCTGACAAGGAAACTAAACAGTGACTGGGTTTATAGAAGAGTCCGGACAGAACAAGATGGCTTTTGACAGGAAATAGCAGCCATGGTGTGAACAGACATGGCTACCCTCCCTGGTGAAGCACATTGACACCAAATATTAGGAGGTCAGAAGTTCATCACAGCAAAACTTTCACAGGAGCCGAGCCCCTTGCAGGCTGGTGGTAGAACTTCACACTGTCTACCTATACAGTCAATAATTTCCTAGAATAGTTTCTACTCTTTTGCCTGGCACCGACATTGGACTCACTAGTCTATCATTTCTTGGATCACTCCTGGAGCCCTTTGAATTCAAAATGTTTTAAAATTTAATATAATATGAGCGCATTAAACACTTTCATCCTCTTATCCCAATACAACACGAACAAACCCACCAACATAATCACCCCAGATCACAACCTCCCTATCTCAGACAGCCTGAAAATTCTCGGAGTTACAATTGACCGAAATCTCACACTGGAGAGCCAAGTGAAAGCTACAACAAAGAAAATGTTCCACTCAATGTGGAAGCTCAAACGAGTAAAACCTTTTTTCCCGAGGGAAATATTTCGCAACTTGGTACAATCCGTGGTACTGAGTCATCTAGACTACTGTAATGGAATCTGCGTGGGATGCAAAGAACAAATTCTAAAGAAACTCCAAACTGCTCAAAACACAGCAACCAGGCTTATATTTGAAAAAACGAGATTTGAAAGAGTCAAACCCCTACGAGAAAAACTGCACTGGCTGCCAATCAAAGAACGCATTGCATGCAAAATCTGCACCATGGTTCATAAAATCATCTACGGAGATGCCCCGGGATACACAACAGACCTCATAGACCTACCAACCAGAAACACATCAAGATCAACACGAACATACCTAAATCTCCACCACCCAAGCTGCAAAGGACTCAAATACAAATCAACCTATTCATCCAGCTTTTCCTATATAAGCACACAACTATGGAACGCATTACCAAGCACCGTGAAAACAACAAACAACCACCTAAAATTCCGGAAATTACTAAAAACTAACCTGTTCAAAAAGGCATACCCTAACGATCCAACTTAAAATCTCGTACTGGACATAACTTAACTCTTCGCTTTTACGATTCCCTAATGTGTCTGTAGCACATAAACTGTACTTTACTACAACATCACTCTGTATTTGTTCACAACGATATTGGTGATTGCCAGTTTGGTCTAGTGGCATAATATGTAAGCCACATTGAGCCTGCAAATAGGTGGAAAAATGTGGGATACAAATGTAACAAATAAAAAAAAATAATCTAGCAATAAAGATAAGCAAAAATATAAATAAATAAAACAATTTTTAAAAATCAGAAGAAAACATACTCCATCCTTAGTCCACAAACTGAGGAGATCCAAGAAGAAAGCTATGGAGGAAAGCAAAACACTGGAAATAATTTCCACATGCAAACTCACACAAGGTAACCCTATTAATTTTCGCTTTCAGTTATAAAGTGTGAAACTCTGTTTGCACCAGCTCAAGGTTATATGAACTGCTCCCATCTATGGGGGAACTTCAGCTTTGGCTCTGTCTGTGAATTTGACTGCTTGGAAGGATGGATATTGGGCCTCCTTATGCTGACTGCAGAATTTCAAGGCAGTGGACTAATATCCCAAAATGTGAAGGTACATTCCTCTAATGAAAAAAATTGTCTTAGCTGTAATTATTTCATAAAGGCTTTCTGTCTTGCAGGTATTTTCCCACCACATTTAGGGGGTAAGTTATCAAGGTGCAATAAAAGGCCGGCTTTTATCTTACCTTGATTTACCACAGAAGTCACCAAGCTGCATCTCAGTAGCGCAGGTTGCTGACTTCCTTGGTAAATGAATAATGCTGTTATTCATTCAGCCTAGGAACCAGGCCGTGCCTTAAATGGGCTAGCATCCTTAAATGAAATAAGCTGGCTAAAGCACCCCCCTCCCAAAGCTGTTAGCAACTTTAGGTCCCCTGTCCATATAAAGGTCCTCCCATAGTGGCATACCAACATGACCCTCCACCCAAAGTATTCCCTCTACTAAAACCCCCACCCAGAAGTGCTCCTCCCACAAACACAACCCTCTCCCAGCCCTACCCCCCCAGGCCTACCTGACAAGAAATATTCCTTGCTTCTAGGGTCAGGGAAGGAGCAATCCTGTCACTCCTGCCTTCACCAGAACCATCATCCAAAATGGTGCCAGTGACACCCTAACATTAATTTTGCAGTACTATCGCTAGGGTCAAGTTGCTGATGCTCCCAGGCAGTAAATTTAACTGGGATTATTTTACCAGCAATACTATGGCTTACAGTATGGTACTTACATAGTAATGAGCTGCTTTACAGGCATTTGCATGTTTCACATCTTATTACCATGTATCCTATATTGACTTAAACAATGCAGTGTTAAGACAAGACAACCTGCATTAGTGCCCTTTAAGTTGCACTAAGGCGCAAATAACATAGGTTATTGCCCTAATGCAGCTTGATAATTTCCCCTGCCCCCCAACTGTTACCTCTGAGTCCTTGACTAAGGGGGAGAACTAGCCATTTGTTGATGATAACCTTTCTCTTAAGCCTCTCTCTTAATGCACCTTCTTCCTAGATATATAAGATAACCTTCCTCTTGAGCTTTTGCTGAGTGTTGGCTACCACCCTTTCCTCCAAGTAGGACACTTTGGGATTGATTCATTAAGGGGCCCTTTTACTAAAGCACGAGAGGGCTAACATGCGGGTAGTGTGTGCCAAAGTGGCGCTAGCCCGGCGGTAATTCTGAGTTTGGCATGCGCTGAATCCCACAGTAGAAAATAATTTTCTATTTTCTACCATGGGGAAGTTCCTGGCGGTAATCAGCAGTTGGTGAGTGCTGCATGGTTACCATGTGGGTAGCACGTGATCCCTTACCGCTAGGTTAATGGGTAGTGGTAAGGGCCCAGGCCGTAAATAGGCGCGTGCTAGGTTTAATTTCAGCACATGGCCATTTCCTGGCCCATTAAAAAAGCCCCTTTTCCCAGCCGCTATAAAAAATGGACTATTATGTAACCAAAATACACACCCACAATACCTCAGGCCACTTTTTACCGCGGCTTAGTAAAAGGATCCCTAAGTTCTTTCCACATAGGCACAAAATAGGAGAAAAGCCCCCCCCCCCCCCAAAGGCTCCCACCCCCTCTGGGCCTACCTTTCCTTGTTTCTACTATCTGGGCAGGAGCAATCCTATCACTGCTGTCTTCACTGGAACGATCATCGAAAATGGTGCCAGGACACCCTAGCAATAATCTCACAGTACTGCTGCTAGGGTCAGGTTGCTGATGCTCCCAGGCCATAAAATTTAATTGGAGTTATTTTATCAGCTATACCATGGCTTCTGCTTGCTCTGAGGAAAGGGGTGTTATCAATTGTGTGCCACAGGGATCGGTCCTCAGGCCTGCCTTTTTTAACATCTTTGTGAGTGATATCGCGGAAGGGCTGTCTGGTAAGGTTTATCTCTTTACGGGTGATACCAAACTCTGTAGTAGAGTGGACACCCTGCAGGGTGTGAATGGCATGCAGAAGGATCTAGCGAAGCTTGAAAACCGCTCTGATTATTAGCAACTAAGATTTAGTGCTAAGAAATGTAGGGTCATGCACTTGGGTTACAATAATCCAAGAGAGTGGTACAGTATAGGGGGTGAAGTGCTTCTGTCTATGGAAGAAGAGCGGGACTTGGGGGTGATTGTGGCCAAGCAGGTAGAAAAGGCAACAATCAAAGCCAGAAGGATGCTTGGGTGCATAAGGAGAGAGATGATGAGTAGGAAAAAAGAGGTGATAGTGCACTTGTATAAGCCTCTGGTGAGGCCCCATTTGCAGTACTGCATGCAAATCTGGAGACTGCAGCTATGGAAAAATATAAACAGGATGGAGTTGGTCCAGGGGGCGGCTACCAAGTTGGTAAGTGGTCTCTGTCATAAAACATATGGGGACAGGCTCATGGACCTCAACATGTATATGCTGGAAGAGAGGCGGGAGAGAGGGATATGATAGAGATGTTTAAATACCTCAGTGGCATTAATACACAGGAAGTGAGCCTTTTTCAAATGAAGGAAAACTCTGGAATAAGAGGGCATAGGATGAAGTTAAGAGGAAATAGGCTTAGGAAGAATCTAAGAAAATACTATTTCACAAAAAGGGTGGTGGATGCATGGAATGGCCTCCTGGTGGAGGTCGAGGAGACAAAGACTGTATTGGAATTTAAGAAAGCGTGGGACAGGCACGTGGGATCCCATAGGAAAAGGAGGAGTTACTGGGTATTGAGGAAGGGCAGATTCTATGTTTCTTTAGTAGAGAGATGTGGTAGCCGTGTTAGTCCACTTTTAAAGGTAATCAATAGAAATGAAACAAAATAAAACATGGAAAAGAAAATAAGACGATACCTTTTTTATTGGACATAACTCAATAAATTTTTTGATTAGCTTTCGAAGGTAGCCCTTCTTCGTCAAATCGGATTTTGTACTAAGTTTCTTTAGACTGAGACTGATTCAATAAGTCTTTCTTTTTATTTTACAGTGGTACTTTCATTGATCCTGGCGCTTTTTGTGTAACCAGGAACTGTTACAGGTTTTATTAAAGAGGATGGGAAAGGGAAGGTGATTTCACCTATGAACCTGCTTCAATTGCTTTAGTTAAAATGTAGAAAGTATATAAAAACTTGTATAAATAAAATAAAAACAAGTACAGTGTTACTATACATTGGGAGCGTTTCCTAGCAAATATGATTTTCCTGTTGAAGGCAAACAAGATTTGGGCTCTGCTGTCTTCAGTGACCTTCCTGGGTGGGCATCAGGGGTGGAGAATGTTTTTTGAGACACTTCTCTTTCTTTTGAACATTCACTTTTGCAAAGAAAGCCCAGTCTGCCACTTAATAGATTGAATAAGGCAAATATTTCATTTTGTGGTAGACTGATCCCCAGTGGTGTGTTGCAATGCCTATTTTATAAGTAAAACAAGAGAGGGAGATATGATGGAGATATTTAAATACCTCCATGATATAAATGCAAAGGAGACGGGCCTCTTTCAGTAGGAATGAGGGGATCTTAGGATAAGAGTGAAAGGTGTAGACTCAGGAGTAATCTAAGGAAATATTTCTTTATGGAAAGGGTGATGGGTGCATGGAACAGCCTCGCACTGGAGGTGGTAGAGATAAGGATGGTATCTAAATTCAAGAAATCCTGGAACATGTACAGGGGATCTTTTAGGGAGATGAAGGGGCTTTAGAGTTTAGTAGTTAGTATGGATGGGCAGACTGGATAGGGTGTATAGTCTTTAACTGCTATTATTTTCTCTGTTTCTGTACTTATAGTGGCACTGTGCTTCAATTTCTCTTGTAGTTATACGGTGTGAAACTCTGTCTGCTCCAGCTCATGAATTTATGAACTGCTCCCACCCATGGGGAAACTTCAGCTTTGGCTCTGTCTGTGAGTTCAGCAAATGGGAAGGATCTGGGTTGACTGTGGTCAATAAAATGGAATGTGAAATGAATGGCAAATGGACGACTGGAATGCTTAACTATGAAGGTGTGTTCCAGAACATGTGTTCAGCTGCTTGGATTATCCATTTTTTTCCTTATGTGCCACACTGTCCCACTTTAATTTGTCTCATTACTTCTGTCTCTTGTGCAGTTTTCTCCATATAATTCCTTTTCTCCCTTTGACAACATCCACTATAAAATGTTCCTCTCTTTTACAACACCTTACCACTCTTATAATGTGTCAACCTCCCCCCCCCCCACATACCACTCCTGTTTTATATATATTTGGGGGGGGGGGGGATATATAGCATAAACATACTGGATCAGACCAATGGTCCATCTAGCACAGTATTCTGCTTCCAGCAGTGGCCAATCTAGGTCACAAGTACCTGGCAGAAACCCAATTAGTAGCAACATTCCATACTACTAATCTCAGGGAAGCAGTGACATCCCCCATGTCCATCTCAATAATAGACTATGGGCTTTTCCTCCAGGAACATGTCCAAACCTTTTTTAAACCCAGTATGCCAATTGCCATTACCACATCCTTTAGCAACAAGTTCCAGAGCTTAACTATTCTTTGAGTGAAAAAAAAATTTCCTCCTATTTGTTTTAAAAGTATTTCCACGTAGTTTCATTGACAGTCCCCTGGTCTTTGTACTATTTCAAAGAGTGAAAAATTGATTCACTTTTACCTGTTCTACACCACTCAGGATTTTGCAGACCTCAATCATATCCTTCATCAGCCTTCTCTTTTCCAAGCTGAAGGTCCCTAACCTCTTTAGCATTTCCTCATATGGGAGGTATAGGAGCCAAATTTTCTAAATGATCGTGGGTGCTTAACTTGGCACAAATTACTAAGTCCATATAAAGGAAATTAAAGCATGGTGGGTTGTGAACACAACTGGTCAGGCTGTGTTTAAATGAAGAGCACAGCAGGTGGTGCACACACAGGGAGGACTTGTGGGTAAAAGAAATGCTAGGGGTAGTACTGCAAGTCTCACCATTTTCTCTTCCTCCCCAACCTCAACTCATTGCCACAGTTTACCATCCTATTCCCAACCCATCTACATCACACTATGCATTCTACAACCTATATTATCCCCCTCCCAGCCAGTCCTCAATGGTCCCTCTTCTCTACCTAACCTGTGCACAGAATACACTTCCTTTTCTCTCAGACCATCCCCGTTTTTCAGTTCCTCCTCGCATCTTCTTATTCTGTTTTCCCCTCATTTCTTTCTCCCAGTGTAGTTTGACTTTTGTTTTGGGGTAGGATGCTTAATACCCCCCCCCCCCCTCCCTCCATACCTATACCACTCCCCCATTCTATACTTCTCTGTTCTCTACTTCTCCTGACCTGACCTGCCTTACCCTCTACTAATTCCTCCTCCCATTAGGTTCCCTCTCACTCTACCTTGGTCAATGCTTCTCCCCTGCAGGCTAGGTTCACCCATCACTCACACCTCCTAAGCTGGTTCATTGCACATTTCAAATTTTTTATTCCCATCCTTTCTGGGAAGGATCATATTTATTCCTACTCCCCCTTCTCAAAGCCCCAGACACCATTCATATCTAGAACTCACAGACTGAAATACAATAGCAGTTCCACATCCATAAAGGCCCTTTGAGTGCTCCACTACCTGCAAGCACAAACCTTGGAAACTCAGAAATCAGTTGCTCCATAGCTCTAGGGCCACATTTGCATGTGATGCTTCCTGCCCTCAGACTGAAAATCCCAAAGATCACATGCTGAACAAGAGGAGTAACCTAATGGTTATTGCAGCTAGCTTTGATCCTGGTGACCTGGGTTTAATTCCCACTGCAGCTCCTTGTGATCTTGAGCAAGTCACTTAACCCCCTATTGCCCCAGGTACAAAAGTTAGATTGTGAGCCCTCCAGGGACAGAGAAAGTACCTGTATATAACTTATACAGCGCTGACTATGTCTAGTAGCGCTACAGAAATGATTAGTAGTAGTAGAAATCAGTTAACCTAAAGGCATGCATTAATGTCAACCTACTGTGTGCCAGCCCACTTGCTAAAGCTCTAGTGATCACAGAGTAAGTGTTTGACTTGGGGAGCCGAGTTAGCACTGATTGCAGTGCATTCTTCAAAAATGGAAATTGGTACCTCATTTGGTGGTAATAGCTTTGGCACAATGCCCCCTGCTTTATTAGTCATGACTCCAGCACAACATCCCTATTACTCTCTTACATCTTAGTATTATTGAGTTGTTTAATAAAAACTTCTTAGGGCAGGTGTTCCCAAACGTTTTTGGTTTGTGGCACCCTCGCCGGCTACATGGGTCTCTGCGGCACCCCCCCCAACCACATGGGTCTCCACGGCACCTCCCCAGTCACATGGGTCTCCCTTTCCCTGCAGCCCCCTTCTCTCACACCAGCACACCTCTGCAGCCCCCTCCTCTCATACCAGCACACCTCTGCCTCCCTGCAGTCCTCTCCTCTCATACCAGCACACCTCTGCCTCCCTGCAGCCCTCTCCTCTCATACCAGCACACCTCTGCCTCCCTGCTGCCCCCTCCTCTCATACCAGCACACCTCTGCCTCCCTGAAGCCCACTTCTCTCACACCAGCACACCTCTGCCTCCCTGCAGCCCCCTCTTCTCACACCAGCACACCTCTGCCTTCCCTAAATCTGGCAACGCTTGCTACCTTCCTTCCTACAGGTCCAAGATCACAGCCGCTTTCTTCTCCTTCCCCCGCCACCACTGCAGTTCTTGCAGCTTACATTTTTCGGTCGTCCATGATTCACACAGGTACTCTGGGGCCTTCCCAGTCTGCCGCGACTGGCCCTCTCTGATGCAACTTCCTGGAGCGAGGGCCGGATGCAGCACAGAGAAGTCCACGCAGTGCCTGTGTGAATTGCGGATGGCCCGAAAATGTAAGTTGCAAGCACTGCAGCAGCAGCGGGGGGAGAAGCAGGAAGTGGCAGATGCCAGACCTGTGGGAAGGGGAAGTAGGGAGCGATGTGCCCCGGCACTTCTGAGAGTTCATTGTGGTGCACCAGGGTGCCATGGTGCACAGTTGGGAACCGCTATCTTAGGGTACTAGGGATATTAGATTAATATAAACAGCATTAAGATGATATGGAGGGGCATAATTGAATGAAAACGTCTATCTCCATGGGCGTTTATCTCCGAGAACGGGTCCGTGAAGGGGCGGACCGAACCGTATTTTCGAAAAAAATAGACGTCCATGTTTTATTCGACAATTTGTGAGCTGGGCGTTTTTGTTTTTCAGTGATAATGGAAAATGAAAGCACCCAGCTCAAAAACGAATAAATCCAAGGCATTTGTTCGTGGGAGGGGCCAGGATTCGTAGTGCACTGGTCCCCCTCACATGCCAGGACACCAACCGGGCACCCTAGGGGGCACTTTTACAAAAATAAAAAAAAGGTAAAAGAGCTCCCAGGTGCATAGCACCCTTCCCTTGTGTGTTGAGCCCCCCAAATCCCCCTCAAAACCCACTGCCCACAAGTCTACACCATTACTATAGCCCTAAGGGGTGAAGGGGGGCACCTACATGTGGGTACAGTGGGTTTGGGGGGGTTGGACGACTAAGCATTAAGCAGCATAATTGTAACAGGTAGGGGGGGATGGGCCTGGGTCCACCTGCCTGAAGTCCACTGCACCCCCTAACAACTGCTCCAGGGACCTGCATACTGCTGCCAGGGAGGTGGGTATGACATTTGAGGGTAAAAATAAAAAGTTGTGAAACATCATGTTTTGTGGTGGGAGGGGGTTAGTGACCACTGGGGGAGTCAGGGGAGGTCATCCCCGATTCCCTCTGGTGGTAATCTGGTCATTTAGGGCAATTTTTGGGGCCTTATTCGTGAAAAAACAGGGTCCAGGAAAAGTGCCCTAAATTCTAGCTACAAACGCTTACGTTTTTTCCATTATCGGCGAAAGGCGCCCATCTCTCCTCGGCCGATAACCACGCCCCAGTTCCACCTTCGCCACGCCTCCGACACGCCCCCGTCAACTTTGTACGCTTCCGCGATGGAGTGCAGTTGAAAACGTCCAAAATCGGCTTTCCATTATACCGATTTATTCGTTTTTGTGAAATAAATGTCTATCTCCTGATTTGGGTCGAAATCTAGGCGTTTTTCTCTTTCAATTATAAGGTGGAAGGTATACTGTGTGATTCAGTGTTTGCTTATAAGAAATTAATTAAACGTAATTAAACTCTGCAATGAAAACTCCCCTCTTGTTGTCCTAATTAGAATAATTGACTATCAGATACAATACTATAAAATGAAGAGATGTGCTGGGGTAGGTGGGAATTGGGGAGGGTGGGCGGGAATGAAGACTGAACTAGGCCCTAGTAAAAAGGGCCCTAAGTTTTGTACCTAGGGCAATAGAGGGTTAGGTGACTTGCCCAAGGTCACAGAACTGCAGTGGGAACTGAACCCAGTTCCCCAGGTTCTCAATCTATTACATTAACCATTAGGGTATTCCTCCACTCTTTCTCCCTCCTCCTTTATGTCATTATAGTGTCATTATTAAAGCTGCCCAGGAGATGTTAACTTCCAGCTGCCAGGAGAGTCAGGCTGATTTTTTGGGGTAATTTTATAAAGAATGTTTCATGTTTAAAAACCATCTATTCCCCTGATTCTATAAATGTCACCAAAAATTGTGCACACAAAGTTAGGTGTGTTTCTGATTTGCACATGCAATTTAACAGAATAATGAGCCAATTAGTGCCAATAATTAGCTTTTTTACAAACAATTCTTGGCATTAATTAGGACTAATGCACGTAAATTTAGGTGTGGGTTCCATTGAGCCCAGAATTCTGACTCCAACAGTGACCAGTCCAGATCATAAGTGCCTGACAGGTCCCAAATAATTGACCTTTTTCTGAAAGTTCAATTCAAGGGATAGGCAATGGCTATCCCAAGACTACCTGGATAATATATTAAAGGACTTTTCCTCAAGGAACTTGCCCAAACCTCTTTTGAACCCTTCTGTGTTAGTCACCTTTACTCAGTATGGTTATAACAATCCAAAGTGGGTCTCTGGGGGGGGGGGGTTTCTAGTCTTATCTATCATGGTAATTAAGAAATGTGCTCAGTGGTTTTGGATGAACAGATCTTCTTAGAGTAAATGGTTCTCCTTCATGCTTTTCAGCTTCCACACAGTCTGCACATCCTCGCTATATCTCAGTGGCAACTCTTGTTGTGACATCAACTGCTGCCTTTATGGGTTTTGTGTTGGTAATCTTACTTGTGAGACAGCTACAAAGAAAAGGTACAGTGATTCTCTTTCTTCTGGTGACAGAGGAGCTGGTTGTAACCTACTTTGGTTCTTGAACTGACAAACCCATATCTCTACAGATTTATTGTGTTTTTGACTCAATATTGATTCTGATCTCAACCAGATTGCATGTCAAAGAACATAAGAATGTAGGTCTATCAAACCCATTATCCTGTTTCAGTAGTGGCCAATCCAGGTCACAGAGTACCTGACAGGATTTCAAAAAGTAGCAAGATTCTATACTGCCTACCCTCCAGTTTGTGTCCACTTTCTCTAGGAACTTATCCAAACCTTTTTTGAAACCCAGCTACACAAACTGCTTTTACCACATCCTCCAGCAACAAAAGCATAGCTCCCATGCTGCTCTTATAAAATGCTCATCCTAGCTTTGGAATGACCATCAACAGCTCCCTAAGCTGCTATTTATCCATCAGCACCTTGATGGATAAGTCATGGATTCTGCTTCTGAATTTCACTGCTGAATATATAACATAGGCATCTATTTCTCTATAAATGCCACAACAGAGCATGGGTGAGGAATTTCCACACAAGTTTTCACCCAAGTAAATCTGTACTCACTTGGGTAACTGGCTTTTGAAAGCTACTTCCCCCAAGTATTACCTGACTAATGTGAAACTAATAAAGTTTCTTGAATCTGGATGAGTATTTTCTTGATGTGCATTTTAAGCATTTTAAATGCTCCATACAGTACACAAAGATTGCAGCCTTCTCTTAAATTATAAGCATTCCTTGCTGCATGGAATAACATTTAGAGTTTTGACTGAACTGATCAAGTGAATTTGTGGCAGACCTGGGTTTGAGATTCAGGTCTAGTTTCTGCTGTCTTGGCTGGCTAAGGCCCAGGATAACAGGGAGGAAGCACTCAGACCATTGTTTGGAGGGAATCTCAGCCATTGCTCACTGTCGATACCTATTGGTGAGAACTGCCACTGGGTTTCAAAGAGAGCCATGGTGACTCCTAAGTCTGACTAAAGTTTGTCACAGTAATAACTGGGACAGGGAAGATTATAAGAGGAAATACCTTGGGTAGTTGCAAATGAATGCTCAAAGTGTTGTTGCCCAACAAAAGCCAGTTCCATTTGAGCAGGAAAACCAAAAGGAGCATGAGAAAACTGTAATACCCACAATAAAAGTGGAGAAAGCATGTGAGACATGGCTTATGGAGTTCTTGCTAACCCACCCACACAAGTGTGTTTAAATATAGATCTGTTGTCTGCATGTGTCTTTGACTTAGATAAAAGAGAAGAGGGGCAGGGATAATACTGGGAGTTTAGTTGCGGGGTAGTTATTGGGTATATAGAATAATTGTAGGGGATAGTATTTTGGGGAGCGGGAGTAATTGGAGTGAAGGGGTAGTCATAGGCAGTTTTAGGGGTGGGGATATTTGGGTGGTTTTGAGGACTAGGGTTGTTGGAGGTGATGGGGTAGTTGTATGAGGTACCTTTTTGGAGGTGGAGTTAGTTGTGGGGTGATGGATTAGTTGTAGGGGTAGTTTAGGGGGTAGTTTAGGGGGCTGATGGTTGTTAGGTGGTGAGAGGATAGTTGTGAAGGGATTTAGTTCAGCTATACATTTGCTTTACTGCCTTTAGTCAAAGGACTTCAGAATGGCCTACAAATACAATTATTAGAAGTCAAAAAAGAAAAATTACATTATAAATCCAAAAAGGGGGAAGGGAAGGAAAAGATTATATGTTTGCTAGAAAAGGAAAAGTGAGGAAGAAAGGTAGTTTTGGGGGGGTAGGTGTAGTTGTTGGATGATAAGTTAGTTGCAGGGGGAGGATAATTTAGGGAGAAGGGGTAGATGGGGGGAGGTAGTAGGCTGTTTGAAAGGAACAATTCCCTAACTTCTATGTTTTACTGTAATTACATTTTTATGAGTTGTGATGGAAAGAACAATATAAAAAAGAAATGTGCTTATATTGTGGACGAGTAGCTGATTGAGGGCAGCACAAACAGATGACCCTTAGAATGTGCTTAGGTTACAGTTCAAGGGCCATTCTGACCCCCCCCCAGCATACTTGCAGGCTGGCTGGTACTTCATACTTTTCATATATAAGTACACAACTCTGGAATGCACTCCCAAAGGCTGTGAAAACTATGTATGACCACCTCAACTTCCGGAAATCACTAAAGACTTTCCTGTTCGAAAAAGCATATCCTAATGATCCAACTTAAATACCTGAATCCAACAACTCAAATAGACCCAAATGTGATACGAACTTAATGAACTTTACATAACCTTACTCTATGTTTCCTAATTTGTCTGTACATATCTATTTCATTTAATAACAGCACTCTATATTTGTTCATAACTGGAGGAGGCTTTCGCCCCACGGCGCTGTTTTAAGCCACATTGAGCCTGCAAATAGGTGGGAAAATGTGGGATACAAATGTACACAAATAAATAAATAAATACTTCTGTAACTATATTTTGAAAATGAAGTGGCTGGTTACAGACCTTGCACCCACTTTGCAGGGGAGGAAAAGGCAGCAGCTTTCAAAATAAAATCCCCACTGGTAGTTGTCCATCTGTACCCATCTAAACCCCACATTATCCACAAGAAGGAGACAATTTAAAGGTAATTATATGAAAGACTGCCTGATAAAGGCACTGATTATGGCACTTATGTTAAGCCTGCTTTTGTTAGCACAAGTGGCTGAAAACATGCTTGCATTTAAGATGTGATTGCTTACACCAACCCTACAACTGATGTATATGTCCATGCCTGGATGTTAGCATGAATGACAGACTTCTATAATTTACATGTGTTCTGCCTATGCTCTGCCCAAATTCTACCCATGCGTACACCTACCAGCAATGTGTACACTGCAGTGGCGTAGCCAGACCTGACTTTTTGGGTGAGCCTAGAGCTAATATGGGTGGGCACTATGGGACTGATATTCATTCAGTGGTGGGCAGAATGGTTAAAGCCCGCTGCCAGTGTTGAACTTGTAAACTCAAAGCTACACCATACCCATAAGTACATAAGCATTGCCATACTGGAACAGACTGAAGGTCCATCAAACCCAGTATCCTGTTTCCAACAGTAGCCAATCCCGGTCACAAGTACCTGGCAAGATCCCAAAACAGTACAATATATTTTATGCTGCTTATCCCAGAAATAAGCAGTGGATTTTCCTAAGTCCATTTTAATAATGGCTTATGGACTTTTCTTTTAGGAAGCTATCCAAACCTTTTTTAAACCCCGCTAAGATAACTGTTTTACCACATTCTCTGGCAACGAATTCCAGAGTTTAATTACACGTTGACTGAAGAAATATTTTCTCCGAGTCGTTTTAAATTTACTACTTTGTAGCTTCATTGCATGCCCCCTAGGCCTAGTATTTTTGGAAAGAGTAAACAAGCGACTCACGTCTATCCGTTCCACTCTACTCAGTATTTTATATACCTCTATCATATCCCCCCTCAGCCGTCTTTTCTCCAAGCTGAAGAGCCCAAGCCGTTTCAGCCTTTCCTCATAGTGAAGTCATTCCATCCCCTTTATCATTTTTGTCGCCCTTCTCTGTACCTTTTCTAATTCCACTATATCTTTTTTGAGATGAGGTGACCCGAATTGCACACAGTATTTGAGGTGCAATCACACCATGGAGCGATACAAAGGCATTATAACATCCTCGCTTTTATTTTCCATTCCTTTCCTAATAATACCTAACATTCTATTTCCTTTCTTTGCCGCCACAGCACACTGAGCAGAGGGTTTCAAAGTATCGTCAACGATGACTCCTAGATCATTTTCCTCGTCGGTGACTCCTAACGCGGAACCCATTAATCAGCATTGAATTTCCGGTGTCAGTTTTGACTACCGGAACTTAACCAGTTAAGTCAATATTCAGTGTTAACCGGTTAAGTTCCTAGCAGTTAAAGATATACGTAGTACCGCATAAATAGCAGTACTATTTAAATGCTAAACCCAGTGCTGAATATCAGCACTAACCAGCTATACCGCGTGATATAGCCGGTTAGCTGCTATGAGCTAACTGTGAATATTCAGCAGAGATAACCAGTTATCTTCCGCTGAATATTTGCAGTTAGCCAGTTCAATGATATTTAAGCATTCAGTGGTCGTTGCTGATTGGTTAAATAGTGCTGAATATCAGGGAGTATGCATATAGGTATGAGTAAAGTTTCTTGGGATACTACTAAATAATGCCTTAAAGTACACTTGATGATGGATTTCTAAGGAAACAGTCTGCCCAACAGCTGTACTGCATCAACATAAACCACATACTGTCACACTGTCAACATCAAGATTTTTTTCCCACCTACTGTGGAATCTGTAACAAACAGAACACAACTTTCCACAGAAAAAATGTATTCAAATTCTGGTAGGACCTCAATAATAGCAACTCAGAATCCCTTCACTGCCAGATACGTTGGAGGTCTTTTACTAACAATTAGCTTGTGTTATTTGCCATAGGACCAGGGCTTTTTTTGAGAGGGTAATTGGGGGTACTAAATACTGGCACCCAGTGGCGTAGCAAGGGTGGGGCGGTGGGGGCGGTCCGCCCCGGGTGTCAACGGGTGGGGGGTGCTCCGCTCCGTCCATCCACACCCCCCCTTGGCATGGAACCGCCTCCCCCCCTGATGCAGTCCCCACCTGCCAACCAGGTTCCAGCTCCGTCCACCCCAGCGTGGCGCCTCGCATCTGCAGCGCTGCTGTAAAAAGAAAAAAAATCACTTCGTCGTCGGCCTTTCCCTCACTGTGTCCCGCCCTCTGACATAACTTCCTATTTCCTCGAGAGCGGGACACAGTGAGGGAAGGGCCGACGACGAGGCGATTTTCTTCTTTTTACAGCAGCGCTGCAGATGCGAGGCGCCACGCTGGGATGGTCGGAGCTGGAACTTGGAAGGCAGGTGGAGACTGTGTCATGGGGGGGGGGGGGGGTGCCGTGTTGCCCTGCACCCGGGGGGGGGGGGGTGAGCAGTGGCGATCCGCCCTGGGTGTCAGGCAACCACGGAACGCCACTGCCAGCACCTTTTCCATTGTCTGCTAAAATTGACCCATGGACCCCAAGTTTTAATGAAAAAGCTCAGGCTTTACTCACCAATTCTGCCTTGACATAGGTCCTGTGACTGCTTGCAGGGGGCCTGGCTATTGTGGGGTGGGTCCCTCAGTGATCACCCCACCCTTGAAGGGTGGCCTAGCATTTGCGTACCGGCACCTTTTTATGCTAGAAAAGGTTATCAATAGAAATCAAACAAAATAAAACATGGAAAAGAAAATAAGATGATACCTTTTTTATTGGACATAACTTAATACATTTCTTGATTATCTTTCGAAGGTCGCCCTTCTTCCTCAGATCGGAAATAAGCAAATGTGCTAGCTGACAGTGTATATAAGTGAAAACATTCAAGTATTACTATGATAGAAAAAAAATCACTGCATAGGACTCATTTTATTCCTATGGGCCCTGCAGCAGAAAACATGTGCTATTCATTAGTAAAACACCCGCTTTGTGGAGTAACACTAAATCCCATGAAGAAGTTTCTCAGAGCCTATGCTGCAAACTTTAACACACAAATACCAATAGCAATACTTTTAAAAAGGAAGCAGTGAATATACACAACTGCAATACGTGTCCCTTGGAAAAGGCAGACAATTTAGACTCATATAGATCCCCACACTAACCATGTGACAGAAATCTCTCACCTTGGTAACATGAGGAACACAGACAAATCCTCACCAATTAGAGAATAAAGGACCAAAAATGTATCTTTCCTTGTAGGCCGGCATCAGCCCTGCCCTACTCGCTCCCCATTAGGCTGGCATCAGCCCTGCCCTTCCCAATCCCCATCCTCTACCCAGAAGCACACCAGCATTAAACAAAACTTTTTCTTTTTCTTTTCTGGGCACTGCAGAGCCCATCCCCCACAAAGAAGTCCAATAACATGAATTATAAAACATTTTTTTTAATTTGAGCAGTGCAAGAGCCCACAAGCATGACATTAAAAAAAACAAAAACAAAAAAACCCCCAAAATATTTTTGTGTCATGCTGGCGGTCTCTGCACTGCCCAGATATAAGAAAAAACAAAACAGTTTTTTTTAACCTGATCAGTTAAGAGTCCCTCAGAAACCCACCAGCAAAATTATACAGAAAACATTTTTTTTTTTTAACCTGAGTAGCGTTTCCCTGCAGAAGTCTATAGCAGTGCCTCCCCTGAACAGTGCGGAGGAGAGGAGGCCACGGGAAGAGTAGTAGACTTGACTGGGGGGGGGGGGGGGGGGGGGGGGGGAATGATGCTGCAGTGTCTGGCAGCTGACCCCTGGTTTCTCCAGCAGCATGGGACGTGGAGGGGGGGGGGCAGCCGGCTAAATTTTAAAAAGCAGCACAAGCTGCCACATACCAACTCCCCAGGCTGAGTTTGCCACAGAGCCATGTGTGCCATGCAGTATCTGGTGCATGTGGACTGTGGGGGCAGGCTGAGGAGCAGAGGCTAGAAGAGCTGCAACTATAGAGCAGCAGCCACCTTAGGGAAGTTGAGACAAACTACAGTGCAGAGCAGACTCCGCAAAGCAGTAAACTTGTAGCGAAGGCCCCTGAAGCCTGACTCCAGACCCAAACAGCAGCACACAAGGCAGGCAGGAGGGCGCCTGCTGCTTGCTTGTTGCTTTAGCGCTAAAGCATAGAGGCGCTTTTGTCACATAGCTGAATGTGAGACAAGTAGTACGCCCACCCAGTCTCAGTCTGAGCGCCAATCAGTTGCCTTGTCGTCTTATCCGTCGGCTGTGCAGGGTTACTGATGCATAAGAAGACAAGACACCTGATTGGCGCTCAGACTGAGACTGGGTGGGCCTGAACCAAGACTCGGTGGGGCTGGGGGCCCACCTGTAGCTACGCCCCTGGTACTACACCATCAAATCATGGCACGTACTTGTCCGCTAATCAGCATTCTAGAAGAAATCATTTACATGCATAAGTAGCCATTACCCCCTTAATTCCAGGGCTGTGCCAACACAGTAAGCGAGGTAAGCATGGCAGGAGGACGCCATCCTCTGGGGGGCGCCCCACCGCACCATGCTTACCTCGCCCTCTTCTCCCCAGATCCTTTTCCTTTTTTTTTGTTTAAATTTACCTCTGTCCGGCAGCAGCGTAGCGTTAGTGAGAAGGAGGCAGCGCTCCCCCGCCCCGACGTGTCAGTCTTCCCTTCACTCAGTTCCGCCTTCTTCTGACATCAGAAATGACATCAGAAGAAGGCGGGACACCCCCTCCAAAATCCAGTACTAGGCATATCGAGAATATAAAACACTCAGGACCTATAGAGCAATTCTAGCATACCATAAGCAGTAATTTCTACGAGTCACAGAAGGAAAAGGAAAGCATCTTAAACACTACAGTGAGCACTAGAACATCAATTCACCTATTGTAAAACAAAACCAGACAGAATAGTACAGAACGTTGATCCTGCACAGTCAATGCCAACTGAAAGCCATGTCTTTTTCACAAACACAGATACACCCTAATCCACTATAGAATAAGTAATAATAAACTTTCTATTTAGACAAAAATTAAACTGAAACCCCAAGATGCCAGACTCTGCATACAATGCAACACCACAGAAACAGAAAATGTAAATTTGAAAAAACTAACAAATACCAATCACCACTTTACAAATTAACAAATAGAAATAAAATCAATATAGAAAATAAAATAATACCATTTTATTGGACTAATACATTTAGCTTTCAGAGGCCAAAACCTCCTTCCTCAGGTCAATACAGTATAGTGCTGTTACAGTATCCTATCCTGACCTGAGGAAGGGGGTTTTGTTTCCCGAAAGTTAGTCAAAATGTATTAAAATTAGTCCAATAAAAAGATTACCTTATTTACATGTTCTATTTATAAACATTTATTAACACATCTACAATACTACTTTATCCTAAAGCAAAAAAATAAATATATATATTTTATTTACAGTTTGTTGTCTCTGGTTTCTGCTTTTCTCATCTTCTTTTCACCATCTTCCTTCCATCCAGCATATCTTCGCTCTGTTTCTCTGTCATCCAGTGTCTGCCCTCTCTGACATCCCTTCCATCTAATGTCTGCCCTTTTTCTCTGCCCCTTCAATCCACCATTTGCCCTCCCTCTTGCTGCCCCTTTTTTCGGCCCCCAGTTCCAGCCCATTATCCCACCTGCCCCTAGTTCCAGCCCCAGCCCACATCTCCCACCTGCCCCTCCTTTTCAGCCCCCAGTTTCAGCCCCACTATCCCACCAGTCCCCAGTTTCAGCCCCAGCCCTTTTCTCCCACCAGTCCCGAGCTTCAGCCCCCAGCCACTTCTCCCTTTCCCCTTTTCAGCCCCCATTCCCCAGTTTCAACCCCAGCACTTTTCTCCCACCAGTCCCAAGCTTCAGCCCCCCCCCCACTTCTCCCTGTCCCCTTTTCAGCCCCCAGTTCCAGTACTAGCCCCCTTATCCCACCTACCCTCCTTTTCAGCCTCCAGTTCAAGTCCCCTTTATCCACATGCCTTGCATTAGGGCCCCCCTTTTCAGCCCCAGACCCATTCTCCCACCTGCCCCCTTCTCAGATCCCAGTTTCAACCCCCTTCTCCCATCTGAGCCCACCCCACCCAGACCCAGTCCCCTTCTCCCATCTGAGCTCCCCCAGTCCCAGTCCCTTTCTCCCATCTGAGCCCCCCCACCCAGTCCCCATCCCCTTCTCCCATCTGAGCCCCCCCACCCAGTTCCAGTCCCCTTCTCCCGAGCCCCCCCAGACCCAGTCCCCTTCTCCCATCTGAGCCCCCCTCCACGAAACAGTCCCCACCTGCCCTCCAGCTACTTCGATGGACAGACGACCCTCTTCTCCTGCCACCCAGCCTTAAAAAAAAAATCTGTGAAGCGCCTTGCGTCCGCTCTGCTCTGCTGTAAAGGAGGCAAATCGCTTTGTCGCGTCGGCCCTTCCCTCACTGTGTCCCGCCCTCTGATGTAACTTCCTATTTCCGCGAGGGCAAGACACAGTGAGGGAAGGGCCGTCGTGACGAGGCGATTTGCTTCCTTTACAGCAGACCAGAGCAAACGTGAGGCGCTTCACAGGTTTTTTTTTTTTTAAGGCTGGGTGCCGGGTGGTAGGAGAAGAGGGTCATCTGTTCATTGACAGAGCTAGTAGGCAGGTGGGGACTGCGGCGCCAGTGGAGCACCCCTCCCACCTGCTGACACCCGGGGCGGACCACCCCCACCGCCCCACCCTTGGTACACTACTGTGTGGTGGTGATCCCACATTGTGCTGGAGAGTTTTTGTTCCAGTTTTTTTAACAACGACTGTGAGGTGCCTTACACTGACCTTAACTGTACTGTAACCCTGAAACAGCCCATGTGTGTTTGAAACGTGGACCACGTTTTTTTAATAAAGAAGTTTATTTTGAACAACTTTTAGACCCGCTTTGTTTTTGCATCTTTAAACTTTAGCTACAGTATGTGAATGTGGAGACATCAGGAAACATAACATTTCTACGGCCAAGGACCACACTGGGCCATACTCAAAAGCTGACTACTTAACTGGTTTGCTTTCAACCTTATGACTTATACAGCACATACTACACACTATGTGAATCTCTTATGCACACTTACAACCATTGCGTTTATGCACATGTGCTGAGAGTGAGAGGAAAAAAACTCATACTACTGTGGCTCCACTCGGTTGCTTTTCACCGGAAAATACTGTTGGCTCACAGTGAAAAATAATCATGGGCAAAAAAAAAAAAAACTCTCATTAATCTCTTCTAACAATGTGGTACAATAATCAAAACCACTTATCTTCATTCTGTCTGTGCTCCACCGCTCCGTGAATATTCTCAAAGAGTGAGGTCCTGATGGGCCCGTTTTGCTAATGCTTTTTCAAGGGTCCTCACTATCTGACCCTGGGAGCGGCAGAGCACAAACAGAACGAGGATAAGTGGTTTTGATTATTGTACCACATTGTTAGAAGAGAATAATGAGAGATTAATGAGAGGTTTTTTTGCCCATGATTACTTTTTCCACTGTGAGCCAACAGTATTTTCCGGTTAAAGGCAACCGAGTGAAGCCACAGTAGTATGAGGTTTTTTCCTCTCACTCTCAGCACATGTGCATAAACGCAATGGTTGTAAGTGTGCATAAGAGATTCACATAGTGTGTAGTTTTAGAACGAAGGTGTTGTGAATCAGATCTAACTTTGAAGCGCATTATACAGCACATAACCTTTTGCTGTATGTGATTTCAAGTGGGCAGGGTTTGGAATGGGGCAAGGGTGAAGCAAAAGCATACATGAATACTGGCAATATTCATACATATAACATTATACAGATAAAATTTATGTATACAAGTTATATATTTATATTCAGCGGTGGCACTTGTATATATATTGCTATTGTATAACTTTATCCAGATAGTTGCATAAATGTATATGGCTATCCTTCCATCGAAAATTTGTCTCCTTATTTTCAACACACAAGAACATACTCATAACCTAGGAACCAAATGGTGGAACTCCTTACCACCCAAAATAAGAAATATACAGGAATATACTAGATTCCGCAAAATCCTCAAATTGTTTCTATTCAAACAAACCCTCACAAAGAACAATCATATCTCAACTAAATATTACCTGAATTGTTTATTACTTTATTTACCATTAACCTTCTCTCTGCTTCATGTACAATTTCTCATTCATAATAGATTTTCTAAATGTTAAACATCCATAGCTATCCCAGTATGTTTATGATACTGTATTGTAAAATTGGATTCTTACAACAAATTACTTTCTTATGCATTATTCTTTGTTATATATCCTATACTGTTTATTCTGTTCATTGTAAGCCACATTGAACTCAAACTTGTTTGGGATAATATGGGATATAAATGTCACAAATAAATAAATAAATATTCAGTTTTTATCTGGATGCAGAGCAAATTTCTTTTTTTAAATTTAAGTAGCACCCAAAGTGGTTTACCTAAGCCCACCAGGATAGTAGACCAAGAAACAATGCCGCATTATTTTTAATTAAAGCTAAAAAGCCTCGGTATAGCCATTAAATTTAATTGCAGAAGCCCTTTAAAATGTGTTTAAGTTCCAAAATCTACTGTGCTTTGCAGCCAAGGGTGTTGACTTGTTTTTAACCTATTCTGCATTTCAACAGATTTGTGCTGGTGATAGAAGGCTTGCAGATCCCAGCTGTGTGCAGAAATGTGCATATGGTTAAAGGAAGGAAACAGATAGCACAGATGTTAAAACAGAGATTACAGAAACCTGAACTTTCATTTCCAGCTTGCCACTTCTGGTTAGAAAGTAGTGGTGATAGTCAGATCGATCTCCTGATAGGTTGATACCAGCCATGCCCAATTTATGTGTACAAAAAAAGCAAAAGCAATCAGTCTGCTAGATCTTTGAATGTTTGTGTCATAGCCCCCCTTTCCATTCCTTCTTCTAAAGAGCATAGGACTGACTGATTTTCAGCAGCTGTATAAATTGTCTTCGTGGAGCCTTTCCTGACTGTTTAAATCATTTTGAATATTAACCGATTGTAAACAGCATTCCTCCTCTCTGTGTGATTGTCTATCAGAATTCCCCCAGATTTCTCAAGCACCTTTTCACTCTCAGAGCTCTTGATTTGTCAATGGATTAAACCATCTTTATGTTGAATCACCTTGGGCTCTGCTGTGTCCGCTCCTCTGGCCTTACCTGGAATGAAAAGTAGTTAAACATGAGTCCTGCAATCCTCTGATGTTTTGGTTAGGTCATATGCCTACAGCTAGCCTGGCACCTGCTCCTGGCACACCGCCTCTCCTGTTAGGGTATCAGTAGGACTGAAAGCAAATCCTGATCGTTGGAGTATGAGCGGTTTCCATCTACAATTTGTTAGCACTGAGTAATTGCCTCTCAGTGTGGCTGACTCCCATGACCACAACTGTACACTGAGTTAGCACTGTGCCTGTTACAGCTAGATCCTCTTAAAAGGAAACCTACCTAACATTTGGGATGTTTTTTTCCAAATGGTGTAAGCATCGTGGTAATGGGTGAGGCACAGCACTAATCACAGAGTGGAGAGATGGGATACAGTGTACCTCTCTTTTTTGTTAATAGGAATAATGAATGTTATGTATTAGTTATGTGCTTTCATTTTTTTATCAATAAAAAGAGGAAATCTACCTATGTTGATAAAGTCAAAGAGGGTTACATATGCTCATCTACTTATGATGGTAGAGAATCAATACGGAAGACAATGAAAACTGACTATGATGGCTTGTTCAAGTTTGTACTATAGGCGATGGGAGTATAGGCCAATTGATCTTTATCTACCATTGTCTAATGTGTTACAATATTTTCCATAGACTTTTCTGCTCAGGCTATTTATTGTATGATTTCATAGAGTGTTTCTCTTTTTCTTTTTTAGCCAAGAAGTCTTCTAGGTAAGTCCAGAAGTTAACTGTAAACATTCAGCTGTATAATACCACCCCCTTCAAGATAAGGTAATTAAATGGACTGAGCAAGAGAAGGGAAGGGATCTATTAGACTGGAAGTTCAATAAATGAGCCTTTATTAGCTCTTCATTGAGGCTGTCATCACCTTTAAGAAGGAACTTACCAGTGTGGGCTACCGTTAAGATGTGTTATTTTACTGTTAACCCCAGTTATTAGTAACTGGGTCTCATTACATAACATGGGACCTGTAGTAAAAAAGCATGAGTTACAGGCTTATTTTCAAAAGAGAAGGATGCCTATCTTTCGACACAAATCGCAAGATGGGCGTCTTTCTCACAGGGTCGCCCAAATCAGCATAATCGAAAGCCGAATTTGGGCGTCCCTAACTGCTTTCTGTTGCGGGGATGACCAAAGTTCCTGGGGGCATGTCGGAGGCATAGCGAAGGCGGGAGTTGGCCATGCCTAACACATGGGCATCCTCGACCCATAATTGAAAAAAGAAGGGCGTCCCTGGCGAGCACTTGGACAATGTTACTTGGCCCTTTTTTTTGTTACGACCAAGCCACGAAAAGGTGCCTGAACCGACCAGATGACCACCAGAGCTAGACTTGTCATTGACATCTCCCCCAGCTGCATGACATCCTCTTCCTCGTTGCACTCTCCAGATGCGTGGCTCCTGTTCCATGTTGGGGCAGTCTGGGAGAGTATTAGCCAGCCCAGGGAATCTGAATGCAGGTCTGGAGATGAGGCAGTTTATAAAAAGAACCAGTAGTGTGTGGCTTCTCCCACTTTCACTCTTCAGCTTAGCACCCATCTTGCCTGCTTGTGGCAGCAGTTCTCCTCAGAGTCCCTCTTTTGTGTACCCCCTTCCCCCAGGAGTTGCTTAACCAGGTCACATATCTGTCACCAAGAGTGCATTTTGTTCTGGGTTCAGGAAATACAGCTGCATTTAGAGTAATCAGGGAAAGGCTGAGACCACTGTTCCCTCTAAGCTGAGTGGGTATCCTCCAACTGCATTGCTACCAGTAGTGGTCAATGTTCCCTCTAAGTGGAGTGCATGAACAATTGCTCATACATTTTAGGAGTGTCAGTCACAGATTTTACAAGGTTGCCCACAAAAATGTGGTTTTTTTTGGTGATATACAGTGTATACTGAAATGCATTGCTAATATTGGCACTCAAAAATTGTTGTTTTTTAAAAATCTTGTTGCTCACACAAAATAAAATTAGCACACACCAGGTCCTCCTTAGAAGAAACATTGGTAGTAGGTGGTGTGTTTTCAATTGCTATGGACAGGCAGGTTCCCTGGAATTCTGCAGTACTTGATGGTCCCTCACTACTGAAAATGTGATAATGAAACAGCACCTCCCACTGGCAGAACTGTAGGTGGAGGACTCCCACTCAGCTTAGAGGGAACAGTGACTGAGACCATCCTTGTTTTGTCTTATGGCACCTATAGACTGATAGTAATGCTTTTCTCACAGAACTTTAAACTATAATTGTATCCGTGTAGAGGGTCAAAGTCTGGACTGACTTGGTTTGTCTTTTCATCCTGTAGCCATCTGGAAAATGTATCCAGGGTTTGTGACTTCGCACTGAAGGTCTACCCCTTTGCTATAAGGAGCTGAGACTGGATTAGCAACTGTTGGAAACAGGATACTGGGCTTGATGGGTCTTTGACCTGTCCCAGTATGATAGCGCTTATGTTCTTATGCTCTTATGGACTGTGCCTTCTTACTCATGCTATCCACACAGTATGTGATGCATTGTGTAGCACATATACCCACCTATCTGGATGTATATGTCTGAATCTTGGGTTATTTACCAGCTATACAAGAAGTAGCCCCTACTTGTATAGCTGGTAAATAACCCAAGATTCAGACATATACTTCCAGATAGGTGGGTATATGTGCTATACAATGCATCACATACTGTGTGGATAGCATGGGCTTAGTTTGGGAGGGCGAGGGGGCATGGGCTTAGTTTGGGAGGGCGAGGGGGGCATTGCTCCCCCAAACACAGGGCCGGTGCAACGCTGCAGGCAGCTCTCCCTCCATCCTGCCCTCAGCTCTCTGACCGACAGCCTTCCTCTCCATTCCTCCCCCCCCTGGCGCGTTTAACCTTTTATTTTCAGTGGCAGCGATGGCAGTGAAGAAGAAAGCACTGCAGGCTCGCCTCCAGCTTCTCCCTTCCCTTGCACATTGTCCTGCCTTCTGCGATGATGCATTTCCTGTTTCCATGAGGGCGGGACACTGTGTGAGGGAAGGGAGAAGCTGGAGGCGAGCCCGCAGTGCTTTCTTCTTCACTGCCATCGCTGCCACTGAAAATAAAAAGGTTAAACGTGCCGGGGGTGGGGGGAAGGAACGGAGAGGAGGGGCTGTCGGGGAGCTGAGGGAGGGCAGGGAAAATCACTGGACATGGATGGGAGGGCAGGGGGCGAGAAGAGATTGCTAGACATGGAGAGGAGAGGAGGGCAGGGGAAGAGAAGAGATCGCTGGACATGGAGAGGAGAGGAGGGCAGGGGAAGAGAAGAGATCGCTGGACATGGAGAGGAGAGGAGGGGAGAAGGAAAGAAGAGATCGCTGGATAAGGAGAGGAGGGCAGGGGGAGAGAAGAGATCGCTGGACATGGAGAGGAGGGCAGGGGAGGGCAGGGGGAGAGAAAAGGTCACTGGACATGGAGAGGAGGGCAGGGGAGGGCAGGGGGAGAGAAGAGGTCACTGGACATGGAGAGGAGGGGAGAGGAGGGGAGGGCAGGGGTAAAGAAGAGATCGCTGGACAGGAGAGCAGGGGAGAGAGGAGAATTGCTGGACATGGATGGATGAATGGGGGCAGGGGAGAGAGGAATTTTGCTGGATATGGGTGGATGGAGGAGAGGGCAGGGGAGAATGGAGAGTTGCTGGACATGGATGGATGGAGGGGAGGGAAGTCAGGAAGGAGATGCACATGGATTGAGGGGAGGGAAGAGAGGAGAAATGCTGGACATGGATGGAGGGGAGGGAAGACAAAGAAAGGAGATGCACACGGATGGATGGGAAGGGAGAGAGGAGAAATGCTGGATATGGATGGAGAGGAGGGAAGACAGAGGAAGTAGATGCACATGGATGGATGGAGGGGAGGGGAGTGAGGATAAATGCTAGATATGGATGGAGGGAAAACTGCTGAATTTAAGGGCTGGTTCGGAACACTTTGAGGGCAGATACTGAAACTCGAGGAAGGATAGGGACAGGGCTACAGATGGTAGACAGGACGCATAAGGACACAGGAGGATGGTGGATATGGTGAGTGAAAAAATATCAAATGGAAAGAAGACACTGCATAAAACAGAAGACACTGGGACCAAAGCAAATAGAAAAACTAAATGCTCAGACAACAAAGGTAGAAAAAAGTATTTTATTCAGAATGTATTAATTGAAATATGTCAGCTTTTGGAAATTTACATCTGTGATATTTTGCATGTAAGTTTCAATTTTTCTAGTATTGCTGCATGTCGAGTCTAACTTCTTGAGGTAACTTTCCAGTTCAGTATTTTGCCTTCAGATTTTTTTTATTTCTAGTTCCTTGTGTCATATCTGTTGTCATGTGTTTTTCATGTGTGATCAAGGTGCAGTATTCTGCTAGTGTGTAGTATTTGCAGCCCTTTTTGTTTTGTTTTTCACTAGGTAGTGTACTGGTGTTTTAGAGCCCTGTGTAATTACAGTGCTGCCTTTCCACGCTTAAGGTTATAGCTCGTCCTGTCCTTGGAATTAGTGCTGTTATGGTTTGGCAAGGTTATGGGTGTGCTTTTGTACAAGTTTGTGTACAGTGTTTTGCAGTGAAGAGATTGTGTGTTGGCCTTACTGAGGTGGCACCAAAACATCAGAAAGGGTTTTAGAGCCTAAATCATGACACACTAACTCTTGAAGGATCTACTTATAGAGCTTATCCATTTCTAAGGTCTACACTGGCATGGTATGGGAAAGGGGGTGGGGAAATACTACTGGAGAGGAAGAGGGAGTGCTGGGTAAGGAGGAAAGAAGGAAGGAAGGAAGGAAGGAAGGAAGGGAGAAAGAGCTGGCTTTTTTGGGAATAGCCATAATGTATATGTATGAGATATCTCATACATATTCATTATGGTTATTCCCAAAAAAGCCAGCTCTTTCTCCCTTCCTTCTTTCCTCCATATTAGCATATTCATTTGCATATATATGCAAATGATATGCTAATATGTCCCACCCAATCCTTTGCCCCCCCAAATGAAACAGTCAAACTACGCCCATGAGTAGGGGTGTAAATATTCAGCCAGCGATGGTCAGCAGTTTTTCATTGCTTCTGCCTTTATGCTCAGGTATTCAATGCAGGACCATGTTTGGGAATTGGTATTGAATATCTGGGTATGTGGACCGCCAGCACTTAATCAGTTAGGTGCCAATATTCAGCCTTAACCGGTTACATTAAACTGACCAAAGATAGGACCTGTTTGGCTGGCTAACATAATTGGTTAAGTGTTGAATAATGGCACTTAACCAGTTAAATGCCAACTCTGCCTGAACCCCCCCCCCCCCAAGACTGCTGATTTGAGCTTAGGTAGTTAGTGCTAATATTCAGTGGCATTATCTGATTATGTGCTGCTGAAGATCCATGGATGGCCCCACACAGGCGATTTAACCCTTTAGGAGCCTCTCCTGCCCAGTTAAATAACTTTGAATATTGACCTCAGAATTCTGTATTCTCCGAGGACAAGCAGGCTGCTTGTTCTCACTGATGGGTTGACGTCCTCGGCAGCCCCCTCCATCGGAAAAGTTTACTAGCAAAGGCCTTTGCTAGTCCTCGCGCGCCCATGCGCACTGCGCATGCGCGGCCGTCTTCCCGCCCGAAACCGGCTCGAGCCGGCCAGTCTTCTTTCGTCCGCACTCGGTACGGTCGTGTTACGCCGTTCGTGCCCCAGAGAGTCGACCTCGCGCGTCCTTTTCGACGTGTTTTTGTCCTATTTTCCTTAAAAAAGTTCGGGAAGCGCTCCGGAAGTGTTCCGGAAGACCCTTTTGGGTTTTTTGCCCTTCCCGTATTTCTCAAGTTTTTGCCCCGTAAGTTTTCTTTCGTTGTCGGGGTAGGCCTCTTTTGGCCTCGGTCGAGATTTTCTCCCTCTAAATTTTGGTGCTTCAATTTTCGCCATTTCGGCTTTTGATTTCGCCGGCGTGATTTTTCCGCCCATGACATCGAAGCCTTCCCGCGGCTTCAAGAAGTGCACCCAGTGCGCCCGGGTAATCTCGCTCACTGATAGGCACTCTGTGTGTCTTCAGTGTCTAGGGGCCCAGCACCGCCCTCAGAACTGCAGTCTGTGTTCCCTGTTACAAAGGCGGACTCAGGTAGCGAGATTAGCCCAGTGGAACGTTTTGTTCTCGGGCTCTTCGTCGGCATCGGCACCGGAGGCATCGAGTGCATCGACGTCGTCAGCGTCCGGACCATCTTCCTTGGCTGCCGCTCCATCGACTGCATCGAGGCATCGGACCTCTGCATCGGCGCCGAGGCATCGGGCGACTGTATCGACGTCGGTGGTACCGAGACTTCGTCTGCTGATGTCGTCGGACGGAGGTGCATCGTCAGGAGTGCAGGTGAGGGCTGTCCATTCCCCTGCTGGTGGCGGTGAGCCTTCGGGTGGGTCTCCTCCTACCCTGAGGGCTCCTGCGGTACAGCCCCCCCGGGATCGACCTTCTTCGGTCTCGGCCCCGAGGAAGCGACGGATGGATTCTACGTCCTCCTCGTCGGTGCCGGGGAGCTCCGGTGACATGCTTCGGAAGAAGTCGAAGAAGCATCGACACCGGTCTCCTCCCCATGTCGGCACCGAGAGCTCTGGGTCGCCGAGGGATTCGGCACCCAGCAGGCATCGGCACCGAGAGGACCGCTCACCCTCTGTTCAGGAGGTGTCGATGCGCTCCACTCTGGACAGCCCGGAACAGCCTCCTCGCCCGGAACAGGTTCTGACGTCAATGCCTGCATCGGCCTCTCAGCCCTTTCTCTGCAGCCGCTCTAAACGAGAGCCTCCGGGCCGTTCTCCCAGAGATTCTGGGAGAGCTGTTGCGCCCTACCCCTCCGGTACCGGCGGTGCTTGCGCCTCCGGTACCGTCGAGCGTGGCGCCGGCTGGCCCATCGCCCAGGTTGAGGTCCCCGACGTCGGTACCGCGTGCGGTGCCGACCGCGGCCACCTCCCAGGAAGGCTCCCCGACTACTTCGGCGGAGGGAGCTTCGCCGATGCGGGCAAGGGAGTCTACCTCTCGACGCCCCCACCGTGGACGGGGTTCCACCGAGTCGAGCAGGGCGAGGTTGCAGACACAGGTTCGTGAACTTGTGTCTGACAGCGAGGGTGAGGCCTCGTGGGAGGAAGAGGAGGACCCCAGATATTTCTCTGACGAGGAGTCTGAGGGTCTTCCTTCTGATCCCACTCCCTCTCCTGAGAGACAGCTTTCTCCTCCTGAGAGTCTGTCTTTTGCTTCCTTTGTCCGGGAGATGTCTATGGCCATCCCCTTCCCGGTGGTTGTGGAGGACGAGCCCAGGGCTGAAATGTTTGAGCTCCTGGACTATCCTTCTCCACCTAAGGAAGCGTCCACTGTTCCCTTGCACCATGTCCTGAAAAAGACATTGCTTGCGAACTGGACCAAGCCACTAAGTAATCCCCACATTCCCAAGAAGATTGAGTCCCAGTACCGGATCCATGGGGACCCAGAGCTGATGCGCACTCAGTTGCCTCATGACTCTGGAGTTGTGGATTTGGCCCTAAAGAAGGCTAAGAGTTCTAGGGAGCATGCTTCGGCGCCCCCGGGCAAAGACCCTAGAACCTTAGACTCCTTTGGGAGGAAGGCCTACCATTCTTCTATGCTCGTGGCCAAGATCCAGTCTTACCAGCTCTACACGAGCATACACATGCGGAACAATGTGCGGCAGTTGGCGGGCTTGGTTGATGCTCTTCCCCCTGAGCAAGCCAAACCTTTTCAGGAGGTGGTCAGGCAGCTGAAGGCGTGCAGAAAATTCCTGGCCAGAGGAGTTTATGACACTTTTGATGTTGCGTCCAGGGCCGCTGCTCAAGGTGTGGTGATGCGCAGGCTCTCATTGCTGCGTGCCGCCGACCTGGAGAATAGACTCCAGCAGCAGATTGCGGACTCGCCTTGCCGTGCGGACAACATTTTTGGAGAAAAAGTCGAGCAGGTGGTAGAGTCTCTCCACCAGCGGGACACCGCATTCGACAAGTTCTCCCGCCGGCAGCCTTCAGCCTCTACCTCTACAGGTAGAAGATTTTTCGGGGGAAGGAAGACTGGTCCCTATGCTTCTGGTAAGCGTAGGTACAATCCTCCTTCCCGACAGCCTGCGGCCCAGGCTAAGCCCCAGCGCGCTCGCTCTCGTCAGCAGCGTGCGCCTCAGCAAGGCCCCGCGGCTCCCCAGCAAAAGCAAGGGGCGAGCTTTTGACTGGCTCCAGCAGAGCATAGCCGACATCCAAGTGTCAGTGCCGGGCGACCTGCCGGTCGGGGGGAGGTTGAAAGCTTTTCACCAAAGGTGGCCTCTCATAACCTCCGATCAGTGGGTTCTGCAAATAGTCCGGCAGGGATACACCCTCAATTTGGCATCAAAACCTCCAAATTGTCCGCCGGGGGCTCAGTCTTACAGCTTCCAACACAAGCAGGTACTTGCAGAGGAACTCTCCGCCCTTCTCAGCGCCAATGCGGTCGAGCCCGTGCCATCCGGGCAAGAAGGGCTGGGATTCTATTCCAGGTACTTCCTTGTGGAAAAGAAAACAGGGGGGATGCGTCCCATCCTAGACCTAAGGGCCCTGAACAAATATCTCGTAAAAGAAAAGTTCAGGATGCTTTCCCTGGGCACCCTTCTCCCCATGATTCAGCAAAACGATTGGCTATGCTCTCTGGACTTGAAGGATGCCTACACACACATCCCGATACTGCCAGCTCACAGACAGTATCTGCGATTTCAGTTGGGCACACGCCACTTCCAGTACTGTGTGCTACCCTTTGGGCTCGCCTCTGCGCCCAGGGTGTTCACAAAGTGCCTAGCTGTGGTAGCAGCGGCACTCCGCAGGCTGGGGGTGCACGTGTTCCCATATCTCAACGATTGGCTGGTGAAGAACACATCCGAGGCAGGAGCCCTGCAGTCCATGCAGATGACTATTCGCCTCCTGGAGCTACTGGGGTTTGTGATAAATTACCCAAAGTCCCATCTTCTCCCAGTGCAGAAACTCGAATTCATAGGAGCCCTGCTGGATTCTCGGACGGCTCGCGCCTATCTCCCAGAGGCGAGAGCCAACAACTTGTTGTCCCTCGTCTCGCGGGTGCGAGCGTCCCAGCAGATCACAGCTCGGCAGATGTTGAGATTGCTGGGCCACATGGCCTCCACAGTTCATGTGACTCCCATGGCCCGCCTTCACATGAGATCTGCTCAATGGACCCTAGCCTCCCAGTGGTATCAGGCCGCTGGGGGTCTAGAGGACGTGATCCACCTGTCCACGAGTTTTCTCGAATCCCTGTATTGGTGGACGATTTGGTCCAATTTGACTCTGGGACGTCCCTTCCAAATTCCTCAGCCACAAAAAGTGCTGACCACGGATGCGTCTCTCCTGGGATGGGGAGCTCATGTCGATGGGCTTCACACCCAAGGAAGTTGGTCCCTCCAAGAACGCGATCTACAGATCAATCTTCTGGAGTTGCGAGCGATCTGGAACGCTCTGAAGGCTTTCAGAGATCGGCTGTCCCACCAAATTATCCAAATTCAGACAGACAACCAGGTTGCCATGTACTATGTCAACAAGCAGGGGGGCACCGGATCTCGCCCCCTGTGTCAGGAAGCCGTCAGCATGTGGCTCTGGGCTCGCCGTCAAGGCATGGTGCTCCAAGCCACATATCTGGCAGGCGTAAACAACAGTCTGGCCGACAGGTTGAGCAGGATTATGCAACCTCACGAGTGGTCGCTCAATTCCCGTGTGGTACGACAGATCTTCCAGGCGTGGGGCACCCCCCTGGTGGATCTCTTCGCATCTCGAGTGAACCACAAAGTCCCTCAGTTCTGTTCCAGGCTTCAGGCCCACGGCAGACTGGCATCGGATGCCTTCCTCCTGGATTGGGGGGAGGGCCTCCTGTATGCTTATCCTCCCATCCCTCTGGTGGGGAAGACTTTGTTGAAACTCAAGCAAGACCGAGGCACCATGATTCTGATTGCTCCTTTTTGGCCGCGTCAGATCTGGTTCCCCCTTCTTCTGGAGTTATCCTCCGAAGAACCGTGGAGATTGGAGTGTTTTCCGACCCTCATCACACAGGACGAGGGGGCGCTTCTGCATCCCAACCTCCAGTCTCTGGCTCTCACGGCCTGGATGTTGAGGGCGTAGACTTTGCCTCTTTGGGCCTGTCAGAGGGTGTCTCCCGCATCTTGCTTGCTTCCAGGAAAGATTCTACTAAGAGGAGTTACTTCTTCCATTGGAGGAGGTTTGCCGTCTGGTGTGACAGCAAGGCCCTAGATCCTCGCTCTTGTCCTACACAGACCCTGCTTGAATACCTTCTGCACTTGTCTGAGTCTGGTCTCAAGACCAACTCTGTAAGGGTTCACCTTAGTGCAATCAGTGCATATCATTACCGTGTGGAAGGTAAGCCGATCTCAGGACAGCCTTTAGTTGTTCACTTCATGAGAGGTTTGCTTTTGTCAAAGCCCCCTGTCAAGCCTCCTACTGTGTCATGGGATCTCAATGTCGTTCTCACCCAGCTGATGAAACCTCCTTTCGAGCCACTGAATTCCTGCCATCTGAAGTACTTGACCTGGAAGGTCATTTTCTTGGTGGCAGTTACTTCAGCTCGTAGAGTCAGTGAGCTTCAGGCCCTGGTAGCCCAGGCCCCTTACACCAAATTTCATCATAACAGAGTAGTCCTCCGCACTCACCCTAAGTTCTTGCCAAAGGTTGTGTCGGAGTTCCATCTGAACCAGTCAATTGTCTTGCCAACATTTTTTCCCCGTCCTCATTCCTGCCCTGCTGAACGTCAGCTGCACACATTGGACTGCAAGAGAGCATTGGCCTTCTACCTGGAGCGGACACAGCCCAACAGACAGTCCGCCCAATTGTTTGTTTCTTTTGATCCCAGGAGGGGAGTGGCTGTAGGGAAACGCACCATATCCAATTGGCTAGCAGATTGCATTTCCTTCACTTATGCCCAGGCGGGGCTGGCTCTTGAGGGTCATGTCACGGCTCATAATGTTAGAGCCATGGCTGCGTCGGTAGCCCACTTGAAGTCAGCCTCCATTGAAGAAATTTGCAAAGCTGCGACGTGGTCATCTGTCCACACATTCACATCTCATTACTGCCTGCAGCAGGACACCCGACGCGACAGTCGGTTCGGGCAGTCAGTTCTTCAGAACCTGTTTGGGCTTTAGGATCCAACTCCACCCCCCGAGGGCCCTGTTTGTTCTGTTCCAGGCTACACTCTCAGTTAGTTGGTAAATTTTTTAGGTCAATCTCAGTTATGTCCTCGCCGTTGCGAGGCCCAATTGACCATGGTTGTTGTTTTGAGTGAGCCTGGGGGCTAGGGATACCCCATCAGTGAGAACAAGCAGCCTGCTTGTCCTCGGAGAAAGCGAATGCTACATACCTGTAGAAGGTATTCTCCGAGGACAGCAGGCTGATTGTTCTCACAAACCCGCCCGCCTCCCCTTTGGAGTTGAGTCTTCCCTTGAAGTGTATTGTCTTGCTACATACTGGACTGGCCGGCTCGAGCCGGTTTCGGGCGGGAAGACGGCCGCGCATGCGTGGTGCGCATGGGCGCGCGAGGACTAGCAAAGGCCTTTGCTAGTAAACTTTTCCGATGGAGGGGGCTGCCGAGGACGTCAACCCATCAGTGAGAACAATCAGCCTGCTGTCCTCGGAGAATACCTTCTACAGGTATGTAGCATTCGCTTAATAGTTGTATTACTGTAGAATGTAATAGAACTAATTACAGTTTAGAATCAAATTTCTAATTATGCTGAGTGCTTTAATTTGGAGCTTTATCAAAGAGCCAAATTGAGGCTCTCATTTTCAGTTGAATCAATGCAGGTTTCTTAAGGCCTCTTTTACAAAGCGCTAGCGATTCCTGCACAGTAAATAAGAGGAAGCCCATTCATTTCCTATGGGCTTCCTCTCATTTGCCACATGGGAATCGCTAGCGCAGCTTTGTAAAAGAAGCCATTAATCTTTTGGCTGAAAATAGGCTCCTGAATTCATATTTTGAAGTGCTTAAAACTAGGGGCCCTGTTTACAAAGCTGTGTTAAAGGAGTGGCCTAATGGTTAATGTACCAGGTTGCAGACCTGGGGAGCTGGGTTCAATTCCTGCTTCGGCCTGATAGTTAGCAGTGGGTTGAGATCCTAGCAAACCAGATTCAATTCCCTCTGCAGCTCCATGTGACCCTGGGCAATTCACATAACTGTACATTACCACAGTAGTACAATGTACAGTACTATTTAGATTGTGAGCCCACTAGGAACAGACCCAGCACATGTAAAATGAAAATGCTTAGGTCTAAGTGGTATACTAAATGAATGAATGAATAATTTTAACATCAAGGTAATAATACGTAAATTAAGCATTGAATAGACCTGCCTTGCAAAATAAGAAGGTTTTTTAGGAGTTTTCTAAATTGAAGATATTGGGTGCATGATCTCAAGGATAATGGTAGTTGTTTCCATAGATTGGCTAGCTGGTATTGGATGGATAGAGTAAGATGCTTGATTGCCTTTAGGTTCTTGTGCATTGGAAATTTAAGCTGGATGGAGTTGCGGGTGTTGTGCCTAGAAGAAGGATCACATAACAAGGATACTAAATGTATTCATGAACACCCCCTGCAAGACTTTTAAAGGTAGTAGTACCTAGTTTGAATTGTATTCTCTCAATTGCTAGCCAGTGGGGTTTGGAGTGATAGGTTTGCAGTGGTTCAAACTGCAGTAGTCCAAAGATCAAATGAACTGCGGAATTCTGCGCATGCTGCAATTGACGAATCACTGATTTAAAACAGACTGCTAGTGCTAGGTTGCAGTAATCTAGTCTGGGGAGAAATAAGGATTAGACCAAGAGTCTGAAAGCTTCTAGGTTGAAGTATTTTCTGAATATCCTCAGTTTTCTGAGTGTAGTGAAGGATTGTTTAATAATTGACTGGGTATGGTTCTGCATAGACAGCAGGTGATCTATCTCTACTGCTAAGATTTTTGAGTGAAGATCCAGAGAAAATTGGTTTCCTTCCAATAGTGACTCGGCATATGTAGGGTCTGGTTCAGTGCCCAGACATAAGAACTTGATTTTGCTCTTGTTAAGTTTAAGCCTATGGAAAGCAGTTCAATTTTCTATTGCACAGACACAGGAGCCGGTAAGGGATGCTATGTCAGACCATAGTTGAGAGACAGGGATAATTATGGTGATATCATCCACATAGATAAAATGTTTTATCTTAGCTTTATCAAGAATGATGTCCAGAGATTGCATTAATAAGTTGAAGAGGAAGGGGGTGAGTAGGGAGCCCTGTGGGACCCCACTGGAAGGGCTCCATCTATTAGAAAGAATATCATCTTTCCTCACAATATAGCGGCAAGAGGTTAGAAAACCTTGGAACCAGGGTAACACTGAACCTTGAAAGCCGAAGTGATTCAGAACGTGGGTCATCAGTTCAAAGTCAACTAAATCGAATGCACTGCTTAAGTCAAACTGAATAACAATTGCACAGTGACCTTTACAAAATAGCTCTTTAGCATAAGCTATCAAAGCTGACACCATGGTTTCAGTGTTGTGATTCTTCCTGAACCCAGACTAAGAGGAATGCAAGATGTCAAATTTTTGCAAATAACAGTCCAATTGTTCAGCCATATAGCCCTCCATGATCTTGACAAATAGAGGGGTAGACACAATTGGCTGATAATTGCTCACATCAGACATAGAGGGGCATTTTTGATATAACGTCTAAATCTGAATTTGGATGTTTTACACAAAATGTCCAAATTCTGAACAGGAAAGAAGGTAATTTTCAACAACAAAAAAAGTCTATCTTTTTCTTTTGAAAATACTGTTTTGAAAAATGTTTTGTGATTTGGACATTTTGTTTTTCGGGCCATTTCCAAACACAAAACGTCCAAATGCAAAGCGCACAAAATCAAGCCATTAGGATACAGACTATAAGAAAAGTTTCAGTCACAGGAAAGCATTCATAGAGGATAACAAAGTTCAAACTGCTGTAGAATCAGTCAGTTCTATTAAATCTGAAAAATTATTTTGTAGGAAGACTAATATTTCAAAATATCAAATACATTCAGAAAAATGAGAGACTAGTGCTTGTTCTGACTGTGGTGCTAGCCACACAGGAGTAAAATTATTTACATGTCCTCAGTGTGGTAAAAGATTCACAGGCAAGACATCCCTCATAGTTCACCAGAGAATCCACGCAGGTGTAAAACCATTTGTGTGTTCTGAGTGTGGTAAAAGCTTCAGAAACAAGGCATTGCTTGCAGTGCACCAGAGAATCCACACAGGAGTGAAACCATATATATGTGCAGAGTGTGGTAGAAGCTTCCGCTGGAAGGGAAACCTTACAGTGCACCAGAAAATGCACACAGGAGTGAAACCATTTACATGTTCTGAGTGTGGTAAAAGCTTTGGTTGGAAAGAAAGCCTCATATGGCATCAGACAATCCACACAGGGATGAAACCATTTACATGCACTGAGGAGGTAAAAAGCTTCAATTGCATTGGGACAGGTAATTAGGGAATGTACACTCTTGCTATGAAGTATGGAAAAATAGCACTCTGGTATTTAGATATATGTAATGAGGCCTCCTTTTTTTATCTATAGATCTGAATTCAAAGCCCAAATCTACTGATAAACAATAGAGAAAGGGCTCAGATGTTATACAAAATAGAAAGCTTGGCATCAGGTAGAATAATGGAAAAGTGACATCCCAGGAAAGCAATAGGGTACCCTAGGGGGCACTGCAGTGGACTTCATAAAATGCTCCCAGATACACATCTCACCATTGCTCCCTTTCCTTGTCTTCTAAGCACCCCCAAAACCCACTACCCCCAACTGTGCACCACTTACATAGCCCTTATGGGTGAAGGGAGCATCTATATGTGGGTACAGTGGGTTTCTGGTGAGTTTGGGAGGGTTCACAGTTTCCTCAACAAGTGTAACACGTAGGGGGAGGTAGGAGCCTGGGTCCACCTATCTGCAGTGCACTGCACCACTACTAAACTACTCCTGGTACCTGCATGCTATTCTGATGGACCTGAGTATAACATCTGAGGGTGGCACAGAGGCTGGCAAGTAATGTTTTGCATCACATTTTTGGGGGGGGTGGGAAGGGGTTAGTGACCACTGGTGGAATAAGGGGAGATCATTCCTGATTCCCTCCAGTAGTCATCTGGTTATTTTGGGCACCTTTTTGTGCCTTATTCGTTATAAAAACAGGTCTAACTCACAACGTCTAAGTTTTAGTTGTAGACGGTTTTGTTTTGTTCCATTATGGCTGAAAAACGTCTAGGTATTAGGACACCCAAGTTCCACCCTGAACACACCCCTGGCACTCCCCCTTGAGATTTGGGCTCACTTCTGGTGTACTTCAGAGAAAAACATCTAAAAATAGGCTTTGAAAATGCTGATTTAGACGTTGTTGTGAGAAAAACATCTAAAAATAGGTTTTGAAAATGCCGATTTAGATGTTTTTGCGAGAAAAACGTCCAAATGCAGACATGCCACATTTTGGACGTTTTTCTCTTTTGAAAATGAGCCCAATAGTCAATTTGGGGTTTTTAGGTATGGATATAAGTACAATGTAATTTCCAACAGCGGGAAATTTTTCAAAAAGCAAATAGAAATGTAGCCATTGGTGAGGGCTACAAATAAAGTTGGAGAAGTTGACCTAATTAAATATGGAGGACAGGTATCTATACAGCAGAATGATTTGGCATATTTTGTGAGTAGTCATCTTAGACTTTTATCTCGTCAAACTGCAACCAGATTCCGTCAGCTGGAGTATAAATGGGAATATAGAATGGTGCACTACAGCAGAAATCTGATAGATTAAGCTGGCTTCTGATTCATCGAATCTTGGTTTGAAAGTGGATGGTGAGATCTGCGGCAAGTGGGGAGTGTTGTCCAGTGTATTTACTAGGTGGTTAACATTAGTTAGTTGATCAGGGAGGGAGAGTAGTTTTCTGGCATCGGGTTTGTCATTCTTGACTGTCTTGGAGTAAAAATCTTGTTTCGCCATGCATTCTTAGTTTCTTAGGTACGGGAAACTACTCTAATCTTCTGCAGGAGCATTTTAGAAGTTCCTGGTCAAACCATTTGTCTGAGTTTCTGCGGATTTTCAATTTGCATTTAGTCGGGGCTAAAGTATCAAGAGTTTCACTGCATATAGAATTCCAGTTTTCTAGAAAGCTATCTTCATTAAAGGGAATTGAAAGAATCTGGTTATCAGCTTCTGTTCAAAATTCAACTGGATCAACCTTGTCTCTGTAGTGAGAAAGGTGCTGAGGGATAAATCTTTTTTTACTGCTTCTCTTCAAGATAATGTAAAGTCTAATAGGGAGTGGTTGCACCATGGAGCCAGTGTAGCAGTATTAAAGGATAAAAAGGCACTTCCCTTAAAAGTTGTGGTACATGCTAGCAGATCCAATTGGTGGTCTTTATTGTGAGTAGGAGTATAAAACAGTCGCTGTAATCCAATTGCTTCTAGGGAATAAAAAAATGTCATAATCTGAGGATCAGAGGCCATTTTCAAATAAAGGTTGAGGTGTCCCAATAGGAAAGTAAAGTCATAAAGAACAGAGTATTTGGCAAGAACCTCGAGGAAATTTTCTTCTGCTTCGAGTCGTTTTCCAGGAGGGACATAACACGATACACAGCACAATGAGTCATCAAATTAATTATCCTTAATTTCACAAACTAGAAATTTGAGGGAAGGAGAGCTAATGGACTCTAGGAGATTCACCTTAAAAAAGGATCTGTGTATAATGAGACCTCTATCGCTTTGATTTGACACAGATAAATGCATAAGTTGATATCCTGAGGGACATAGTTGTAGTCATGGATTGTCCTGAAGAGGAAACCAAGTCTCAGTCAGGAATAGAAAACCAAGCTGGTTAATTTCCAGCAAATCTTTAAGGGTTTCGGTCTTGCTGGCAGTTGAGTGGCAGTTAATGTAGCTACAAGGAATGGGGGTAAAAGTTCTGGTGGGTTCTTGGGCACAGGAAATATTGACCAAGTTGGGACGGTTCCTGGGCTTGTGGGTAGAGCTTGCCTTATAAAAATGCTTTTTTTCTACACTGTCTTTAGCCAACTACAATTGGGATTTCCTGTTGCATATGATCAGCACAGTTAAGCAGATAATTATTACTACTTAAAGAGAAGGAAGCAGTTTGAATGTGAGTTCCTGAAGAGGAATGACTAAGGAAAGGTGGATAAATCACTTCTTCTCCACCAAGTATAAGAAAAATAATTTAGAGGTATGGAGTCCACAATCTAATTGTGACTCTACTGAGAGGTGGAAAGTAGATGGAGTTCAAGTTAGCCATAGTTTTAGTGGACAGTATTGGATAATAGTCTATTGCATTACAGGATCACGTTGCCCCTAAGTTGCCCGCAAAGGTGCACATTAAGGTGAGTGACATGCCCCTTAGGTATGCCCCTTTGGTGATGTGCCTGAGGTGGCGCGCGCCTCAGACTAGGCATGCTGTTGTAGCCTGTGAGGAGGGCACGCTGGGATGCAGATGACATCACTGGTGGGCAGGGCTTAGAGCCACTCCACCAGGGCAGAAGGTTGAAAAACAAGAACTCTGGATGGGAGAGATCTTGTAGTGCTGGCGTCTTCCTTTGGATGTTTGAGGCGGCAGTGTAGACGTGCCATCCCAGAACTTATCCAGATAGTGGCATTATTCAGCAAAATGGCTGTCCTAAGTCACATGGATAGGTTAGCTGGATAGCGAAATGAATATTGCGCTATCTGGATAAATTCCAGCAATGACCACATTATTCAGATATTCAGTGCCAGCCATTATGCTGAATATATGGATATTTTTAACTGTTGTGGCCAGTGTTTAAAAAACACTGCATGCACTGCTAAATATTGACCCCTTTAAATTCTACTTAGAAATTCCTACTGATCATATTTCTGGTAACAGAACTGATGTGATCCTGCACCCCAGCACACTGTTCTGCTCTTTGCCATCTTTCCAATTACTCGGATGACACTGGGTGAAGAAACTTCCTTTAAAGTGAAGAGTATAGAAGGTATTCCCCTCACTAGGAATGTCACACAGATTCCTGCCTAGAGCCCCTCATGGTTGCTAGAGGCACCCTGGTGCATAAAAGAGAACCAAGAACTTGCTGCACTTGAATTTCAGGCACTACCCATTGGGACATTTCTCTTGTGCATATTTATTGTGGATATCCTGAAAACCCAACTGGCTAAGGGTCCCACAGAACAGATTGAGAACCACTAAAATACAGAATAAATCAGATATTCTTCACTCAAGGAATTTCTAAGTTTATTATTTGCAGAATAATCTGAGTGTTTCACGTGGTATCTTCATATGTACTGAATCCTAATTCCTTATTCTTTCTTTATTTTTGTTTTATAGGAATGACGTATATTAGGAAATTCCTATGGAGAAGAAACCTGCTTGGCTTAAAAAATGTGCATGGACTTTTCATAATGCCACTTTAAATGTCTATGGTATATAATTTCAGTGCTAATAGAGCCCCTTTTACTCTGTTTTGTAAAGTGTATTTTATAAATGTTTGTATTTCCTGGTTATGACCAGTTATTTTATATTGTGAACCACATTGAACTGTAAGGCTTTTGTGGAATATAGGAATAAACTGTTATGTTATGTTTCAGGGGTTCTTAACCAGTAAAACCCATAACCCAAATGCTACCTTATGCCAAGTTTTAGATTTTTTCTCTTGAAAATGAGCCCCATAGAAAAAGAGGATAGTGTCAGCATGCAGTAGGGTAAAGATGCATTAGAAAACAAAATATGAATGGTGACCAAAACTGGTGGCCAAATAGAAATACAACAAAAAAAAGTGTAACAAAAGAAAGGGAATAATCACGTTTATAGAAAATGCCAATCTGCAAACTGAAATTAGAAAATTGAGCATTTTGAAACATGAAAATTTCATAAAACCAAACATACAGCTCGTGTGGTGAAAACAGTGAACATTTTGAAGCTGGAAGAATACGTGAAACCATCCGCGTAAAACTCATTTGAAAATAGTGACCTCATATGCATCATATACAGGCAGTGACATAACATTATAGATACTAGTCCAACTTCCTTCCAATTAGAACTGACTGCTCTATAAAAATATCAATTATAAATAATACTACAAACATAGGGCCCTGATCATTAAGCCACGCTCGAGGTGCATTAGCATTTTTAGCATGCGCCAAGCATTAGCCTGCGTGTAGATGCCCATAATATTCATATGGGCGTCTACACGGTTAGCGCATGCTAAAAACGCTAGCGCACCTTAGTAAACAGGGCCCATAGTGCATAAGTGCAGATGAACAGTATAGAGGAATGGTCCGTTGCACATTCTTATAGTGATGTAGAACGGAAAAGCAATTATCAATAAAGAGACTCAGAGAGGGGCATTTTCAAAAGAGACATCCACGTTTCGATTTGGACTTCTTTGCAAAACATCCCGATCCAGGGGCAGGGAAAACCGTATTTTTGAAACAAGATGGACGTCCATCTTTCGTTTCGAAAATACCGTCAGGGATGTCCAAATCCTTAAATTTGGTCGTCCTTACAGATGGTCATTTCTGATTTTCAGAGATTTTTGAAACCAAGGACGTCCATGTCAGAAACGACCAAATGCAAGTCATTTGGTCATGGGAGGAGCCAGCATTTGTAGTGCACTGGTCCCCCTGACATGCCAAGACACCAACCGGGCACCCTAGGGGGCACTGCACTGGACTTCATAAATTGCTTCCAGGTACATAGCTCCCTTACTTTCTGCACTGCCCACAGAACTGAAAGAAATGGATTTGTCCTTTCTAAAAAAAAAAAAAAAAGTTAAGGAAGAGTCTTTTGCTAGAATCATATAGCCATTATCTCCATAATTCTATAAACGTCGCTAAAAATTCCATGTGCATATTTGAACAAAAAAAAATCAAAAAGGCAACAGACTACTTGCTAAAGTAGATACAGACTAAAAAAAGCAGACAGATAAAAATATAAAATATACACAAAAAAACTTTATTGAAACAAAACCCAGAGGTAAAAGTAAAAACTTTTACCTCTGGGTTTTGTTTCAATAAAGTTTTTTAAAATATATTTTATATTTTTATCAGTCTGCTTTTTTTTAGTCTGCATGTGCATATTTGGACATGCACCCAATTTGCACGTGCAATTTAATTGAAAAATGAGCTAATTAGCACTAATTGGCCTGTTTACTGATTATTGGCACTAATTAAATTTAATAGGCATTAACGTGCAAGTTGAAAAAGGGGGTGTGGAAATGAGAGGGCCATGGGCGGATTGGGGGTGTTCCTAACATTTACATGTACTGTTATAGAATGAGGGGGATATGCACATATATGTTTAATAGAAGGGTGGTTGTGGTCTTATGCCTAAAAAAGTTAATCAAAGAAATGTTAACTGCTTCTCCATGGCCAGTCGAAACAGTAGGCAAAGTAGGCTTTTACCTAGAGCAGCAGCTTCTGGGGAGGATGGCAAAGAGCAGAAGCAGTCAAAACATAGTAACATAGTAGATGACGGCAGAAAAAGACCTGCACGGTCCATCCAGTCTGCCCAACAAGATAAATTCATATGTGCTACTTTTTATTTGTATCTGTCCTCTTCAGGGCACAGACCGTATAAGTCTGGCCAGCACTATCCCCACCTCCCAACCACCAGCCCCGCCTCCCACCACCAGCTCTGGCACAGACCGTATAAGTCTGCCCAGCACTATCCCTGCCTCCCAACCACTAGCCCCGCCTCCCACCACCGGCTCTGGCACAGACCGTATAAGTCTGCCCAGCACTATCCCCACCTCCCAACTACCAGTCTCGCCTCCCACCACCAGCTCTGGCACAGACCGTATAAGTCTGCCCAGCACTATCCCTGCCTCCCAACTACCAGTCCCACCTCCCACCACCAGCTCTGGCACAGACCGTAAAAAATCTGCCCAGCACTATCTCCGCCTCCCAACCACCAGCCCCGCCTTCAACTACCAGCTCTGGCACAGATCGTATAAGTCTGCCCAGCACTATCCCCGCCTCCCAACCACTAGCCCCGCCTCCCACCACCGGCTCTGCCACCTAAACAAAATAATAGATTCTGACAGACAACTCAAAGAACCATTGGAAAATACCTTTACCCACAGGGTGGTGGATAATTTCCAAAAAGCCCATTAGCTGCATAACCATTTACCTGGGTAAATAACTTGTGGAAATTGCCCTAATTATGTAATTTAATACAGTATATAAAATTGTGATGTCTATCTCTGTTTTTTTTATAAGATTGTTTTGTGATGGATGACTAATATTAGGATAATCATGATTGTTGAGTTCAATAATAAAAATCAGTGTGGGGGGAGCTCTAGGGGGAAAAAGATGATGTGTGTGGGAGGGGTGAGGGGATTAATAAAGCTGAAAGTTTGCCTAGAGGGGGTCTTTTACGTAGTCATGCTGGCGTTTTTAGCACGCGTTAAAAATAGGCTCGCACTAAACGCTAAAGACGCCTATGTATTCCTATGGGCATCTTTAGCATTTAGTGCATGCCTATTTTTAACGCGCGCTAAAAATGCAAGCGCACCTTAGTAAAAGACCCCCTCGTGTCTAACACTCTTTGCACTGGCCCTGTGTTCCACGTGCTGTTTTATTATTTTTGGGTTTGCCTGTGGTCTGCTGTCTTGTTGTTTTGTGCCATGTAGGTACTCAGAGTTATTTTATGTTTTTTTTACTGCTGTAATCGGCCTGCAGAATATGCTCATACATATAACCAGGGATCAATAATTACAAAACTCAAACACTAAATAAAAAAATAGATAAAAATATATATATGTGAATGTGGTGTGCTCAGAATTCAAACGTGACTACCATGTGAAAAATCACAGTCACTGGCATCTATCATTGCACATCCAAGTTCTTCCCTAAATGCAGCCAGTCAATATAAATCACATCTTGTCCATGATTGCATCCTTTCAAAAAATTATATGGGAATACTTATCTGTTAATTTGCTCTTATCTCAAAGTTCAATCTCCATGTTAAACTGTAGTTCTCTTTACCGCCTGCTGATGCCGATTGAAAGACCCGGGACTGTGTTCCTCTTAAACAAAAACCAAATAAAATAAATGTAGACAGAGACAGAAATACATTTATAGAAAAGCCAAAATATTCCTATCTTAATTCTGGAAAGGCATTTTAGTGAGTTGTGTTAGTAATAGCAGGTACACAGTAATTTTGCTGTTCCAGATTTTTACTTGGGAACAGGCATGTACAGAATTTGTTCCTACTGGAGAAGTGAGGAAGTCAGAATATTTCCTTTAATTGCTGGTTTTATAATAGGAATTTCATTGTGGTGAACAGTGAGTGACCAAAGAACACTTTGGCCCTGATTAAAAAGGTCACTGACTACGTCCTGACCTTCCCTGTTAATTTGAACTGTCACCGTGACTCACTTTTGGTGAAGTAAGTTTACTATGTCCATTACACAACACAGGAGGAATGGTTAACCACAGTGATTCTGCAAAAGAAAGATACTCAGAAAGAAAATAGTAAAAAAAAAAAACCTCTTTGCTTTTTTAATTGCACTTACTGGAAGTTGTAATATCATGTATCAAGGATTTGCTGTGAATTGTGATCATTTTATTAAGGAAGAAAAAGTGTCTTACCTGGACCAAAGAGGAGCACAAAGAGAAAATGAGAAGAAACAAAACTAATCAAATAAAATATTCTAAGAAAATTATATGTATAAAATATTTAAAAATAACTAAAAATTATCCAAAATGATGTTCATGAGTTTTTGGGGGAGTATGTGGTCTTGAAAGCTTGTCTTAGGGATCTGCATGAACAAAAGGTTCTTCTATGCTGTTATTTTGTTTACATTCTTGTATTGTGTTCTTTCATTAGTGTTTCTGTCTTTTCCATACACCCCAATGGAGGGATGAATGCAGGTGCTATTTTTGTGTATTACATTGTGGTCCTTCACTCAGTTTTTCAAACTTGCAAGCCTTGATGCCCCTTCTCACAGATCACCCTAGGCATGATTTGAGGGACAGAGCAAAGAGCAAAGGTTGAATGGAAGAAGCTGCCAGAGCAAAACAGCAGCAAGAAAGTAAACTTAATAGCAACATCAGGAAATATTTTTATCACAAAAAGGGTGATGGATGCCTAGAATGCCTTCCCAGTGGAGGTGGTGCAGACAAACTCAGTGATGGAACTGAAAAACGGGCAGGATAAACACAGAGGATCCCTATATAGCAAGAGGATGGAATCCAAGTGTAGAGCATTTTCACTCAAGGCAAATGTTAAATTACTTTTCTGTACTTTATAGAAGACACGGTGGAGTGAGGGGAGGGAGGTAGCCTACACAGAGTGACAGTTACAGTCTTAATCACTTTGGCCCCGATGCTCAGAAGCAAATGTGGATGCTAGAGGCCATTAGTGCTGGACTAGCCCCTGCATTTATTTATTTGTAACATTTATACCCCGCGTTTCCCCACTTATTAGCACTTATTAGAAAGAATATGGCTGTAATATAGTAGATAAAGAGGTGATTGTTTAGATGAGGGTAGGTAAGGTGGGTAAGGGAGGAGGATGGTAGAGGTAGGGGAGTGAGAGGAGGGTGTGTATTGGGATTAGCGCAGGAAATAATGAGCTTGCCCACGTTCAGTGCAAATAGCATACTAATGTAGTCCGAATGATGTAAATGAGGTCATTTCCCCTTCCTCCCGATGCTCAGAGAACAACATAGTAACATAGTAGGTAACGGCAGAAAAAGACCTGCACGGTCCATCCAGTCTGCCCAACAAGATATATTCCTATGTGCTACTTTTTGTGTATACCCTACCTTGATTTGTACCTGTCCTCTTCAGTGAACAGACCGTTTAAGTCTGCCCAGCACTATCCCCGCCTCCCAACCACCAGCCCCGCCTCCCACCACCGGCTCTGGCACAGACCGTATAAGTCTGCCCAGCACTACCCCCGCTTCCCAACCACCAGCCCCGCCTCCCACCACCGGCTTTGCCACCCAATCTCGGCTAAGCTCCTGAGGATCCATTCCTTCTGAACAGGATATGTTTATCCCACGCATGTTTGAATTCCGTTACCATTTTCATTTCCACCACCTCCTGTGGGAGGGCATTCCAACAAGGGTGTTCATACCGCTGCAAACTTATACCAGCTCAAGGGCTGGCGTTAGGGTGTCTGTGTCATGATCTACTAGCATCTGACAACAGCAAACCAGCAGCTGTCTCACGTTGATCTCAATTGGTAATGAAGGACAAAGAGGGAAGAATATGAAACAGCGGTAGGAACACTAATGTAATGAGGGCCCCCCCCCCCATTTCATTACCGTAGCCAGTCCCATTGTAGCAATTATGAAAAATGACATGGAGGGGCATTTTTGATATGACGTCTAAGTCTGACTTTGGACATTTTGTAAAAAACGTCAAAAATCCAAATAGGAAAGAAAGTCATTTTCAAAACAAGAAAAACGTCTATCTTTTGTTTTCGAAAATACTGTTCCGAACAACGTTTTGTGATCTGGACATTTTGTTTTTTTGGTCCATTTTCGAAAAAAAAAAAAAAAAAAAAAAAAAAGTCCAAGTGCAAAACGCACAAAATCAAGCCATTGGGATGTAGGACGAGCCAACATTTTTAGTAGACTGGTCCCCCTGACATCCCAGGACAGCAAGAGGGCACCCTTGGGGGCACTGCAGTGGAATTCATAAAATGTTCCCAGGTACACATCTGACCATTGCTCCCTTACCTTGTGTGCTGAGCCCCCCCCCAAAATATACCCACTACCTCCAACTGTACACCACAACCATAGCCCTTACAGGTGAAGGGGGCACCTACATGTGGATACAGTGGGTTTCTGGTGAGTTTTGGAGGGCTCACAGTTTCCTCCACAAGTGTAACAGGTAGGGGGAGGTAGGAGCCTGGGTCCACCTGTCTGCAGTGCACTGCACCAAACACTAGACTACTCCAGGGATCTGCATGCTGTTCTAGGCTGGTATAGAGGTTGGTAAGGAGGTTAGTGACCACTGGGAGAATAAGGGGAGGTCATTCCTGATTCCCTCCAGTGGTCATCTGGTTATTTAGGGCACCTTTTTGTGGCTTATTTATAATAAAAACAGGTCTAGCTCAAAACATCTAAGTTTTATTCCTGGACGGTTTTGTTTTGTTCCATTATGGCTGAAAAACATCTAAGTCTTAGGAACGCCCAAGTTCCGCCCTGAACATGCCCCTGGCATTCCCCCTTGAGATTTGGATGCACTTCTGGCGGACGTCAGAGAAAAACGTCTAAAAATAGGTTTTGAAAATGCTGATTTGGACGTTTTTGTGAGAAAAACATCCAAATGCAGACTTATGCCACTTTTTGGATGTTTTTCTCTTTTGAAAATGAGCCCAGTGGTCACACATCCCTCTATCATATATTGTTTAACTATGAGCACAATCTCTGTTTTCTAAAAGATTGTACTTTATGCACACACGCAGTGCACACATCCCTAATCTGATAGTCACTACATGCCATATGTAAAAGCCATCAGTTCCCTCACCAGAGGCAGCCCTAGCCATTCTTGCTCCCTTCCACAATATGAAGTCTTTGCCAATTGCAAAGCCCTATCTCTGCTAGCAGCCAATCCTCTGCACTGTACGGAGGAAGAGGGTGTATATGAAAAGAGCTTGCTCCAGTCTTGTGCGCATGCCTGGCAGAGAGAGGTTTTGTGCTCATGCGGCATGCACAATCCTCCCCTTACCTTCTTAATGCCCATTGCTAACAGTGCACCTATATTTGCATACGTTTAATGTTGAGAATTAGGAACTTGTTTTGCTGTACTGTTCCGGTGCTATTTTTCCAGCGCTGTTCTGTATGGCGTTGGAGTTTTGAGCATCGGGGTCTTTACTGGGCAGACTGGATGGACTATGCTGCTATTTATCTTCCATCATTTACTATGTTACTGTAGTGCTAATTTTTGAAGCATATGGATGTCTCAAAAGACCAAAATAGACATCCATGTGCTCAGGGGCAGCCCAACCATTAGGCTACCTGAGGCGGGGGCCTCAAGTGGCACTGTTCAGGAGTGGCATCTCAGGGGCAGTTTCACGGCATTTTACCTCATCACGGTGACTTTCCAAACCCGGCAGTGACAGCGATTCCCATACGCTGCCCTGCCGCCAGTGGCACCCACCTCTTTCCTTTACTGAGGTTGCCTGAAGTAACTTTCTGTTTCGCTCAGGCAGAAGCAGTAAAGGGAAGTGGCAAGTGCCAGCAGCAGCAGGGCAGTATATGGGAATCGCTGCTGCTGCCGGGTTTGGAATGTCTCCATGATGAGGTAAAATGCCCTGGGGGGGGGGGGGGGGGGGGGGGGATGGCATCTTGGCTTGGGGGGGAGGGCGGCAAGTAAGCTCCGCCTCAGACGGCATCTTGCCTTGGGCCAGCCCTGCATGTGCTTGAAACATCCAAATCCCAATTTTGAAAAGGCAGAATAGGGATGTCCAACACTGCAGCAGGTCCAAATAGCAAGGGGGTGGGGGGTGGGGGGGTTGTGAGCGGGACAAGGAGGGCCTGAAATCTGGAGGTCCGACTATCAAAGGAGAAGAAAAGTCCATGTCTAAAAAGAAGGATGTCCATATTTAGATCCGTTTCAGAAACGTCCAGGTTACAGAAAGGTGCTCTAATTGAGTAGCCATCTACTGGAGGGATTAAGGCATGACACCTCCTTAATCTCCCAGTGGCTGCTGTCCCCCTTCCTCTCCCCTGAAAGTGAAACCAGAAGGGGATACCAGGCTCTTTAACAACTTCAGGTATTATGGGGATTCTCAACAGAGCAGGAGGAAGGTCTGAAGAATAGCCTAGTGGTTAATGCAGTGGACTATACATCAAGGGACCCAGCTTCATGTTCCAGTTCAACTTTTCTTTTTTTTTTTTTTTAGATTGTGAGCCTTCCAGAAACAAATGGGGCCTTAGTGCACCCTTAGGTGGGTCTTTCTCATGCACTAAGGCCATTTTTACTGCTAGGCTACAATGGCCGATTCTCCTATTTTTTATTTATTTATTTTATTTATTTGTTACATTTGTATCCCACATTTTCCCACCTATTTGCAGGCTCAATGTGGCTTACATTGTACCATAGAGGTGTTCGCCATCTCCGGTAGAGAAACAAATACAAGGAGTTGATGTGGTCGGATAAGGTTCATGTGTTAGAGACACACTGGGGAATCATAGAGAGGAAGAGTTAAGCATAGTCTATTACAAGCCCTGGTTTCGTTGTGTTGCAGGGTTTAGTCACTTAAGTTGGGTCAATGGGGTATGCCTTTTTGGTTGGTTTTTAATGATTTCTGGACATTTAGGTGGTCGTACATTGTTTTCACGACTTTTGGTAGTGCGTTCCACAGTTGATATTAATGGACTAATTTTGCCATTAGCGCGAGGCCATTAAAACAGATTTGCACGCCCTTATTGCCACTTGTTTTGTAAGAGCTCAAGTGCTAATCCTGCGCTAATCGGTTAGCACAATTAGCACAGAACATACCTACTCTCTGCCCCCAGATATGCCCCACCACAAAATAATAAATATTTTTTAGCACATGGGTAGCAGGCACATCCTGAAATTACCATAGGATGCCTCAGCTCGCCCCATGGTACTCCATTTTTTGCTGCGGTAAGCATGCATTAGTGCTTGCTGCAGCTTTGTAAAAGGGCCCCCGTGTGCGTACTGTGTGTATTTGACCACACAATTTTATAAAAGCCCTCTTCTGCACATATACAATTCCGCTCATAATACTTAGCCTGCTTATTTTCGAAGGAGATCGCCGGCCATCTTCCGACACAAATCGGGAGATGGCCAGCCATCTCCTAAACCCGGCCAAATCGGTATAATCGAAAGCCGATTTTGGCCGTCTCCAACTGCTTTCTGTCGCAGAGCTGGCCAAAGTTCAAGGGGGCGTGTCGGCAGGGTATGGAAGGCGGGACGGGAGGCGTGGTTAAGACATGGCTGGTTTCGACCAATAATGGAAAAAAGAAGGCCGGCTCAGATGAGCACTTGGCCGGCTTCACTTGGTCCATTTATTTTTAGGGCCAAGTCTCCAAAAAGTGCCCCAACTGACCAGAGGACCACCGGAGGGAATCGGGGATCACCTCCCCTTACTCCCCCAGTCGTCATCAACCCCTTCCCACCAGCTGGCTACCTTATTTCGATAATACGGTCGCGACGCCGCTTTACGGGGCTGGCCTTGAACATGGCCGGCCCCGTTCGATTATGCCCCTCTATGTCATTTAGGGGCCCCTTTTCCTAAAGGGCAGTGGAATCTGAGACTTTCCCGCATGCTAAGCCCAGATTTAACACGCCACAACTGAATAAATTTTTCAAACTTTTTTTTCAGGTTGTGCACTAATGTTTACATTAGCACGTATTAATCTGTAAAAAAGTTAATGTGGAAGCACTTGCCGCCTCCTATTTAGGAGGCACTATGTGCTCCCACGTTAATGCAGTGTTAGCTAATTAGCATGCACTAATGCAAACACGCTAGCTAGTTAACACTTTCACGTCCATTCTCCTCACACACGAGATAGTGCAAGCTAACAGGCACAATACCACAAAATGCTTTATTTTATTTATTTATGTTACATTTGTACCCCGTGCTTTCCCACTCATGGCAGGCTCAATGCAGCTTACATATTGTATACAGGTACTTATACCTGGGACAAAGGAGGGTTAAGTAACTTGCCCAGAGTCACAAGGAGCTGCCTGTGCCTGAGAATTGAACTCAGTTCCCCAGGACCAAAGTCCACCACCCTAACCACTAGGCCACTCCTCCAATGTGCTTTGTAGTAGCCTGCTTTTCTTGTGCTAAAGAGTGCATTAAGGCTTAACACTCTTTAGATAAAGGGCCCCTTAAAAAGTAAAATGTAAGTTCATACAAAATTAGTTCAGCTCTCTTTAAAACTATTATGGATTTGCAGCACTATCACTGGGGGGGGGAGGGGGGAAACCTAATATTTACCTTAAAAGACTCAATAAAAGATGTATTTTTTTTTTTTTGTTACATTTGTATCCCGTGCTTTCCCACTCATGGCAGGCTCAATGTGGCAGGCAATGGAGGGTTAAGTGACTTGCCCAGAGTCACAGGGAGCTGCCTGTGCCAGGAATTGAACTCAGTTCCTCAATTCTCCAGGACCAAAGTCCACCACCCTAACCACTAGGCCACTCTGTATGAAACCCATTCCTCAATTTTGAAGGAAAAAATAGATTTTTTCCAGAATTAATATGTGCTGTACTGTAACATTCCCATATTGTTCTGATATGTATTGATGTTTTTATTTATTGTCTAATTTGTGCAAATAAAATTTTGAAATACAGAAAAAAATATCAGTTCTATATGCACACTTTGATGTTGGTCCTGAGTTCTTAAATGAACATAATCTACAATTACTGTCCATAATTTGTAAAGATTAATATTACCTTATTATGTGTAAGCTATTCTCAGAACATTGTAATATTATAAATATAAAAACTAGTGTCTCTGTCACATACACACATTCTGTTTTCACAAATGTCAAGTGTGTTATGTTGCCACCTAGTGTTTGTATTGCAAGTTTGCATTTACGAAGATAACAGAAAATGAGGGTAAATCAGGAGCACATGGCAGTGGTTCTCAAACCTGGTCCTGATTCTGTATTGCTCCATTGTATGACCTCACCTTCAATATTGTGTGAAATTCTGGTTGCCATATCTAAAAAAAAAAGTATTGTGAAATTAGAAAAGATTCAAAGGAGGGCAAAATTTTTAAGGGGATGGAACTTCTCTCGTATGAGGAAAGGCTTAAGAGGTCAGGGCTCTTCAGCTTGGAAAAGAGATGGCTGAGGGGGATATGATAGAGATCTACAAAATTCTGAGAGGAGTAGAATAGGTAAATGCAAATCAAATTGTTTACTCATTCAAAAGTACTACTAATAGGAAGTTACATGGTAATACTTTTAAAATTAATAGTAGAAAAATGTAAAACATGTTTTGGTTTTTTTTTTTACTCAATAAATAGTTAAGCTCTCGAACTTGTTGCTGGAAGAAAAGTCTATAATCTGCTGTTGACATGGGAAAGGCCACTACTTATCCCCAGGATTGATAGAATGAAATCTTCCTACTCTTTGGGATTCTGCCAGGTACTTGTGACTTGAATTGGCCACTGTTGGAAACAGAATACTGGGCTAGCTGGAACATCGGCCTGACCCAGTATGGCAATTCTTATGTTAAATATGTAGCAGAATGGTAAGGCAAGACTTCCCTCTGCTAAATCCATATTGGCTTTATCCCATTAAATCCTGTTTAACTACGTGGCCAGTACTTTTGTTCTTAGAATAATTTGTTCCGTTTTGTCTGGCACTGATGTTAGGCTGACTGGTCTATAGTTTTCTGGATTGCCTCTGGAGCCCTTCTTGCTCTCTCAACTATTTGTCCCTTCCACACTTAAACACGGCACACAACACAGATACACACACAAACACACTTGCTTTCTGTGTCCCCACCCTCATTCACTCTCTTGCTTTTTGCTTTCTCTGCCCCTTTTGCTCACACTCTTGCTATCCCCCAGTAATCTCCCCTTACACATGTATAACTATAACCTCATTATATGGGTATTATTAGAACAGTGGTGATAGATTTTTCCAGAGGACCTGGTGGGAGAGAGAGGTCCATGCTAGTTTGGGAGGCCTGCCCAGGAAAAGGGTTGGCAGAACAGTACCGAGATAAAGTGGTTCCCTGTATAGAGTAATCAAATATCGAGATATCTACAAATGTCGATGTTTAATGTTGTTAGTATCGGAGGAAAAGCCTCAAATAAATGCTGGGACACTCCTTTGTCAATTTTTAAATCAAAGATTGACAAAGGAGTGTCCCAGCATTTATTTGAGGCTTTTCCTCTGATACTAACAACATTAAACATCGACATTTGTAGATATCTCGATATTTGAATAGTTGATGAACAGAGCTACAAGCTTCAGTTTGTTATTTAGAATAATCCCTGTATAGAGTGACAGCAAGGGTGGAGTTTGAAAATAATAAAAGGGATTGTAGTAGGGAACAAGAGGTCTTTGGTTGCCTATACCCCCACCAGGACCTTTGGGAGTATTGGGGGGGATTCTGGAGTGCAGAATAAACTTGGGCTGGAAGTTGCTGCCCCTATAAGCAGTAACTGAGAAGATGTAAGAATTTCAGGTGGACAAGGGGAGTCCAGCCTGAATGCAGGTTCTAGGATAGGAGGCTGTTCAAGGCTGGGGTGCAGCCTGCGAGGTGCATTTGCCAGAAGGGGGACAGCCAAAAAGGGTCTGTGCCTGAGGGAGTTGGAGTGATATCAGAAGTAATGGGAGAAACCTTTGATTATTCTTGACCCAACAGGATAGGTAGATGGACTGGATCAGATCCAGAGCAGAATACGCTTGGTCTTCTCTGACCAATACCCTGGACTATACAATTTACTTATCAGATTTATATCTTGCCTATCCAGGCAATCTAAGGGGGTCTTTTACTAAATCAGGAGCATAGCCAGCTGGCAAATTTAGGGTGGGTCTGAGCCCAAAGAAGGTGGGCCCGAAAACTCATTTCTTCCCTGCCCTCCTCAGCCCCTCTCCAGTGCTCTCCCTGCCCTCCTTCTCCCCCTCCGGTGCTCTCCTGCTCTCCTGAGCCTCCCTCTGGTTCTCTCCTCCCCCCCCAATAAAACCAAAAGAAATACCTGAGCTGGCAGGGGATCCACAAGCCCTGTCAGCAGAAGATCTCCTCCTAGCAGAAAGAACACTTACACCGGGGCCAGCTTCGGCTTTAAATCTTTTTTACCTCCGTCGAAGTGGCTGCGTCATTGAAAGCCCTGCCCATCAAGCCTTCCCTTTGGGATTTCGTTCCCTCAGAGTCCCGCCCTCGCAGGAAGAGGAAATGACGTCAGAAGGCGGGACTCACGAAGGGAAGGCTTGACGGGCAGGGCTTTCAATGATGCAGTCGCTTCGACGGAGGTAAAAAAAAGATTTAAACCCCGGGCCAGGGGCCTGGAGGGAAAGTGGCTGCGCCCCTGCACAGCTTAGCTCGAGTAATCTGCAACAGGGCCCATAGAAATAAAATGGACCCTGCTGCAGATAACTCGAGCTAAGCTTTAGTAAAAGACCCCCTAAGTGGGTTACAACTGATAAAACCAAACACATAACATACAATAAAACATACTACATAAAAACAGCAAAAAAAAAATCAAACTGTGGTTTGATTAAAATCTATAACAAAAACTTTAACCAAAAGCCTCATGAAACAAATATGTTTTCAAACATTACTTAAACATCGGCAACAAACAATTTGGCACATTTCTAAAGGGACAGCATTCCACAAAGTAGGCCCAGCCACAATGAACATATACACAAAATCTTTTTTAAGATGAACCTGACAAAACGAAGAAACATCCAAAAGACACCCACTCTGTGATCTGAAATCCTTCAAAGGATGATAAGCCTTCAGTCCCCTCACAATGGCCACAGGAGCATCATCATGCAGGGCCTTGAAGACCAACAACAAAATTTTAAACTTAATGTGCCAAACTACTGGAAGCCAATGCAACTTAATCCATTGTGGACACTGCTTAATGGGCATGTCATAGCAAACAGTTCTGTCCACCAGTTACACTGGCAACCACAATTCTATAAGGAGCCCCCTAGATTTAGGTAGCAAGAAAGCACATAAATTCTGATATTCTAGTCATTTGCACATTTATATGGACACATGCATATAAATGGCAATATTCTGGCTAGACACTATTCTGTAATCATGTGACAATCTTTGATGGAACATAATTTGGAGGTGGATGTTCTCATGGGTGGAGTTCAAGTGGAGAATGTGCAGGGTGCACAATTACTACGCTCCTTCACAATCTAGGTACAAACATTTACCCTAGAGCTCTATGGCTGGTATAAGTGGACATGCCTAAAATATAGGCACATATTTTACTTATTACAATAGCACTGTATAAAGAGAAGTAGATGCCTACTTTTCTTGATAGCATATTGGCTCCCAATAGGCCTTCTTGACACCTAAAAAGGTGCCTCTTTATAGAATTGCCCTCAATATATCCTCTGCTGGGAGGAGTACAGAGCTTAGTAAAAGGGTCCATAGATTTATTTACAATAACATGGGACATGCACATGGACTATCTTGGTTGAACAGAAAGGAGGGAAACATCAGAGATCGACTATGGCATATTGCATTGGAAAAGGAAGCAAATTATGCAGATTAGATGGCTGTTATGGGCCTTTCCCCCTGGATTCTATAAAGGTTACTCAAATTTGCATGCCAAAATTTGGGCATGATTCTGAGATGCACATTCACCTTAATTAATTAAAGAGTCAATGAATGGCAATAATTGTGCATTATCAATTATTGGTGTTAATTTGCACAAATTAGGATTTGCCCACACATTTGACTGCATGGTATTCTATACCACTGGGTGACCAAATCCCATAGCATGCAACCCAAAATGGGGCATGGTTATAGGAGGGGCATGGGTGGGTCAGGCGCATTCTGAAAGTTTGCACGCAGTGTTATAGAATACCAGGGATGTGCACCCAAATTGTGGGCCAGGAATTACACCTGGTTTCAGCAAGCGTAATTTCTTGGGCATGGGAATTGGCACTACCTGCTATTCTCTAAAGGGTGCTTAACCCGGCGCAACCTTTATAGACTAGCGTTGAGCACCAACTTTTTTCCGGCACCAAGTTTTGAGCACCATTGACTGAATCCAGTCCTTTCTGTATTCATTTTCTATGTTAGATGCTCTTAAACATGCCCTCTCTGTATTACACACACACACACATGTAGAGTGCCTCCCCCCCACACACATACACAGAGTCAGAGTGTGTCACGGTGCCAGACTTTTCCAAAGCTCACAGCAAAGTCACAGACTGCTCTAGAAATTACTGGTAGATTGACTGCTGTGGGATATTCCATTTATGCTCTTATTTCAGATGACAATATGAAAATCCAGAAGTGTCACTCCAGAGAACAGATGAGTGGCTTAGTGGTTAGTGCAGTGAACTTTAAATCAAGGGACACAAGCTTAAATCCCACTGTAACTTTTTTTTTTTTACCTGGATTGGCCACTGTTGGAAACAGGATACTGGGCTAGATGGACCATTGGTCTGACCCAGTATGTTTATTCTTAAGTTATGTTAGTAATGGTTCGTATTGCACAATCTGCCTTTCTGCAGAGAAGTGAGTTTAATACATGTGTGACAAGGAAAGGAGACAGTGTCACAAGCTTCCTCCTAATTTAATTCTGCCTTTTGTTTGCCGTGGCTTTAATTTGGTATTTTAGAACAAATCTTATTCAATGCATTAAGGGGTGTTCTCACAAATTCTCACTCTTCAGTTGCTTAAAAGCCAAACCAGAGACATTGTAAATGGTTAATGGAGGCTTAACAGAATCCTGATCAACAGGAAAAAGTCTGAAATTAGTATGAAGTGTTGAAAGGAAGTGCCACAGAGTACAGCAGAGACGGGAAAACCTACAACTCGCAATCTGGGGACAGAACAGCGTCTGCAGACATTGACAGAGAAATGGTGAGTCCAGTTTTTCTCCTCTTATGACTGAACAGGGCTCATAGATAGTAGCAAGAACTGAAGCTGATTGCCAAGGGTCACAAATTAGAGCTAGATGATGCTCTAATTCTTGAGAAGCCCTGAATCCTGCATTTCCCCTGAAGTGTTACAGTGCCTGTCTAGAACTCTTATCTTCCAACACCAAGGTATCTTGTATCTTACAGATATGTTTTGCTTGCTTTATTGAAAGACAGTAGAAATTACATAAAATTGCTCTATTGCTAATGAAACGTCTAATGAGGGATCTTTTTTAAAATGTAAAATGTCTTATATACTGCCTGCAAACCATTGAAGCAGTGTACATTCGGGGTACAGCAAGTATTTTTCTGTCTCTGGTGGGTTCACAATTTGAGTTTGTACCTAAGGTAATGGAGGGTTAACGGGTCCTTTTACTAAGGTGCGCCAAAAAATGACCTGTGGTAGTGTAGGTGCGTGTTTTGGGCACACGCAGATCCATTTTCAACGCACCTGCAAAAAATGCTTTTTTTAAATTTTTGCCAAAAATGGACATGTGGCAAAATCAAAATTGGTGCACGTCCATTTTGGGTCTAAGACCTTACTGCCAGCTACTGACCTAGCGGTAAAGTTTCACGCAGTAACAGGGCGGTAATAACCTACACGAGTCAAATGCCACTTAGCGCGCGTCCGATACGTGCATCCGAAAATAAAAATTATTTTTCAGACGTGCATATCAGACGTATGCCAAAAATAAAATTACCACAAGAGCCATGTGGTAACTCCATTTTGAGACACGTTGGGCGCGTGTAGACACTTATGCAGCTTAGTAAAAGGGCCCCTAAGTGACTTATCCAAGATTACAGGGAGTTGCAGTGGGATTTGAACTGGACTCTGCTGGTTCTCAGCCCACTGGTCTAGCTATTAGATTACTCCTCCATGCATCCACAAAAAAAGGAAACAGAATGGGACATTATTGCATCATCAATGTGCGACTTGTGTACATAGCACAGTATGGAGTGTAGGAAGAATGTAAGTAGAGCTCCCAATTTTTTGGTCAGATTTTGAACACATTTCTCTATGTGACTGCATTTGTTTAATTCCTTTTTTTAATCTTCCACCTCCATTTCCCCAGGTACAAAATAAGTATCTGCATACATAGGAGCCAGCCTTGTGGGTGCTCGACCACCCCCGATATTGACAAAAGTCCTTGACAGTGTCCAGGGAAGGATAATTTCCTTCAGGTTTAGCATTCCAAAATATTTTGAAAAGTTGGCTCCTATGCCTCTATATAATATGTAAACCACTTTGATTGTAACCACAGTAAGGCGGTATATCAAATCCCATTACCTTTACTATGACTGTTATTTTTGCATATGTAATACGTATATTAAAACTTTAAAAGTAACATATTCCAATCAAACTGAAAATAAGATTGTTTGGTTTACTGTTTATTATCTGAGGGATTTTTTTTCTACATATTGTCTTCCATTTACTTTCTGCTGATGCTTGTTTCTGTTTCTCTATATTGCCCAATTTTGTTATCTATCCCTTATGTTTTACATCTCTGTGGGACCGGCATTAGGTATTATTATTGTGCACCTAATGCATCAAAAATGGCCTTTAAAGCATTCCACATTAGTTTTGTCATCTGTGTGCAGGCTAACTGTGTGGACATTTTTTGTTACACTTTATGGAGTGCGTGTGTCAGGGCAGAGATTGGATGTGGATGTGCTATTCAGCTAGCGTACTGACATTAGCATGTGCTAACTGAATAATGCAGACCTACTACTACTACTACTATTTAGCATTTCTATAGCGCTGCACAAACATAGAAGAAAGACAGTCCCTGCTCAAAGAGCTTACAATCTAATAGACAAAAAAAACAAAAAAACAAAAAAGTAAGCAAATCAAATCAATTAATGTGTACAGGAAGGAGGAGAGGAGGGTAGGTGGAGGCGAGTGGTTACGAGTCAAAAGCAATGTTAAATAGGTGGGCTTTCAGTCTAGATTTAAAGGTGGCCAAGGATGGGGCAAGACGTAGGGGCTCAGGAAGTTTATTCCAGGCGTAGGGTGCAGCGAGACAGAAGGCGCGAAGTCTGGAGTTGGCAGTAGTGGAGAAGGGAACAGATAAGAAGGATTTATCCATGGAGCAGAGTGCACGGGAAGGGGTGTAGGGAAGGACGAGAGATACTGGGGAGCAGCAGAGTGAGTACATTTATAGGTTAGTAGAAGAAGTTTGAACAGGATGCGAAAATGGATAGGGAGCCAGTGAAGTGACTTGAGGAGAGGGGTAGTACGAGTAAAGCGACCCTGGCGGAAGACGAGACGGGCAGCAGAGTTTTGAACCGATTGGAGAGGAGAGAGGTGACTAAGTGGGAGGCCAGCAAGAAGCAGATTGCAGTAGTCTAAACGAGAGGTGACAAGGGTGTGGATGAGGGTTTTGGTAGAGTGCTCAGAAAGAAAGGGGCGGATTTTACGGATGTTGTAAAGAAAGAAACGACAGGTCTTGGCGGTCTGCTGGATATGAGCAGAGAAGGAGAGAGAAGAGTCAAAGATAACCCCAAGGTTTTGAGCTGAGGAGACAGGGAGAATGAGAGAGCCATCAACAGAAATAGAAAACGGGGGGAGTGGGGAGGTGGATTTGGGGGGAAAAATGAGAAGCTCGGTTTTGGTCATGTTTAATTTCAGGTAGCATTGAGACATCCAGACAACAATGTCAGACAAACATGCTGAAACTTTGGTTTGGATGCAAGGTGAGATATCAGGGGTAGAAAGGTAGATTTGGGAGTCATCAGCATAGAGATGGTAGGAAAAGCCATGGGATGAGATTAATGAACCAAGTGAAGAAGTGTAGATAGAAAAGAGGAGGGGACCAAGAATAGAACCCTGAGGTACGCTGACAGGCAGAGGGATAGAAGTAGAAGAGGATCCACCAAAGTGAACACTGAAGGTGTGGAGGGAGAGGTAGGAAGAGAACCAGGAAAGGACAGAGCCCTGGAATCCAAGTGAGGACAGGGTATCAAGGAGTATGCTGTGATCGACAGTGTCAAAAGCAGCGGAAAGATCAAGAAGAATGAGGATGGAATAGAGACCTCTGGATTTAGCCAGTAATAGGTCATTGGAGACTTTAGTAAGCGCAGGAGCTCTTACCTTCAAAAATAGGAGACGCTAAGGGCCAGATTCAATATATCGCAGCTAGCGTTCAGCATTGAAATCTAAGCATATTCCATAACAACATGCATAACTTAATTGGTTTAACAAGCTAATCAATGTTAACAGCACCTAACAAGGAATAATGAGCACTAATTGGCAATAACTAGAATTTACGCGCACAACTCGTTAAGCGTATTCTGTAATAGACTGCACCTAAATTCTAATGCACGCAGTTCAAAAGGAGCGTGATTATAGTCGGAGAAATGGGCATTTTGTGGGCGTTCCAAAATTTATGTATGTTGTTACAGAATATGGCCCAGTCTGCGAAAATCTGCAAGCAAGGACTTATGCCATGCTTTTGTTGGTACAAATGGAGGCACATAGTTTTAGGCACTGGGATATCAATTGAGTGTGTTAATATACCACGCCTAAATCTTACAGAATACGCTTAGGGAGAAATATTTCACGTGCAGATTTTTTAAGCGCCATATACAGTGGGGGAAATAAGTATTTGATCCCTTGCTGATTTTGTAAGTGTGCCCACTGACAAAGATATGAGCAGCCCATAATTGAAGGGTAGGTTATTGGTAACAGTGAGAGATAGCACATCACAAATTAAATCCGGAAAATCACATTGTGGAAAGTATATGAATTTATTTGCATTCTGCAGAGGGAAATAAGTATTTGATCCCCCACCAACCAGTAAGAGATCTGGCCCCTACAGACCAGGTAGATGCTCCAAATCAACTCGTTACCTGCATGACAGACAGCTGTCGGCAATGGTCACCTGTATGAAAGACACCTGTCCACAGACTCAGTGAATCAGTCAGACTCTAACCTCTACAAAATGGCCAAGAGCAAGGAGCTGTCTAAGGATGTCAGGGACAAGATCATACACCTGCACAAGGCTGGAATGGGCTACAAAACCATCAGTAAGACGCTGGGCGAGAAGGAGACAACTGTTGGTGCCATAGTAAGAAAATGGAAGAAGTACAAAATGACTGTCAATCGACAAAGATCTGGGGCTCCACGCAAAATCTCACCTCGTGGGGTATCCTTGATCATGAGGAAGGTTAGAAATCAGCCTACAACTACAAGGGGGGAACTTGTCAATGATCTCAAGGCAGCTGGGACCACTGTCACCACGAAAACCATTGGTAACACATTACGACATAACGGATTGCAATCCTGCAGTGCCCGCAAGGTCCCCCTGCTCCGGAAGGCACATGTGACGGCCCGTCTGAAGTTTGCCAGTGAACACCTGGATGATGCCGAGAGTGATTGGGAGAAGGTGCTGTGGTCAGATGAGACAAAAATTGAGCTCTTTGGCATGAACTCAACTCGCCGTGTTTGGAGGAAGAGAAATGCTGCCTATGACCCAAAGAACACCGTCCCCACTGTCAAGCATGGAGGTGGAAATGTTATGTTTTGGGGGTGTTTCTCTGCTAAGGGCACAGGACTACTTCACCGCATCAATGGGAGAATGGATGGGGCCATGTACCGTACAATTCTGAGTGACAACCTCCTTCCCTCCGCCAGGGCCTTAAAAATGGGTCGTGGCTGGGTCTTCCAGCACGACAATGACCCAAAACATACAGCCAAGGCAACAAAGGAGTGGCTCAGGAAGAAGCACATTAGGGTCATGGAGTGGCCTAGCCAGTCACCAGACCTTAATCCCATTGAAAACTTATGGAGGGAGCTGAAGCTGCGAGTTGCCAAGCGACAGCCCAGAACTCTTAATGATTTAGAGATGATCTGCAAAGAGGAGTGGACCAAAATTCCTCCTGACATGTGTGCAAACCTCATCATCAACTACAGAAGACGTCTGACCGCTGTGCTTGCCAACAAGGGTTTTGCCACCAAGTATTAGGTCTTGTTTGCCAGAGGGATCAAATACTTATTTCCCTCTGCAGAATGCAAATAAATTCATATACTTTCCACAATGTGATTTTCCGGATTTAATTTGTGATGTGCTATCTCTCACTGTTACCAATAACCTACCCTTCAATTATGGGCTGCTCATGTCTTTGTCAGTGGGCACACTTACAAAATCAGCAAGGGATCAAATACTTATTTCCCCCACTGTATAGAATCTGGCCCTAATGATCATGTGCTAATGCTAACATTAATACACAGCCAAAATATTATATATATATTTTTTTTTCTGTTTTTTTTGGCTGTGTGTTAATGTTAGCATTAGCACATTGCCATTAAGGCCAGATTCTATATACGGCACTTAAAAAATCTGCACATAAAACATTTCTGGCCAATTTTACGGCCACACTAATAGTAACATAGTAAATGACGGCAGATAAAGACCTGAACGGTCCATCCAGTCTGCCCAACAAGGTAACTCATTTTACATGGTATGTAATACTTTATATGTATATCCGAGTTTGATATATCTCTGCCTTTCTCATGGCACAGACCGTAGAAGTGTGCCCTGCACCGGTTTTATTCTCCAAATGCTGGTGTTGCCATCCATGTCCGCTAAGATTCCATAGATCCATTCCTTCTAAATAGGATTCCTTTGTGTTTATCCCACGCATGTTTGAATTTCATTACCGTTTTCATCTCCACCACCTCCCACGGAAGGGCATTTCACGTATCCACCACCCTCTCTGCGAAAAAATACTTCCTGACATTACTCCTGAGTCTGCCCCCCTGCAACCTTAATTCATGTTCTCTAGTTCTACCACCTTCCCGTCTCTGGAAAAGGTTTTAATGCGGATTAATACCTTTCAAATATTTGAACGTCTGTATCATGTCACCCCTGTTTCTCCTTTCCTCTAAGGTATACATGTTCAGGTTAGCAAGTCTCTCCTCATACGGTTTGCAACGCAAATCCCATACCATTTTCATAGCTTTTCTTTGCACCGCTTCCAGTCTTTAGCCAGATACGGCCTCCAAAACTGAACACAATACTCCAAGTGGGGCCTCACCAACGACTTGTAGAGGGGCATCAACACCTCCTTTCTTCTGCTGGTTATACCCCTCTCTCTATGCAGCCTAACATCCTTCTAGCCACGGCCGTCGCCTTGTCACATTGTTTCTTCACCTTCATATCCTCTGATACCAACATCCCAAGGTCTCTCTCCTGAGTCGAGCTTGCTAATCTCTCCCCTCCTATTCGGTATCTCTCTTTTGGGTTTCTACACCCCAAATGCATCACTCTGCACTTCTTGGTATTACATTTTAACTGCAACAATTAGGGATCCCTTCTATATAAGCTGGCGCTAGTAAATCAAAAATTGCAATAATCCCACCAGTATAGGCTCCTGTATCTTATATAATATATTCTATATATTTTTTTTATTTTTAATATGCAGTGCTCAGAATTTGCTGTTGTGCCATATAAGCATATGTTATGGAGTTAGCCAGCAGCATCCAACCATCACAGCACTGACCCTGCCTGCCAACCTGTCACATTAAACCACAATAGTGTTCTGTGGTCAGTTATAATGTTAGTAATAGGTAGATGGATTCACTTATCTTGGCTGGTTTGTTAACTTTCTGTGATGAGTCTTGTACCGTTGCTGCTGAACTCCTTCACCCTCATGCAATAGTGATTCTGCTGTGATTAAAATCAATGCTCCATCGTTATTCCCGACATGGGGCCATGTTTCTCCATCATGACGTTTTCAAGGGAATGTATTCATAAACTGTAGGCAAAGCTGAAAACACATGGTCTTTAAACCTTCTAAATAAAATACTATTATTTTTATTTCTTGTTATTTTCTTTTTTGTTGGATATCTTTTTCTGTACAAGATTGTTGCTTGATTTTGATGTGTAAATTAAAAAAAAAGAACAAAGCATGTGTCAAACCGCTTATTCACTCTCATAATTTCCAATTTCCAGCACTCTTGTTTTGCAAATGCACTGAACCTAGAGTGGCATTCCTGATGGTATGTTAAATAGCCTCTGACTGATCCTTCTTCCATAAATCGGACTAGTTCCTTTTTAAACTTTGTTACACTATTAGCGTTAACAATGCTCTGCAGCAATAGCTCTCATTGCACTTCTAAATGCTACCATTTTTGCTCTTACCGTCTCCCAGTTTTCATCCTGTCCTAATCTTTCACCTCCCTCTCACCCTCCCAGTTTCAATTTCCCTCTGTCTCCCTCTCATTCCCTATATCTCTCCTTCTCCTTTTTACCACTGTCCTGTCTTCTAGCACAGTGTTTCCCAAATCGGTCCTGGAGTACCCCCTTGCCAGTCAGGTTTTCAGGATATCTATAAAGAATATGCATGACATTGATTTGCATACACTAACTCCATTATATACAAACAGATCTCATGCATATTCATTGTGGATATCCTGAAAACCTGACGGGCAAGGAGACACTCCAGGGCTGACTTGGGAAACACTGCTCTAAAATGTTTCTTTTTCTGTCGTCCGCTGGAGTATAGACAATGATCACCCTTTAGTCAGAACTGGCAGTATAAGCTTCTTGGATTATAGCTATTGCTACTAGTGTTCCTCATCCTGTTCTCCTACTAGCTATGGGGATTAAAGTACACTCCCCTGCTAAGGATCTGTAAGGGATAGTGTCCAGGGTCCAGTGATTTGTCTCATGATAAGGTAATTGACACTGGTTGTGTCTGTAGGTGAAGAAGGGCGACCAAAGTAGGAAGAGCCTATAGATGATCACAGACTTCAATGACAGTATTACAGAAATTAGGAGTGCCACTGGAGTGCAACCATCTACCTCAGTGGCGAACAACTGAGAGAATTGTGCCTGTTGAAATTTCCTTGATTGTCTTTTTGCCTTACTCATTCTGCAAACTGTCTAATAAGCTGATGCATTTCTAATAAACTTTTATGATTCAGAACAGAACTCTGGACCAGACTGTATAATTTTTCAGGAAAATACAAGGCGTAAGGAGTGAGTGATCCCTTTAGCCAAAGGTTTCCAGGTATCTGCTGGTCCCACCCCAAAGAACTATAAGAGCTATAGCTTCTGTCTGGGTGAACCCCACCAAGATATCCTATATAATAAAAAGCACCTCCAACGTTCTGAAGCTGACTCTGAGAAAGCCTTGAAGCATTCGTGCTCCTGCTGTATCCATCTCCTGAAATGACGTCATGTACTTCCGTGTTTGTAAAGACCAATCACTGGAAGGGAACGCTGCAGAGTTGCCAGGCAATGGAACGCGATGTCACACGCATGATGAGGGTGTCGTCTTCCCTCCCTTCCTCCCTCCCTCCCTCCCTTCCAGTTCCAGGCCCCCTACATCCAAATTTTAAAAGTCAACTTCACTTACGAAGTCAGGTTTACAGCGGCCGACAGCAGCAGCAGTAACAGGCATGCAGGCTCGACCCTTCTGTCTCTCTCAGCTCTGGTCCTGCCCTTGCGGAAACAGGAAGTGAGGGTGGGACCAGAGCTGAGAGAGAGAAGGGCCGAGACTGCACGCCTTTTACCGCTGCTGCTGGCCGCCGCAAACCCGACTTCGTAAGTGAAGATGACTTTTAAAATTTGGAGGTAGGGGGCCTGGAACTGGAAGGGAGGGACAACGACACCCTCATGCGTGTGACGTCACGTTCCGAGGGGGGATCCTGAAACTGGGAGGGAGGAGACCCTGAAACTCGGAGGGAGGGGGGAACCTGAAACTCGGTGAGAGGGAGAGAGGGAGGGAGAGAGGGGGGGAACCTGAAACTCGGAAGGAGGGAGGTAGAGGGGAACCTGAAACTCGGTCCCCTGGAACTCGGAGGGAGGGGACGACCCTGGAACTCAGAGGAAAGGAGGGAGGGGGCGACCCTGGAACTTGGAGAGAGGGGGGACAACCCTGGAATTCGAAGGAAGGGAGGGAGGGGACGGACAACCCTGGAACTCGGAGGGAGGGAGGGGACGATGACCCTGGAACTCGGAGGGAAGGAGGGAGGGAGGGGGACGACGACCCTGGAACTCAGAGGAAGGGAGGGGGCCCATGGCACACACTCTCATTCTCACACACACACTGTCTCTCACAGACACACTCGCACCCAGTCTCACTCTCTGTCACACACACACACTCGCACATTCACTCTCTCTCTCACACAGTCACTCTCACACACACTCTCTCAAACATACACACTCTAAAACCTTGCTAGTGCCCATTTCATTTGTGCCAGAAACGGGCCTTTTTTACTAGTAATTAATATTTATTGTGAATATTCTGACAATTACACCATTATTGGCTCTTATCCAGAACTGATCTAGACATAATTCAAATAAAACATGAAAAGGTGATGCCTGGAAAGCAGGGCTGCATTTTGATTAGAATTTTTAATTGATTAATCACATGATTAAAAAATATTAATTGTGATTGATCACTGCAGCTCTTTGTGAGTATAGGTAAGTCACATAACCCTCCATTACCCTAGGTTCAAAAGAATTACCTGTGTATAATATGTAAATTGCTTTGACCGTAACCACAGAAGGGCAATATATCAAATCCCATCCCCATTCCCTTCCCTAAAGGACTTATAATCTCCCTCTCTCCCACCCTCCCAGCTCCAGATCCAAATCTCTTCCTTCTCTCCCTTTCCTCTTCTCCAAAGTCCATTCTCTCTCTCTCTCTCTCTCTCTCTCTATCTATCTCTATCTCTCCTTCCTTCCTCCCATTGTCCAGCACCTCTCATTCCCTCCCCTCCAACCCCATTGAAAAATCACGACTAACAATTAATGCATTAATCGCACAGTTAACTACGATTAACTTGCAGCCCTATTGAGAGGTGATCAATCTTTGCAGTGATCATCTGTGTGTGATACCACTTGTGAACTGTAGAGCAAGGCTTCCCAAACCTGGCCTGGGGACCCTACAGTCATTCAGAATTTAAAATATCCTTACATAATATACTTTAATATAAATCAAGCAACTGCGTTTCCAAATTTGCATCAATTTATTCTTCTTATAAATCCCACTTTATAGTTTTATCATATCAAACAGTGTGCTCTTATCTGCATTCACTCACTTTCAAACCACATACATACTTCTCACGACAAAACTCATTATCTCTGGTTTAAACCGAAGGAGATCACATGATACTAGGATATCACTCCCCGTAAGCAAGTTGACAACTTATAGTTGGTTCCTTACTAATATGCTAAGGTATTTAGCAACACAGTTGTATTATCACTTTTCTTTTCAAATTCGCAATTTATACTTAACATAAAAGTCACTTATCACTTTCAGGAAGCCTCAGTTCATAATAATGGTGTTTTTTCATCCGATCAAGCGACTTTTCTTCTGGCTTCACAGCTGATATCAAGTGATAGTTCTTACAGTTCCATCATCATTTCCAGTTACTAGTGTCACAGTTCTTCCCTGGGTATTCTCCTATAGGCTCACTACTACACCTTCCGTGATGTGCTGTCTCTGCTTTTATTTTATTTTTATTGTAGTTAAAACCCTGAAGACGCCAGGTAGCGAAACGCAGTGCAAGCATTGGGTTTAATCATTATGGTTACATCTGGTGCTGATTGATAAAATTTGGCCATTACGGAAGGTGTAGTAGTGAGCCTATAGGAGAATACCCAAGGAAGAACCTTGACTCTAGTAACTGGAAATGATGATGGAACTGTAAGAAGTAAATTAGGTGTCAGAGTTTCTATTTAAAAAACAACCATGAAATCTTATAATATAAAAGAATATTACTACTAAGTGTGCTCAGAACCAAGTGCTAACCAGAAAGGCAGCAACCCCCATTCCCATCAAGACACCCTAAAGGTGTAAAGTAATTTAAATGTCCAGGGCAAAACACCCATAAGTTGATATAGCTGTCCAATTTGCTGATGTAAAAACTAAAGATAATGCTGACAATAACTAAAACTTAAGGTTCTCAGAAAATGTTAGTCTCATTAATATTGTAACACACAGAGGGGCATTTTCAAAACGGACGTCCAAGTTTCGATTTGGACATCCTTGCAAAACGTCCCAATCCAGGGGCGGGGAAACCCGTATTTTCGAAACAAGATGGACGTCCATCTTTCATTTCGAAAATACCATCAGGGAGGTCCAAATCCTTAAACTTCGCCATCCATAGATTTGGATATCCCTATACATGGACGTTTCTGATTTTCTGCGATTTTCAAAACCAAAGACATCCATGTCAGAAATGACCAAATGCAAGCCATTTGGTCATGGGAGGAGCCAGCATTTCTAGTGCACTGGTCCCCCTGACATGCCAGGACACCAACCGGGCACCCTATGGGGCACTGCAGTGGACTTCAAAAATGCTCCCAGGGACATAGCTCCCTTACCTTGTGTGCTGAGCCCCCCAAAACCCACTACCCCCAACTGTACACCACTACCATAGCCCTTACGGGTGAAGGGGGGCACCTATATGTGGGTACAGTGGGTTTCTGGTGGGTTTTGGAGGGCTCACTGTTTCCTCCACAAACGTAACAGGTAGGGAGGGGGATGGGGCTGGGTCCGCCTGTCTGAATTGCACTCACCCACTAAAACTGATCCAGAGACCTGCATACTGCTGTCATGGACCTGAGTATGACATCTGAAGCTGGCATAGAGGCTGACAAGACATATTTTTACAGATGTTTTTTGAGGGTGGGAGGGGGTTAGTGACCACTGGGGGAATAACGGGAGGTCATCCCCGATTCTCTCCGGTGGTCATCTGGTCATTTTGGGTACCGATTTGTAACTTAGTCGTAAGAAAAACAGGTCCAGGTGATAACGTCCAAGTGCTCGTCAGGGACGTCCTTGTTTTTTTTGACTATGGGTCAAGGACGTTCAAGTGATAGGCACACCCAAGTCCCGTCTTTGCTATGGCTCCGACACGCCCCCTTGAATTTTGGCCATCCCTGCGACAGAGTGCAGTTGGGGACATCCAAAATCGGCTTTCAATTATACCGATTTGGACATTTCTGGGAGAAGGACGTCCATCTTCCGATTTATGTTGAAAGATAGGCGTCCTTCTCTTTCAAAAATGAGCCCAACAGTCTACCACTTGGAAAAAGAATCTTGTTACCCAAAAGATCCTGTATTGATGGGACCAAACAGTGGATGATTGCTCCTTCTGCCTCAAAAACTAAGAGTGATCTCCAACGTGCAATACTTCAAATTCCACAACATAAGCTGTGTTTCACTGCAACTCTTATTCAGGAGGAAATTTTAAAAAATCCATACAAATAAAAAGCATTGTTTTAGGACTAAGCTAAAGCAAAACAAACATACTGTATCTAAATAATCATTATACAAAAATTATGCTATTAACTTGCACACTTATTGTACAGCAAACCCCAGGATGAACCCTCCCCCAGGGCTGAAGGACCAACGGTTCAAAAACACCAACTTAATATAGGCGGGTCAACCCATCCTATAATATAATCTTATAAACACAATCTCATTGGTGACTATATACAAACAGTCCATCAAACTTTTATTCCAGATTCAACCCCTTCATTTTTGTATTAAGACCGTGAGGTTGCACGGTATCTCATTCATAAATAAAGCACTGTTCTTTAACTTGTAAAATGCAAGCCACATTACCACTGCGAGGCAAATAAACTCACATCAATACAGTGAAGCGTAAATCCTCAATGGTGTGCTAAGCTTGTAGCTAGTGTTATACTAAAGGTGCCTCCAATCGCAGGAGTCTTATATTACTGAAATGTTGTCCACACCTCAACTTAATTTTCCTAATTGTATGGGCAATGTACAGCAGGCCACATGGGCATACAATCAAATAAATGATTTGAGTTGTATCACAGTCAGTCACTGACTGCATCTGGAATACAAACCCCTTAACAGGGTGTTGAAATTGAGATATCTGCAAAGCAAATTTGAGTATGTGCAATGACCACACTTATGATGACCTCCATAAGTGGAAGGCGGCAAACCAGCCTCTCGATGATGATTGGCCAACATCTTGCCCAAATTCCTGGATCTCCTAAACGCTACTATGGACTTCTGGGAAAACACTGGGTGATAGCTCAATACATGCTCTGGACATTTAAATGACTTTACACCTTGCCCAAATTCCTGGATCTCCTAAACGCTACCACGGGCTTCTGGGAAAACACTGGGTGATAGCTCAATACATACTCTGGAAAGGGAGGAGTGGTCTAGTGGTTAGGGTGGTGGACTTTGGTCCCGGGGAACTGAGGAACTGAGTCCGATTCCCACTTCAGGCACAGGCAGCTCCTTGTGACTCTGGGCAAGTCACTTAACCCTCCATTGCCCCATGTAAGCCGCATTGAGCCTGCTATGAGTGGGAACGCGCGGGGTACAAATGTAACACAAATAAATAAAATAAATGACTTTATACCTTTAGTGTGTGATGATGGGAATGGTGGTTGCTGTCTTTCTGGTTAGCACTTGGTTCTGAGCACACTTGAATTATTTAGTATTAATATTCTTTTGTATTATAAGACTATGTTTTTTTAAATAGACATTGACTCTTTAATTTATTGTAAGGATTGTTGTTCAAGTGAGGGGTGGGTGTAGATACATCAGATTTAGCCCTAGTTTTGTATTTTTTTATGCATATTCATTAAGAATATCCTGAAAACCCCTATTGGCTGGGAAGCTCTATTTTAGAGCCTTATATTTCTGTATTTCTGTATCTCTTTGCTTTATAAAAGTGGTTCCAAAAGGGATTTTCATTCCTTCTACAGCTGACTTCAGAATGTCCACAGCACAAAAAAACAAATGCTCAAAACAATGAAAATATGAATATTCTTTCACCTCTTCTAGTTTAGCAAGCACCTAGCCCAGACATCGGAGAGTCATGGGATAGGAGGTAGTGTCCTATTGTGGATTAAAAACTAGTTAAAAGATAGAAAACAGAGAGTAGGGTTCAATGGTCACTATTCTCAATGGAGAAGGGTAGATAGTGGGATTCCCCAGGGGTCTGTGCTGGGACCGCTTCTTTTTAATATCTATAAATGATCTAGAGATGGGAGCAACTAGTGAGGTAATTAAATTTGCTGACAACACTAGCAGGTGAATTTTCGAAAGAGAAGGGCGCCCATCTTCTGACACAAATCAGGAGATGGGCGTCCTTGTCGCAAGGTCGCCCAAATCGGCACAATCGAAAGCCGATTTTGGGAGCCCTCAACTGCTTTCTTTTTTTTTTTTTACTTTGAATTTTTATTGAAATAACATCTCAAACATAACAACGAGCCATTGGCTCCAGCACATGACAATGCAACAATTTAATTTTTATTTTAATATTATGCTTATAACCCTTTTATCCCCCCTATTCCCCCCACCCTTCCTCCCCTCCCCCTCCCCCCCACACTAACCCCTCAACAACTGATTCCCCCAACAGCCCAAACCCCCCTAAACCCCTTCCGTATCTGTTAGATGAATCCATTCAGGTGCCTCTGGATTATATCTCCCCTTACGCTTATCAGTCAATTTTTCCAACTCTATAATGGTTTTAAATTTCTCAACCCAATTACCTACAGTTGGCCCAGCGGACTTTTTCCAATGCACTGTAATAGTGGTTTTTGCGGCGGCTAACCCCATTCTCTTGAATCTCTGTTGCCATCTCTTTCCCCTCTGGTTCCTCCACCCCAGGAGGCATCATTTAGGATCACATGGAAAAGTACCTTCTAGAACTTTAGACAACCTATCTGTTATATCTTTCCAATAAGGTTGAATCAAACTGCACCCCCACCAAATATGAAAAAAAGTTCTCGTCTCCCTTCCACATCTCCAACAGCTATCAGAAGCCTCAGGGAACATTCTTTTAATTCTATCAGGTGTATAATACCATCTGCTCAGCACTTTATACGCATTTTCTTTAATAAGCACACACACTGAGGCTTTCTTGACTTCCAAGCATACCCTCCTCCATTCTGCCTCCGAAACATCCTGATTCAAGTCCTTTTCCCATGCCTCCATATAGGTCATTTTCATAAAACTCTGCCCCCTGAGGTGTCCATATATCCGTGAAATTCCTTTCCCCCACTTATCCATATCCCTCCATACTTTTTCAAATCCCTCTTGGTCTTTGAATTCCTCCCTGGACCATTTCTCTGTACTAATAAAGTGTTTGACCTGCATGTACGCATATAAATCGGACTCTACTAACCCATACATTTCCTCCCTCAACTGCTTTCTTTCGCGGGGACGACCAAAGTTCACGGAGGCATGTCAGCCGATAATGGAAAAAAGAAGGGCGTCCCTGACAAACACTTGGGCGACTTTACTTGGTCCATTTTTTTTTCATGACCAAGCATCAAAAAGGTGCCCGAACTGACCAGATGACCACCAGAGCGAATCGGGGATCACCTCCCCTTACTCCCCCAGTGGTCACTAACCCCCTCCCACTCTCAAAATGCCATACTCAGGTCCATCGCAGCAGTATGCAGGTACCTGGAGCAGTTGTAGTGGGTGCAGTGTACTTCAGGCAGGCAGACCCAGGCTCATCCCCCCCTATCTGTTACACTTGTGGTGGTAAATGTGAGCCCTCCAAAACCCACCACAAACCCACTGTACCCACATGTAGGTGCCCCCCTTCATCCCTAAGGGCTATGGTAGTGATGTACAGTTGTGGGGAGTGGGTTTGGGGGGCTCAGCACCCAAGGTAAGGGAGCTATGCACCTGGGAGCTTTTTCTGAAGTCCACTGCAGTGCCCCCTTGGGTGCCCGGTTGGTGTCCTGGCATGTAAGGGGAACCAGTGCACTACGAATGCTGGCTCCTCTCACAACCAAATGGCTTGGATTTGGTCATTTTTGAGATGGGCGTCCTCGGTTTCCATTATCGCCGAAAATCGGGGACGGCCATCTCAAAAATGACCTAAGGACAACCATCTCTAAGGTCAACCTAAATTTCATGATTTGGGCGTCTCATCTTGTTTCAATAATGCGTGTTGCCCCGCCCCTTTACAGGGCCGTCCTGTGAGGACGCCCTCATGAAAACTTGGGTGCCCCATTCGATTTTGCCCCTCCACGTTATTCAAAGTTGTTAAATCGCAAGAGGATTGTGAAAAATTACAAGAGGACCTTTCGAGACTGGGTGTCTAAATGGCAAGTGCAAAATGATGCATGTGGGAAAGAGGAACCTGAATTATACATATGTAATGCAAGGTTCCACATTAGGAGTCACCGACCAAGAAAGGAATCTAGGCGTTGTTGTTGAAACCCTCTGCCCAGTACGTCCCTGGATTTGGACATCTTTGATTTTCGCGATTTTCGAAAACAAAGACGTCCAAGTCTAAAACGTCCAAATGCAAGCCATTTGGATGTGGGAGGAGCTAGCATTTGCAGTACACTGGTCCCCATGACATGCTAGAACAACAATCAGGCACCCTAGGGGGTACTCCAGTGGACTTCATAAAATGTCCCAGGTACACAGCTCCCTTACCTTGTGTGCTGAGCTCCCCAAACCCCACTACCAACTACCATAGCCCTTACCGGTGACGGGGGCACCTATATGTGGGTACAGAGGGTTTCTGGTGGGTTTTGGAGGGCTCGCTGTTTCCTCCACAAATGTAACAGGTGGGGGGGGGGGGGTATGGGCCTGGGTCCACCTGTCTGAACTGCACTGTACCTACTACGAAACTACTCCAGGGATCTGCATGCGCTGTCAAGGACCTGAGTATGACATCTGAGCTGGCATAGAGGCTGGCAAGTAATATTATTAATGATGTACTTTGAGGGTGGGAGGGGGTTAGTGACCACTGGGGGAGTAACGGGAGGTCATCCCCAATTCCCACCAGTGGTCATTTGGTCATTTCGGGCACCTTTTTGTGTCGTATTCGTAATAAAAACAGGTCCGGGTGCAGTGAAAATGTCCACATTTTAGTCATGGACGTCTTTGCTTTTTTCCATTATGGCTCAAAGACGCCCAAGTCTTAGGAATGCCCAAGTCCCGCCTCCAACACGCCTCCAATACGCCCCCTTGAGATTTGGACGTCCTTGTGACGGATTTTCGCTAGAGACGTCCAAAATCGGGTTTTTATTATACTGATTTGGACATCTCTGAGAGATGGACGTCCAAGTGCCAATTTATGTCAGTTTTTGGACGTCCATCTCTTTCGAAAATAAGCCTGATAGTGGAATTAGAAAAGGTACAGAGAAGGGCGACAAAAATGAAAAAAGGGGATGGGACGACTTCCCTATGAGGAAAGGATGAAGTGGCTAGGGATCTTCAGCTTGGAGAAAAGACGACTGAGGGGAGATATGATACAGGTCTACAAAATAATGAGTGGAGTGGAATGGGTAAACGTGAATCATTTGTTTGCTCTTTCCAAAAATACTAGGAATAGGGGGCTTTTGATGAAGCTACAAAGCAGTAAATTTAAAACGAATAAGAGAAAATTTTTCTTCACTCAACGTGTAATTAAACTCTGGAATTCGTTGCCAGCAAATGTGGTAAAGCCAGGTGATTAGCTTAGCGGGGTTTAAAAAATGTTTGGATGGCTGCATAAAGAAAAAGTCCATAGACCATTGTTAAAATGACTTGGGGAAAATCCACTGCTTATTTCTGGGACAAGCAGCATAAAATGTATTGAACATTTTGGGATCTTGCCAGGTATTTGTGACTTGGATTGGCCACTGTTGGAAACAGGATGCTGGGCTTGATGGACCTTTGACAATACTTACGTACTTATGTATGTAAATCATAACATGTTTCCTTTAGAAGTACTCATGGTTGAATTCTTCCTCATCTGACTTATTGATTTTATTTCTGTTTCTTCTGTCACTTATATTTTGAATTTATTTAACTGTAAAAATACTATCATGTTTCCTTTCAATTACTTGCTATTTTCATTTGTGACGAAGTTGGATTGAAGCCAAAACCTTGTTAATGTTTGATAATTAATAATATCTTACTTGCCAAAACACGAAGTGAAGACAACGACAAGAATAGGTCCTCTGACTGTATTTTGCCAACAAACACATGTTGCCCTGCCTAGCATTTCCTAATCATGCTTGTAGCAATGTATGCAAATCAATTCAATAAGACATTTGCTTGGTAAGAAAAATATGTGAACTAGCGTCAAACTGAGGAAACACATCTTTTCAACAATAGAACAAAACTGTCTGATACCCGAGGGACATGAAGGATTGGAAAATCTCCAGGTGGTTGGTGAAAAAAAACAATAAGCAGTTTCTCAAGAAAATGAAAATGAAGAGTATTCACAAAGCTGTTAAAACAGCAGAAACTGGGGGCGATTTTACTGCTACGTTAAAGGAGTATTCAGGCCAGAATTCTTCATTTTGTTTAGTTTTCCATGTCGTTTATGATCTGCCCAACTCTTGCAGCATCTGTTATTTCATCAAATTGTATCGACATATTTTTCCAGTGCCTCAACTGCCACCCAGATAGAATCTATGGAGCACAAATTCAGAATAATTTAAGCAGGCAGGAGAGGTCCCTGCCTGGTTAAATTGTAGTGAGCTGGCAATCCCACAACTTTTAGTGGCACTAAAAGGATTTTGCTACTGAAAATGCAGAATGCCAGGGCGGTTCAGGGCTGGAGTCAAGGTGGCACCAAGATTTATCCGGTTAGTGGAGATATTTATTTATTTTATTGAAAAGATTTCTAGATCACCTGTAAAATAGGTGGTTTCCAACTAAGAACATACACAATCAAAAATACAAAATTGGCATACAAAACTATAAAATAACAAATCTCTTCATAGCATCACATGACTACTACAGCTGCTTCAAAAAAATGCTTTCATAAATAGGTGAGTCTTTAAAGGTTTTCTTAAACTGGGCTTCTAGACAGACAAAGATTCCTTCAAATAACATGGGGCAGCATAAACAAGTGTTATCATCTTAAATTGAATACTATGTAACAAAGGTAACCAGTGTAGTTGTTTCAATACTAAAGATACATGAGAAAAATTTGAAATTCTTGTAACATGGGCCGCTGCTATTATCCAATATTCAGTCTGCTAACCAGATAAGAGCCCAGATAAAGTTAGGACAGCAAAAAAAAATTTATCTGCATTATTATTTTGTCACCAGTCTGAATATTGACTGGTAGCCAGATAACTTAGAGCAGCCACACAGGACCTGGTTATTCAATGCTGGAGTCTTATCTGGATTAGGCCCAGCATTAAATATCTGGGTCAAATTAAGCCTATGGCAGTTAGTGCCTTTAAACCTGCTAACCACCGTGGGATGAATATTGGGGTTAACGTTACAATAGAAGGCCTGTCCAAACCACTTTCTTCTTTTGTCAGAGACAATGATATAACCAACATGCTTCTTCAGAGGGTTCCTGCCCAGCATTGTGAGTTGTAGCCTTCATGGATAATCTAACCTCTCCCAACTAAGGATTAAAGGCCCGTTTTACCATGCTACAGTAAAAGGGGCCCTGCGGTAGCATCAGCTCATGGATTTGCTGCATGCTGAGACCCCACAGTGGGTAAAAGGCAAAAAAAGGAAATGGCTGTGTGGTTAGTGCACACTTACCGTGCGGCCATTTCCGGATGAACCCTTATAGCCACCTATTTAGGAGGCTGTAAGGGATCCCGTGCTAACCCGGCGGTAACTGGGTAGCACATGGCGCTGCTCAATTACCGCCAGGTAAGACCCCAGCACAAAAAAAAAGCCATCGCAACGGAAATGGTGCATGTGTGTGTGTGTGTGTGTGGGGGGGGGGGGGGGCAGCACTACCGCTGCCTCCTGTGGTGGGTTGGCAGTAGTGCCGAAATGACGCAAGGCAAAGCAGCAGTAGGGGTACAGTCGCTTTGTAAAAGGGGCCCTAAGTTAGGAGTCAATACAATACGCAGAAGGAGATTCAAATGAAGAAAATCTTTCACCAAATACAAGCCTGATGACACAGAATCCCTGGCTTCATAGGATGTCTTCATCATTCTCTCACTACTTGTGGCAAGTCATCACCTCAGTGATGATTTTTACCCCATTGCACGTTAGAACTAATATGGTGGAAGTATGAGCGGCCATGCTGCTGTGTTTTGAATAATCTGCAGCGCCTTGACACTGGAAGGCCCAGATACAGTGCATTGCAGTAATCCACCCTGCTAATAACCAAACTTTGCACAATCAATTTAAAATCTTCAAAAGGAAAACAGCCCTTGAATCTACTCAGCATTCTTAATTTTAAAAATTAACTGTAAACAACCTTCTGATATGTGGTTTGAAAAACTGAAAGTAGACTCTAGCTTTGGTGAACAAATCCCTGTTGATGCCAAGTAGATGCTTGAAGATATTGCTCCCTGGGCCACAAAACTATCAATCAAGCTAGTGAAAGAGATAATAATGGCTCAGCTGGAAAAGCATGCACATTTGCCTTCCTCTTCACCATAGGGAGCAACTGCTATGGGCAAAGCTTCGGTGATCGAGCTGATGCCATCATTTTGCACTATATAAGCACACCGACTTCTGAGGCCACTTTCAGGACCATTACCCACGGACGTTTGCTGTGCATGCTGAGCTGTACTATGATTACACCATTGACTTGCCAACATCTTCAATTTACCATCTACAGCCCAATTTGGGAACAAGTACTGTAGGAGAAGCTTTGGCGAGCGAGCTGACTTCATTATTTCACACTATATAAGAATTATGATTTAACCAACACTACTAGAAAGGGATATTGTAACACTCTAGTACTTCTAGGTCTTCAAGATTACAAGAGAGAGCACTCAAACCAGTCCACAAATAGTTTAGTCACAGCCAGATTACAGGTGGACACAGAAGCAGCTAAAACAAATGCCATTTATAGTGAACAAGAAGCAGTTGCACAGGCGATCAGCAAGTTCTCCAACACTCACTGTAAACTAGATACCTGTCCCAACTACCTAATGAAATCCGCCCCTGACCGCTTCATAGCAGACCTCACATCCCGCCTAAACTACATGCTTCAGCAAGGTCTCTTCCCTAAGGAAAATGGCAATATCCTACTCACTCCGATACCAAAAGACACCAAGAAAAAACAAATGAAATCACTAACTACTGTCCAGTAGCATTCATTGCATTGTCAGTAAAACTGATGGAAAGCATGGTAGCCAAACAACTTACAGATTATCCAGCTTATAATCGAAAGTGATCGCTGGCCATCTTCCGACACAAATCGGGAGATGGCCGGCGATTTCTTAAAAGCGGCGAAATCGGTATAATCGAAAGCGGCATTTTTGACAGCATCGCCACTTTCCCGTCGCTTTGCCGGCGAAAGTTCAAGGGGGCATGTCGGTAGATTAACGAAGATGTGGCTACCAGATGGCCGACTTTCGCCGGTAATGAAAAAAAAAAAGCGGCGTTAAGCAGTATTTCGCCGGCTTTACTTGGTCCTTTTATTTTCATGACCAAGCCTCAAAAAGGTGCCCCAACTGACCAGATGACCACTGGAGGGAATGGGGGATGACCTCCCCATACTCTCCCAGTGGTCACCAACCCCCTTCCATACTAAAAAAATAAAACTAAAAACCTTTTTTGCCAGCCTGTATGCCAGCCTCAAATGCCGTACCCACCTCCATGACAGCAGAATGTGTTGTATCCTCCGACAGCCTTTCCCTGGTTGCGATGTGGCTCTTGGGTGAGTATGACACCTTTTCTGTTAGGTGCCCTGCAGAGTCACATTAGCAATGTATTGTGGTGGGTGTAGGGTACTGGGCTCTACTCCCATGGTGCTTTTCCCCTCTGCTAACTGGGTCAGAGTGTGCCCTGTTTTGTTTCCTGTTGTAGTCCATGCGGTAGTGGCCATTTTTGTAAGCCAGTTTTAGTTCCCTTTCCTGTGTTACCCACGTTAGAGAACGTAGTTCTTACCGTGAATGGTGCTGAAAGAGGGCATTGTACACCATTGTGCCAGCTCTGTCCTACTGCTAATCTTAGTACTAGGGGACTCTTTGCCAGTGGGGCACAACCTCTGATCTGCAGTTAACTGTGAGTAAACGTGCTTATTTCAAGAAAGGACTTTTTCAGAGAGATTAGTCTTCAGGTGTGAACTGGTGTGCCAAAGTTATACAGCAGCAATAAGTCCTAGAGGCTGTATGCAGGTCCCTGGAGCAATTTTAGTGGGTGCAGTACATTTGTGGGTAGTGGGTTTGGGGGGGCTCAGCTCCCAAAGTAAGGGAGCTATGCACGTGGGAGCTTTTCTGAAGTCCACCGCAGTGACCCCTAAGGTGGCTGGTTGGTGTCCTGGCATGTCAGGGGAGCCAGTGCACTAAAAATGCTGGCTCCTCCCACGGCCAAATGCCTTGAATTTGGCCGGGGTTTGAGATGGCCGACATAACTTTCCATTATCGCTGAAAAACAAACCCGGCCATCTCAAACCCGGTGAACTCCACGGCATTTGGCCGGGCTAAACCATAATATCGAAAAAAAAGATGGCCGGCCATCTTTTTCGATAATACAGTTCCGGCCAGCTGTAGTGCCGCCGCCAACATAGATCGCCGGTGATCTATTTGGCCGGCGACGTTCGATTATGCCCCTCTATATAAACGAATTCTCAATATTACATGAATCACAGTCAGGTTTTTGCCCCCTCCGCAGCACAGAAACAGTGATACTCACTCTCCTAACCAAATTCAAGCAGGAAATAGAAATAGGGAAAAACATCCTCCTCCTCAAATTCGACATGTCTAGTGCATTCGACATGGTAAACTTTAATATATTAATAAGAGTACTAGATAAGTTTGTGATTGGTGGAAACATACTTAGCTGGATCAAGGGTTTCCTAACCACAAGAACATATCAAGTAAAATCAAACTCAAACATATCATCACCGTGAAAAGCAGACTGCGGAGTACCACAAGGATCACCGCTATCACCGATTCTCTTCAACCTAATTATGACCCCACTAGCCAAGTCCTTATCCAACCAAGGCCTTAACCCTTTCATCTATGCAGATGTTGTCACAATATTCATTCCTTACAAATCTAAACTGACAGAAATCGCCAAAGAAATCAAGATCAGCTTGAACATCATGGACTCTTGGGCAAATGCATTTCAACTAAAACTAAACAAAGAAAAAACACACTGTCTCATCCTCTCATCCCTACACAGCATGGATAACCCCACAATTATCAGCACCCCAGATTACACCATCCCTATCTCAGACAGCCTGAAAATCCTTGTCGTTACAATGGACCTCAACTTAACACTAGAGAGCCAAGTGACATCCACAACAAAGAAAATGTTCCACTCAATGTGGAAACTCAAACGCGTGAAACAATTCTTCCCGAGGGGAACATTTCGCAACCTGATACAATCAATGGTACTAAGCCATGTAGACTACTGCAATGGAATTTATGCGGGATGCAAAGAACAAACCTTATAGAAACTTCAGACCGCTCAAAACATGGCAGCTAGGCTTATCTTCAGAAAAACGCGATTTGAAAGTGCAAAACCCCTTCGCGAAAAACTACACTGGCTCCCAATTAAAGAACGCATTGCTTTCAAAATCTGCACTCTGGTTCACAAAATTATCTATGGTGAAGCTCCGGGATACATGACAGACTTGATCGACCTACCAAATAGAAACACATCCGAATCAACACGAACTTACCTAAATCTGCACTACCCAAGCTGCAAAGGACTCAAATACAAATCAACTTACGCGTCCAGTTTTTCCTACTGTACATAAGCACACAACTGTGGAACGCATTACCAAAAGCCTTGAAAACTACAAACGACCACCTAAACTTCTGGAAAACACTTAAAACTAACCTGTTTAAAAAGGCATAGCCTACCGATCCATCATAAATGCCTGATCTCTGCAACACAACAAAACTAAAGAATGTAATGGACATAACACAACTCTTCCGTTGTACGATTACCTAGTGTGGCTGTGCCACATGAACTTTATCTTACCACAACATCACTTTGTATTTGTTTACACAGGAGTCTGTAACGCCTCTTCGGTACTATGTAAGCCACACTGAGCTATAAATAGGTGGGAAAATGTGGGATATAAATGTAAAAAATAAATAAATAAATAAATGTTATGAGAGAGGATAGGGTGCATCTCAAGGGAGAGGGGAATACATCTTAATGTTGAGATTATCAAGTTAAATACTGTTAACAATACCTTTTATCATAAGTTATTGTACCAAACAAGGAAAATATCTCTACAAAACACCAATAAACCAACTTAACTCTGTGTAGCGGCAAATGGAGGAAAAGGAAACCTCCCACAGACATACAATTGAAAGCTTGTTTAGCCTGTGTTTAATGGTTCCAAGTATCATTCAGCAATCCCAAAAAGCCTCCACAAAATTTACAAATTTACACACATACAGTAGAAACACATGGCTACTTAGCCTTCAAATGCCCAAACCTGATAGGACCCATTTCTCCGGCAAAATCGGCTTCATCAATGGTTGCTTATTCAGGGATAATCACAAACACAAACTGTAAAGAATGAGAAATAAATCATTAACATTGGATGTTGTGTAACAGTTTATATTCAAAGATACATCTCAAACAAAGCTTACTTGGTGTCAACTGGATACAGCTTACTGCAAAACAAACATGGTATTGCTACAGTACAAACTCCAGCGCATGCGCTTAAACACACATTTACTGCTGTAACGCCCCTCCCACTGGATGATATTTCAAGCGGGAGAACAAATCACATCAACTAAATAGCAAATGGTAAATCTGGAAAGTTTCAAAAACATTCCAAAACAATTCAAAACAGTTATTCAACACGCAATCTACCAAAATATCTTACAAAAAACCATTCTATTCCATAATATTGTTCAGTCCTACTGGCGCTAAGGTTTTGCAGTGAAACAGGTACCGTCGGGTTTGGGCATCTATTGCCTCTTCCTCTATCATTCCTTCTACTCGTCAGAACATCGGTCCAATGGAAATCAATTCTGGCAGTCCACTTTCTTGTTTCAGTATTTTTTTAAAACATCTTTATTAAGTCAAAGTATCATAAACAATCATACAACTCAAATAACCATCACACTTTGCCCAGTACAGTTAGTTCCCCAACTACACACGGCCCCGAACTGACATCGTCTACAAAGCAAGAATAGGGAAAAGTGACATATGTTCACCTTTGACTCAATTTTTTTTCCCTTTTTTGTAACCCACATTCATTGAACTATAAACTCTCCTCCCCTCAAGCCACCTCCCCCCCCCCCCCCCCCCGTGTATGTATAATCTAGCTCTATATGGCCCCTATCATTTTCAGCTCTTGAAATGTAAGATCTCTGCATACACTGGTTTGTTTGTTTGTTTTACAATAAATATATATTGAAGTTTTACAGACAGAAATTCCCAACTGTAACAGCTGCTTAAATCATACTTCTAAAAGAAGCAGAAACAGATTCACATCCTGAAAACTTTTTTGGAGTTTCCATAATGTGGTTCTTATTTATTGACCTGATAGGCATGGAGAAATGTTCTTGTCCTTATGTCCAACTGTTCAAGATCTTTACAAAAAAGTGAATCCCGTCTTTGAGGTACCTTATTACATGCATGAACAAGTTGTTCCATTCTTGGGTTTTGAGGGTTTATGCAGTTACCTGTACACTCTGCTCCCAGTAACAATGACATTTTCTGGACTAGCTACTTTTTTGGAGTTTTCATAATATGGTTCTTATTTATTTATTTACCTGATAGGCACAGAATAATTTTCTTGTTCTTATGTCCAACTGCTCAAGATCTTTACAAAAAGTTAATTCTGTCTTTGAGGTACCCTATTACACGCATGAACTAGTTTTTCCATTCATGAGTTTATACTCTGCTCCCAGTAACAATGACATTTTCTTGATTAGCAAATGCTGTGGTTTGCTATTGACTTCTGTAGTCAATAGTGTCTGGCCTTCCTTCAGGATCCCCCCCATACAAGTTTTAGCCAGATCTGAGCCAACATAGCTTCTATGATCTATTAGAATTAGGCTCTTCCAGGCTGCTATTGCTTAGGGGAGTTAAAAGTCACTGCTTGCAGTGGTGTAATAAATTAACTGCTCTGTCTCTTCTGAAAATAATGGAGCCAGTTGGTAATCCTAAACATTCCCAAGTTGAAGGACTGCTATAGACCATGATATATAATGCGAATAATTTCACACCTTCATAGGCTATAGTTGAAGGAAATGATGGTCAAATTCTTCCTGTTACCTGTAGATTATCTCTCAGAAGCTTCATGTGGACAGAAGGAATCAGTGGAGAGTATCCAGACTTGTCTTAAACTTTGCTGCTCTTTGCTGTGGTAAGAAACTCTTGAACTTTATTGACCCTGCAATGTTCATATTTTTAGTGCTGTTATAAGGACTACATAAGATTAAACTCTATGAGCCTCTGATCACTAGACTAGCTAACTAATATCAACTAGAGCTGATTTATAAAACTACCTACAAAGTTTACTCGGAAAACGTTGTACCATTTCTAAAAGAATGTGTTTCTTTCTGATTTGCTCCTGAGTTAGGTTTTCTGGCAGCTGCTGAGGTGAATGCCTGGACATACCACTATGACAAAACCAGTACCTCAAACTGGGAGGAGGCCAGAAAGTGGTGCAAAACCCATTATACTGACATGGTGGCCATCCAAAACCAAGAAGAAATAGCTTACCTCAATGAAATCCTACCCTACCAACAGGCATATTATTGGATTGGGATTCGCAAAATAAAAGGCATCTGGACTTGGGTAGGAACCAACAAATCATTGACCACAGCTGCAGAGAACTGGGCCAAAGGAGAGCCAAATAATGCAGGAAAAGATCAGGACTGTGTAGAGATTTACATAAAAAGGAGCCATGATAGTAGCAAATGGAATGATGAGCGTTGCAACAGGAAGAAGACAGCACTGTGTTTTCTAGGTAAATAAGGTATCTCTCATTGAGAATTGCACCTTACTAAATGCATTTCCTGGAATTAATTCTTTACCATGCTCATTATGCTTATCAGATACTGCCTGCATTTTTTTTTTAAATAACATGGGGGATTATTAAGCCAGTTACAGGACAGAAGGTGGATGATGGGCATTTTCCCCTCAGTATAAGTCAATTTCAATTTACATATTTCATTAATACAAAGATCACAGTACATATACCTTAAGCAAATACATTCCGCCAGATTTTGTATAGGAACCAAGAGACAGACAGATCTCCAGAGTTCAATGCTTGGATGAGACAATGGTGCAGGGAAGAGGGTTTTAGATTTGTTTGGAACAGGGCAACATTCTGGGGAAGGAGGAGCCTATTCTGGAAAGATGTGCTCCACCTTAACTAGGGTGGAACCAGGCTGCTGGCATCAACATTTACAAAGGAAATAGAGCAGCTTTTAAACTAGAAATGGAGAGAAGGATGACAGTCACTGAAAAATGCAAGGTTCAGAACAAATCTTTAAATGATATCACCAAAACAGAGAAGACAGAGCATCCTGATAACAAGGTTGCAATAGAGACCATAGTAGATCAGGAGATGCATTTTTGATATGACATCTTAAGTAGAGGAGTGTGGTAGCCGTGTTAGTCCACTCTTAAGGTTATCAATAGAAATCAAACAAAATAAAACATGGAAAAGAAAATAAGATGATACCTTTTTTATTGGACATAACTTAATACATTTCTTGATTAGCTTTCTTTTAGCTGAGGAAGAAGGGCAACCTTCGAAAGCTAATCAAGAAATGTATTAAGTTATGTCCAATAAAAAAGGTATCATCTTATTTTCTTTTCCATGTTTTATTTTGTTTGATTTCTATTGATATGACATCTAAATCTGACTTTGGAGGTTTTGTGGAAAACATCCAAATATCCAGTAGTGAACATGGCCAATTTCAAAACAGAAAAAAAAATGTCTCTCTCTTTGTTTCAAAAATGGCCATTTGCTATTAAAAAATGGCCATTTATTGTTGTGCTCAGTGGACCATTAAAAAAAAAAAAAGATCCAAGTGAAAGTACTCAAGTATACACCACTACAAAAGCCCTTATGCCTGTAGGTGTCACCTATATGTGCGTACAGTGGGGTTTTGGTAGGTTTTGGAGGGCTCACACTTTCCACCACAAGTGTAGCAGTTAGAGTGGGATATGGGCCTTGTCCCCTTCTCTACAGTGCACTGCACCGACCACTAGGCCACTCCAGGGACCTGCTTGCTGCTCTAATAGGACTGGCCATAACATCTGATGCTGTCATAGAGCCTGGTATGTACTGTTTCTTTCACATCTTTGGGGGATGAGAGAGGGTCAGTGACCACTGGGGGAGTACGGGGGGGGGGGGGGGGGGGGTCGTGCCTTAATCCCTCTAGTGGTCATTTAGGTAACCTTTTTCTGATTTAGCCATGATAAAAACAGGTCTAGACCAAAACATCTAAATTGTAGCCCTGGATGTTTTTGTTTAGTTCCATTATAATAGAAAAACATCCAAGTTTTGGGAATGCCCAAATCCAAAATCATCACACCCTCTTGTGATTTGGATGCACTGCAGACAAACTACATAGAAAAACATCTTAAAAATGAATTTCAAAAATAGCAATTTGGACGTTTTGGCAAATAAAATGTGCTGCTTTTTGGATGTTTCTCTTTCTTGAAAATGAGCCCCCAGGTGTCTTTAAGTATAGAGCAGACAGATTTTAAACATTGCAAATTATCACTGTCCACTGCTGAGCAAGTTGTAAATTGGAATAACAAACATTGTTTGAAATGTCTATATGGAAATGCCAGAAGCCTAAGAAATAAGATGGGAGAGTTAGAATATATTGCACTAAATGAAAAGATAGATATAAAAGTAATCTCTGAGACCTGGTGGAAGGAAGATAACCAATGGAACACTGTCATACCAGGGTACAAATTATATCACAGTGACAGAGTGGATCGAATTGGTGAAGGGGTAGCATTATATGTTAAGGAGGGCCTTGAATCAAATAGACTAAAACTTCTGCAGGACACAAAACACATCTTGGAATCCCTGTGGATAGAAATTCCAGGTGTAAAGGGGGAAAAGGATAGTGATAAGTGTTTACTATCATCCATCTGGCCGGGATGAACAGACAGATGTAGAACTTTTATCAGAAATTAGGGAGGCTAACAAACTGGGTAACATAATAATGGGTGATTTCAATTACCTTTTATAAGAAACAAATCACAGGGCAACAGATGGACAAAAATCAATAAATAATGACAATTACCTCTCTTCTACTATAGGGAAAAAATCTCTGCTGATGTAAAAAACACTGGTGAAAAAAGACCTCAGAATATGTAAGAGCTTAAAACACACAGCCACAGCTGATAAAAGTAATAAGCTCACATTCAATCATCGATCATAAAAAATTCCATATAAAGTCTTTAAAGTTCAAAACATTAAACAAAGCAGTAGTTTATCTACAAATAATAGGCAATTATAGTTCCAGTCATAAGTACATAAGTAATGCCACACTGGGAAAAGACCAAGGGTCCATCGAGTCCAGCCTCCTGTCCACGACAGCGGTCAATCCAGGCCAAGGGCACCTGGCAAGCTTCCCAAACGTACAAATATTCTATACATGTTATTCCTGGAATTGTGGATTTTTCCCAAGTCCATTTAGTAGTGGTTTATGGACTTGTCCTTTAGGAAACCGTCTACCTCCTTTTTAAACTCTGCCAAGCTAACTGCCTGTACCACATTCTCTGGCAACGAATTCCAGAGTTTAATTATGCGTTGGGTGAAGAAATATTTTCTCCGATTTGTTTTAAATTTACTACACTGTAGTTTCATCACATGCCCCCTAGTCCTAGTATTTTTGTAAAGCATGAACAGACGCTTCACATCCACCTGTTCCACTCCACTCATTATTTTATATACCTCTATCATGTCTCCCCTCAGCTGTCTCTTCTCCAAGCTGAAAAGCCCTAGCCTCCTTAGTCTTTCTTCATAGGGAAGTCGTCCCATCCCCGCTATGATTTTCGTCACCCTTCGCTGCACCTTTTCCAGTTTTACTATATCTTTCTTGAGATGCGGCAACCAGCATTGAACATAATACTCAAGGTGTGGTCGCACCATGGAGCGATACAACGGCATTATAACATCCTACCACTACTACTACTATTTAGCATTTCTATAGCGCTACAAGGCATACGCAACGCTGCACAAACATCCTCACATCTGTTCTCCATACCTTTCCTAATAATACCCAACATTCTATTTGCTTTCCTAGCCGCAGCAGCACACCGAGCAGAAGGTTTCAGTGTATTATTGACAACGACACCCAGATCCCTTTCTTGGTCCGTAACTCCTAACATGGAACCTTGCATGACATAGCTATAATTCGGGTTCTTTTTCCCCACATGCATCACCTTGCACTTGCTCACATTAAACGTCATCTGCCATTTAGCTGCCCAGTCTCGTAAGGTCCTTCTGTAATTTTTCACAATCCTTTCGCGAGTTAACAACTTTGAATAACTTTGTGTCATCAGCAAATTTAATTACCTTGCTAGTTACTCCCATCTCTAAATCATTTATAAATATATTAAAAAGCAGCGGTCCTAGCACAGACCCCTGAGGAACCCCACTAACTACCCTTCTCCATTGTGAATACTGCCCATTTAACCCCACTCTCTGTTTCCTATCCTTCAACCAATTTTTAATCCACAATAGGACATTTCCTCCTATCCCATGACCCTCCAATTTCCTCTGTAGCCTTTCATGAGGTACCTTGTCAAACGCCTTTTGAAAATCCAGATACACAATATCAACCAGTTCCCCTTTGTCCACATGTTTGTTTACTCCTTCAAAGAATTGAAGTAAATTGGTCAGGCAATCAATCAGCTTCTCAGCAAAATTGTCCACATAACAGAAGCAAAAGTACATATAGCAGCAGAAAGAAAGTACTTATCTGAATGCTGACATCATATAATCCCATCAAGAGATCCTTGTTTCACCAAACAGCATCATCAAGAGAAGACAGGCAACAGGATTCCTCAAAATGGCTGCAAGTAGCTCAAGACGCTAACCTGTTATATCCTGTCAAATAAAGGTTAATGACATTTAACATCAGGATCAAACCACTGGACTCACAATCAGAAAAAAAGTTATTCTTTTTCTTTTTATTTAAAACAAGTTTATAGTACATCTCAAGTAGAACACTTGATAATAGAAAATGCCATATATTCTAAGAAACTAACATCAATCAAAAACAAAAAGGACAATCAAATACGGACAATGAAAAAATAAAAGGGAAAAGAAAAAAAGAGAGGGGGCAAAGGAAAATGGAAAAGAGGAGAACCTATTCCAAAATACTGGAAAATGAACAGAAAATTTCTTCCAGAGGCTACAGTTACATTTATATACAGAAGACTAACTATTTGTATAGAGCTGTTTGGGTTTTTTTTGATCAGTCAGCTTTGTATATATAACATTCCCTTATTTTTGATCTACTAGGGCAATTAGCTAGCTTGTGTCTTGGTTTTCTCACAGACCATTGACAGACTTGCTTAGCACTAGTAATGGACCATAAACTTTAACAAGTGTCTGTTTGTTTGTTTCAAACAGGTTCTGAACACAGTGGTGTACCAAGGGGGGGGCGGTGGGGGCGGTCCGCCCCGGGTGCACACCGCTGGGGGGGTGCCGCGTGCGCCTGTCCTTCATTCGTTCCATGCTCCCTCTGCCCCGGAACAGGTTACTTCCTGTTCCGGGGCAAAGGGAGCATGGAACGAATGAAGGACAGGCGCGCGTGGCACCCCCCCCCCCAGCAGCTTGCACCCGGGGGGGTTCCTTCGTGGGGGGTGTCCTTTTGCCGGGGGTGGGGGTTGCGCTGCATCTGGGGGGGCGCTGTACTCGGGGGCGTGGCGCATCGGCGATCTGCCCCGGGTGTCAGCCCCCCTAGGAACGCCACTGTCTGAACATAACACAGAGACATTTTCAATGAAGGACAAGTATGAGTGATAGGTATTCAGGGGAAGGAGGTTACAAAGGGCAAGTGTCTGTTTGTTTGTTTCAAACAGGTTCTGAACACAGTGGTGTACCAAGAGGGGGGCGGTGGGGGCGGTCCGCCCCGGGTGCACACCGCTGGGGGGGTGCCGCGTGCGCCTGTCCTTCATTCGTTCCATGCTCCCTCTGCCCCGGAACAGGTTACTTCCTGTTCCGGGGCAAAGGGAGCATGGAACGAATGAAGGACAGGCGCGCGTGGCACCCCCCCCCCAGCAGCTTGCACCCGGAGGGGTTCCTTCGTGGGGGGTGTCCTTTTGCCGGGGGGAGGGGTTGCACTGCATCCGGGGGGCGCTGTACTCGGGGGCGTGGCGCATCGGCGATCTGCCCCGGGTGTCAGCCCCCCTAGGAACGCCACTGTCTGAACATAACACAGAGACATTTTCAATGAAGGACAAGTATGAGTGATAGGTATTCAGGGGAAGGAGGTTACAAAGGGCAAGTGTCTGTTTGTTTGTTTCAAACAGGTTCTGAACACAGTGGTGTACCAAGAGGGGGGCGGTGGGGGCGGTCCGCCCCGGGTGCACACCGCTGGGGGGGTGCCGCGTGCGCCTGTCCTTCATTCGTTCCATGCTCCCTCTGCCCCGGAACAGGTTACTTCCTGTTCCGGGGCAAAGGGAGCATGGAACGAATGAAGGACAGGCGCGCGTGGCACCCCCCCCCCCAGCAGCTTGCACCCGGAGGGGTTCCTTCGTGGGGGGTGTCCTTTTGCCGGGGGGAGGGGTTGCACTGCATCCGGGGGGCGCTGTACTCGGGGGCGTGGCGCATCGGCGATCTGCCCCGGGTGTCAGCCCCCCTAGGAACGCCACTGTCTGAACATAACACAGAGACATTTTCAATGAAGGACAAGTATGAGTGATAGGTATTCAGAGGAAGGAGGTTACAAAGGGCAAATGATGAATATTTGAGAAAAATACCAAAGAAACAGAATTATGTGAAGGTGACCTTAGAGGTCAGAGTTGAAGAATACCAGATAAGTAAGAGAGAAAATATAAGGCATTAAGTGATTGGACAAAATTAAGCTTCAGTATTCTGCCTGAGCATATTTTGTTCTAGAACAGAATCTAACAGCTTCCAAAGGAAATACAGAGAGAGAGAGAGAGAGAGATTTTATTTTCCTTATACTGAAATTTGGACTGATATAAATAGTAATTAAATTTTCTATAATACTGGGATAAAAATGTTTTTATTGTAACCATTTATTTACTCTAAATTTTAGCTTTATTATAAAAGAGGAAAACTGAACTCTAAAGTGTTTTTCCTTTGCCAGAAGGGCTTGCTTTTTTTGTCTCTTTTGTTCAGCTCCCCCTCCCTTTTAGAAGGAAGAAGGGAGTGCCTGGAATTTGTTGCCAGAGAATGTGGTAAAGGCAGTTAGCTTAACAGAGTTATAAAAAGGTTTGGATGGCTTCCTAAGAGAAAAATCCACAGACCATTATTAAATGGACTTGGAGAAAACCCACTATTTCTGAGATAAGCAGTATAAAATGTTTTGTACTTTTTTGGGATCTTGCCAGGTATTTGTGACCTGGATTGGCCACTGTTGGAAGCAGGATGCTGGGCTTGATGGACCTTTGGTCTGTCCTATTATGGCAATACTTATGTACTTATGTAATTCACTGTGGAACAGGATGCTACAATTGGAACTGACAGTTTCCTAGCCTCCACAAAATTACTTAAATGTCCTGGGTCAACAAAGAAATAAACCTTATTCCCCAATTTTACAACACATTTACAAGGAAATTGTAGGAAATAAGTAGCTCTCAAGGCCAAAACTTGAGGTTTAAGATCCATAAAGGCCTTTCTTCTCATTTGTGTTGCCCTGGATAAATCAGGAAATACATTAATTTTTTGACCAATAAACATTTGATCCTTAAAGTGGAATGTTCAAAATGAAGAACCCAGAAATGATCTGGTTCCAAGGCAAAAGTGGCAATTAAGGTGGCTTTGGTGACAATATCTCCAGAACTCTCCAATAATTCTGCTAAGTTAAAACTCTGACAAGTCCCAACTTTATTGCTATCTTCCACTCTCAGAGCCTGAACAGGATCTCCAACATAATACACTCTAATAATAAGTGGCATAGATCCACAGTTATTTTCAGGACTTCGTCAAATATTTCTTTAACATGTCCAAAGGTGAGAGTATAGGTGCCGTTGGAAAGTTTAAAAATCTCAGATTTAGGCATCTTTCATAGTTCTCCAACACCTCCAGTTTTTTATGAGACACAAGATTGTCTTTCACTAAACCTGCCTGAACAGTTCTTGTGTAGACCGCTCTAAGGGGGTCTTTTACTAAAGCTTAGCTCAAGTTATCTGCAACAAGGCCCATTTTATTGCTGTGGGCCCTGCTGCAGATAACTCAAGCTAAGCTTTAGTAAAAGACCCCCTAAATTTGAAATCCTCTTCTCTTGTTTCTTAACAGCCTCTCCCTGGATATGTATCTGTGTTTGGAGAGAGTCAGGGCCTTCCAATATTCTATCAAACTTACGCAACATAGTACTTTCCAAAGATCCGATAGCAGCCAGTACCTCTCTCAAGTCTGTGGGTCCACTCACAGCAACCTGTCCCAAGCATGCAAGTTGTCCAAACTCCTTCTCTCCCAGCTGAGCTTCCAGATCACCTCAGTCAACAGCCACTGCTACCTCCAGAGGAATCGTCTGAGGAGAGGACACGCCCACTCCTGCTGCAGCATCGAGTGAGTTCACCGTGATTGCACTTCTGGCTTAGATGGCAATCTCTTGCAACACCGAGCTGCCCGCAGTACCGGGTCTGGGAGGAGTTTTTGACGATCCTGGACTCAGTGTAGTGTCTAATGCTACAGAAAAGGGCTCTCCACTGTCCAGCTCCTGTTCTCAGGTCACTTCAGTAACTGAAGTCACAAAGTCCATCAGCATCTGTTGTACCAGGTTTGGCACAGGTGAGTCTGCAGAAGGAAACATCCGCACCTTGCCCTTGCATTTCACCATCACTATTCCTGCAGAAAACCGTTCCAAAATCCAGATGCTACTCACAATCTGAGAAGTGTCCTTTAAATTTATTCTGAAAAGTATGTAGTATACTAATTTCAAGGTGCAAGGAATGAAAGATTACTTAACTAGAGCAGTAGGAAGTCACTCTGCAGCTCACTCACAATTGACAGAGCAAGTATGTTAATATTGCTTTAATTAAACAGATAAAGGTTTACAGACAACCAGGGATCCACCTGAATCTTTTGTACTAAAGTTTATGATAGGATTAGGGATTAATTTTCAGATGCCAAGGGAGGCCCATCCCAGAGGAAAATGTACTACCACAATGAGTGAGATCAAAGGCCAATAAGTGAGGTTTGTTGTCTCTGGTTTCTATTTTCCTATGTCTTCTTTTAACTCTTTTACCAGGGTCTCCTTGTCCATTTGGCATTTCTCCTCTCTCCATGTCCACCATCCATCTTCCATCTGTATCCCTATCTGTCCTGTCCAGCATCTCCCCTCTGTGTTCCTGTTCATGTCCCTATCATCCTGCAATGTTGAGCATTTCACTATTCTATGTCCTTATTCTTGCCCTTTTCATAACCCTTCTCTGTGTCCATATTCTTCTCCCTCTGTCCAGCATTGCCCTTTTGTGTTCCAATCCATCTTCTCACATCCAGCATCACCCCTATGAGTCTCTTCTCCCTCATATACCTAGCATTGCCTCTCTTGGTCTGTATCCTACCCTATGTCCAGCTTCTCTCCTCAAACTTCTCTTCCTCCTGCACTGCACCACCCCACACTGCATTTGACCCCCCCTCCCCAGGCTAGCATCTCTTCAGCTCTTTTCCTTCCCTCCGGTCACCCCTACCCCCAGGGCCAGGATTTCTCCTTTTCTCTTCTCTCTTCCCTTATCCTACCTTCCCCCGTCCCCAGGGGGTCTAGCAAGTTTTTCTCTCTTTCTTCCCCTGTGGGTCTAGTATTTCTCCTTCCTTGCCTCACAAGTCCCAGAATATCCTCCTCTCCTTCTCCTCCCCCCAGATCCAACATGGCACCTTCCCCCTAGATCAAAAGACATCCCTTCCTCACCTCTTCAGGGGGGGGCCTCCAAACTTGCCTTTGTGATTGGAAGTGGCAGTGCTGAAGACAGGCTGTCTCCTGCCAGTTAACCTATGACCTTCTCTCTGGCACATCCTGCCCTCTGGAAACAAGAAAGTTACATTAGAAGAGCCAGGATGTAGCAGAGGGAAGGCCCTGGGGAGGCTGGCTAGAAGATGCCTGTCTCAGTTCTACTGCCAATGGCGAGTTTGGAGGGCCAGAAGTGGTGATGGGGGGGAGAACAATGAGAGATGCTAAACTGCAGAAGGGGGGAGAAGGAAAGGGGGGGAAGAGAGAGAGATGCTGGACTGTGGGGGGTGGGTAGCAAGGAGCTGGGAACCAACGTGCAAGTGGGTGACATGGATGTGAGCTAGAAAAGGGGCCAAATGCATATGTCATGCATTTAATGCGTGTGACTTGGCACATATGAATTTCTGGGGGCACTAGCCTAGAACAACATTCCACCACTTCTTTTCAGACTCCAGAGCAGCAGGGTGTCCTGCTTCAGTTCAGTTCCTCCCTTTCTGGAAGCCTTCAGGGAAGAGGAAGGGAGAGGGTGAACCTGGAGAAGAGCAGAGAACAGTCACTCTAATCCCTAATCCAGCCCCCTTTCTATTGCACCTGCCTGGGCCCACATGACTCATTGCACAGCTCCACAGTTTCACTAACTTTTTATCTACTAATTTAATGACTCCATCATCTTTATTTTAGGAAATGGAAGAATAAATACTTATCTTTACAAAATATTCCCTCCTCTGTTTAGCAAACTGTCAGCGAACATCCTGCAGCCAGCAGGGTGAGTGCATAGAGACCATTGGCAATTACACCTGTGACTGTTACCTGGGCTTCTATGGACCAGAGTGTGAACATGGTTAGTATCAGAACATTTACAAGTCATACAGTACTGATAGTCAATATGCATTGCTATGAGGCAACTGCTAAAGAGGTAATTTTACAAGTGGGAGCCTCTGTTTTGGTGCCCTTGATACTACAAGGTGAGTCTATTCTATTAGAGTATCTGGGCATCAAGATGCCATTATAGAATACTAGCGTAAACCGGTATCAGCGTGTCTTAAATGTAGGTGCCTGTAGTTACCTCAGCTATAGACCTGGCATATCTGCAGGTACCAAAATTTGACAAGGGTGCATGTAACCTACAGTATTCTGTGGGGCCGATATTCAGACTGCGAGAGGCAGCCCAGCTAACTCCCGCAGTCGGTGCTGACACCAGATATTCAATGCCGGTTCATTTCCAGTGACCAGCATTGAATATCCAGTTTATTTTTGACTGGTTTAAAGTTAACTGGACAAGCCAATATTCAGTGCTGGCCGGTTAAGTTTAAAATGGTCAAATATAGGCCTGCTATTTTGGTGGCCCGATTTGGCCGCCAAACTTAGCTGATGATGCGCTGAATATTAGCTGATAGCCAGCACTGACCAGCTGAATATTCGCGGGTAGCTGGTTCAGCGCTATTTAACTAGCCAGGAGCTGTTCCTAGCTGGTAAATATTGTGTGTAAGTGGCAGGCCCCACCAATGCCCCTCTCGTGCTCCACCCACGTGAACACCTCCTGGCATTTATGCACTATGCCACTTATATGCCCCCTTACAGAATAGCGCTTAGGTATTATGTTGCCCGCAAAAGTGACAATATTCTGCACACATACACGCTCAAGTGGCATGCAAATGTGGGTGCCTTGTTATAGAATTTCTCTTCCCACATATAAATCCCCTATACATGAATTTTCAACAGCATTAACTGGATAGTTCCACTAAACATTCCCTCTAACTGCTCTGGCACTATCCATACAGTGCTGGGATAGAGTCAGGAGGGTCGATATTCAATGCGATTTAACCAGCCAGATATGGCTCCTTGCCAGTTAAATCATCTGTTTGGGGCTAACTGGTCATTTTCAGTGGCACTGAACTGGTTAGCACCACTGAAAATAACCTGTTGTTTCTGAACTCAAATCCAGGCTATTTTGAGGGTGTTCCAGGGGTGGAGTCTTGGCCAGTGAAGTGCCTATATTCAGAACTTAACTAGCCAGGTTAACTGCATACTGTACATAGGACTGCATAAAAGTCAATCCTATCTTTATGCGGTAGCCCATAGCTGGTTAAGGTTTTTTTTTACTAAGCTGTGGTAGTGTTTTTAGCTCACGGTAGAAATCAGCTGGCCATAAACGCTGAGACGCCCATGGGTATCTCAGCATTTACGGCCAGCTGATTTTCGCCCATGGGCATCTCAGCATTTACGGCCAGCTGATTTTTACCATGAGCTAATAACGCTACCGCAGCATAGTAAAAGACCCCCTAAGTGCTGCATACAGCACTTTACCGGCTATGTATTAGCTGGCTCCACAAACCCAGAAATTAATTGCTGGTGCCTGGACATAGCCCAGCATTGAATTTCCGGGTTTAACGCTGGCAGAGGTCAGCATAATGCTGATCACCACCAGCTGAATATCGGGCCTAGGATGTTTAGCCCAACTTAGTGGGCAGTGGTGATATTCAGCAGCTATCTCTATAGCTAAGCGGATTAAGTTGGGACAGAACTTTTGGTTTATTTATATGTATGGCGGCCGTATATCATCTTTATAAGTGTAGTGGCCCCGGCAAGCACTGTCCAGATAGTGGCACTGATTATATGAGATTATTTACACACTGTGACTGAAGTTTTAAACAAGTACTCACCAAAGTGTTTAAATACTGACCAGTACAGGGGCTATTCAATAACTGAGCATCTCCAGATAGGTGTGTCGGTGCCACGCCTGAGTGCCAATTCTATAATGGCGTCTATGCACCAAAATGTAATTCTAGAATACTAATGTCAGTCAGCGTCAACATTCCTACATTTAGTCACACCCACTTACATCAGGTTTATGGCTGGCATAAATGCACACACCTAAATGTGCCACTTTAGCAGATATATGACAGACTTGATCGACCTACCAACAAGAAACACAACCGCATTAGCTCGTAAATACCTAAATCTCAACTTTCCAAGCTGCAAAGGACTAAAGTACAAATCAACTTATGCATCTAGTTTTTCCTACATCAACACACAATTATGGAACGCTCTACCAAAAGCCGTGGAAACCACGTACGATCACCTCCAATTCAGGAAAAAACTAAAAACTCACCTGTTTCAAAAGGCATACCCTCCTGACCCAACATAAATGCATGAACCTAGCAACAACATAACACTACAGTTCGTAATGATCACTAAGCAACTCCACCTGCTCTTGATTTCCTTCACGTGGTCCCACCACATGAACCTTTTCCTACCACAACCTAACCTTGTAACTGTAATCATTTACTCTGAAGTCAACCAACACCTCTCCGGCATCATGTAAGCCACATTGAGCCTGCAAATAGGTGGGAAAATGCGGGGTACAAATGTAATAAATAATAATAATAAATAATAACTTACAGTATTTTGTAAATTACGTGTGTAAGTGGGAGCCCTGCCTATGCCTTGCCCCAGTGAATGCTCCCCCCACACTTGCATTTATATACTAAGGTAGTGGTTCCCAAACCAGATCCTAGAGGCACCCCAGCCAGTCAGGTTTTTGGGACATCCACAATGAATATTCATGAGAGAAATCTGCATGCAGTGGAGGCCAGGTTTCATAATCTTCTTCAGGGTAGAGTTCCAAAATAGTGAAACCTGGCCATGTTAGCAGAGGCTCCATTCCTTTTTTAAGCTAAGTAGCTTTTGAATTTTTCATATAACAAATTAAAGATAAAATGAGGGACCAATGAGGAGTATGCAGTGCTATTTCAAGAAAGTGATCGTTGATAGCACTTGCATTGTGATATCTGAGGATCCCCTTACTAAAAAAATGCTCTGGTGTGAACATGAATACACTTGCAAGTTTGATGGTGTTTAAAAATTGATACTTTAAGAATATTTGCTGGGAAAATTGATTTTGTTATGTATTAAATATCCCTGCATCTATATTTGGTCCTTTTTATTGGACGCACCTAAAGTTAGGCACGATTCCTGGGTATAAGCGCTATTCTATAAACCTCACCTAACTTTAAGTGTGGTTTATTGAATAGTGCTTTTTTTCCACACTGATTGTTTTGGTGCCATATGTAGAATCTAGCCCTAAGTGTACATTCACCTGGGTAAGTACTAGTATTCTGTAAATTTAAGTGTGCATATGGGAGATAATTCTATAAATTGGCAACTTTAATAACGCACTACAATGGGGCATGTTGAGGGCCAGTTCTATAATGGCACTTAGGCTTACTTAAGACATAACAGCGTAAACCCTTTTGGTGTACCAAAAGGTAGGGGTGATCACTTATTCCAGGTCAATGGCTGGTGTAAGTGGGCATTCCTAAGTGTATTCTATAAGTTGTGTGCATTGCTTGGCGCTATACAATGGCCTGACTATTCTCTGCCCTTGTGAACACCCCTTGCAGTTGCATGCCATAGCACTTATGAGCTACTTCATACAATAGCACGTAGTGCATTTTGGAAAATATCTGTCAATTAGGGCAACACTTATGTGCGCATGGCGTGTGTAACTGCTTGCGCTCATTTATAGAACTGCTTCCATGGTGCTTAAATTTAGGTGCCCTGCTATAGAATGATGGGGTATGTGTTTCTGTGTCTAGCTTATTCTGGAATATACAGTACATTGTCAAAGCCCTTTGCGTCTCATAATCCCCAAGGAAGAAGGTCACTAGAGACAAGAGAAGCACAGCACTCTCTAAATATATTTTGAAGAATTGTTATTGCTAAAAGAAAAGAAAAGTAACAATTCATTTAAACTAAAAATACAAAAATTTGAAAAGTTGAACTATAAGCTGGAGTAACTTTTGATATACAAATTCAAATTACTCTGTCCTACCTTATCTTTGTGATGTGGGCAAGTCACTTTTTCTCCCAGTGCTTCATTTCTTATCTTGGCCCTGTCAATGACCATCTATGCTGGCTGGGAAATGACTTTGTTTATACTTCCTCTGTGATGTCATTACCTGCATGTGACATCATTCCAGATGGTAAAAGGGCTCCTGCTATCACAGCTAAGGACACATATAAGTCATTTTGCTAATCTGTCTCTAGTGGGCTCAGGCAGTCTGCTGTCATGGCATATACACCCCCGTCTGTGGAATTCTACATAACTGTGATTAAAATGCAGGTTAAAACTATAATTTTCCTTCGTATGACACACCACAAAAATGGTCTGTTTGCTCTGAAATTTGATGGTGAGTATTAAATGGTCAATTAATCTTAAATATCTAAATGCTAAAGAAATTCTTTGAATAGTTTTTATAATGGGGTTGCTATTCAGACTATTTGTCTGGTTAACGTTGAGACTGAATTGGACAATTCATGAATTTTAAAATTTTGGGGCCATCAATTCAACTAATTTTTGTCTAGACAATGAGTTGAATATCACAAGGATCAGAGGTGTACCAGGTGCATGGTTTAACTTTCACCAGATAGCACCAATATTCTGCATTATCTGATTAAAGGTAACTGATCGTGTCTGATCGGGACAAATACTGGTCCCAAATTTAGCTGTATGTATTCAAAACTAGTGACTTAACCAGTAATTCTTTTAATTTCCTGGTTACATTAGTCTGTCAATTAAAAAAAAATCTGGAAACTATTAAAGTGCTTTAAATTTATGCAAATTCACATGTACAACAGGTGAAAACAAAATCAAAACCAGTTATATGGAGATGAACAATAAGTCTCAAATGGTCAGGGCAAGCTGAAGAATGATTCAGATTTAATTGAATTGAATTCATGGCCTGCCCTAGTCCAACTTTGATTTTCAGAACCTACCCAGCTTAGTTAGGGTTCAGACTTTATCAAAAACTGGCAGTTCCTCCTGCTCTGTTGGGCTCCCAGTTCAATCTAAATCACCCTCCGTTGGTCTATTGCACCAGCAATTTCTTGGACCTTTGCTCTGTTTTATAATCTCCCTTCCTTCAATAAAGCTCAGTTCTCAAAATGACAGTCCTTAGGGGATCATTGATCTTGAATCCTTCCAGGAACTATTAAACATACAAGGTAACTCTGGCCACCAGGTGCTACTCTGCAGTGGTTGAGACTTCTTCCCCACAGAAGCTGTGAACTGCCTCTACAGCATGAGGAACAGAAATTGAGCTCAGGAATTGATTTAGGTTTTCTGTATGGCAGTGTGCAGCACTTCCGCTGAACCAATGGGTCAGTTTGGAAAACTGAAGCAGTAGATAAAGTGACTTCCTAAGATCACAAGAGCATGAAAACTGACTGGGATAAGTAAGTGAAATGGGCAGAGATGGGATTATAATTTAGACATCTATACTTTGTATTTCTTAGCTGTCAGGAGTTGCTGAAGTCCAGCATAGCACTTGAAGAGATTTATTTTCCAGACTTTGTCCTGCCCTTCGGACCCCAAGGCAAGCTAGTTGGGTTTTTAGCATATCCATAGAGAATATGCATAAATCAATTTGCGTATACAAAGTCTCAAATGCACCAGCTGATTTCTACTGTGAGCTAAAAACACTACCCCCTAAGTGCTGCATATAGCACTTTACCGGTTATTATTTTTTTGTTTGTTTGTTTTTGTTACATTTGTACCCCGCGCCTTCCCACTCATGGCAGGCTCAATGCAGCTTACATGGGACAATGGAGGGTTAAGTGACTTGCCCAGAATCACATGAATTATTATGAGAAAGTAAAGGCCAGTAAATTTGGAGTAAACAATCACTATCATAGATGAGAAAGACAAGAAAGAGGACACAGGGTGCATAAATACTGCAAGTATCCTAACTATGTTTGCTGGTCCTGAAGGCTCCATTCCAATAACAATTTTTTCTATTTATGTATTAGCTGGCTCCACAAACCCAGGACAGGTTTACAGGTACAGGAAATAGTCTTTATAACTCACAGTAACACTCTCTAAAATATGTATGTTAACTTGTTTTTTCTTAAATTGTTCCTCAGTTGTAAAATGTGAGTCCCTCGCGGTCCCCACCCATGGAGGGATGAGCTGCTCGCACATGTTTGGAGATTTTCATTACAACTCCAGTTGCAGCTTTAGTTGTGATGAGGGGTTTCTGTTAATTGGAGCAGAGACCGTCCTGTGTACAGCATCAGCAGACTGGACAGCACCAGCACCAACTTGTAAAGGTACTACATACATATTCCTCTACCTGTTAGTATAGCTCCCAAATGCTGGTCACTCAGCTTAAAATGTGCACAAGTTTAAAATACAGTAGAGCTTGTTTATCATGTACCGTTCATTGGGGGAAAACCTTATTTGAAGTACTGTGTGAAATTCTGGAAACCTTATCTGGGGAAGGATGTAGAAAGAGTGGAAATGGTCTTGGGCTACCAAAACATTACGGAATCTACACCAAGATCCTATGAAATTAGATTTAAGGATTAAAAATGTATTCCAGAGGATAAGATGTTCTGGGCTAGACTGAAGAGTAACACCAGAAAACATTACTGCCCTGAGAGCGTGGTACATACGTAGAACAGCGTTTCAGTGGATGTAGAGGAGGTCCAAAGAGTAAGAAAGCCTTAGATAGGCACAGACAAGAGGATCACTCAACAAAAAGAAATGAAGGAAAGCTTGCTATGACCTGGGATGTACGACCTCAGAAAATCAAGTAATTTGGATACACTAGGAGGACAATTCTATAACTTGGTGCCTCCATTTAGGCACCCCGGGGGCCAGGAAGTAGGAGCCTATTCTATAATTGAACCTAGGCAACTTGGTTCTGTTACAGAATACTAGTGTACCCTGGTATTGGCATGCCTAACATTTAGGTACTTGTACTTACATCAGACATAGAACGTGGCATAAGTGCAGGCACCTCAATGCAGCAGTAACACATGTTTGAAACTCCTCCTCTCTTAAAGGGGAAGGTTTAATGAGAAATTGGGGAGAGAAGAGACCTTTGGTCACAGTGAGTTTCAAAAGCAAGTTTTCTCTGTCTATATTGCATTGAGAAAATAAGTCAGTTTTCTATCATTTTGCCTGAACAGCAGCACTGTAGTAGAAATATATCAATTTCGTAAAATGGTACATGGCTGAGCTAAAACAGAGAGGGAGGTGGGCAGCACCTTATGTTAATTATGCATCTAGGAAAGACAGGCAGGCTGTTTGGGGAATATTGTCCACTAAAGGGATAAAAGAAGAACAAGAGGAGGAAGGATAGCTGAAGCTCATGAGGATGGGGGCGGGGGTCAGAGAATTTACTCACCAATATAAAAGAGGAACATATTGACAGTGACCTGGTGACTGGGAAGAGGGATCTGGGTTTTCAGGTGTCTGATACTCAGAGATTCTGTGCTGGGCTATTTGGCTATATTGGGGAATCCCTGTTACTGCTAGTACAGAGCTTTGTTATGAGCTGGTATTTTGGGCTATAGCAGGGAAAAGTACCCTATAAGCTCCTCCTGAAGAATGATAGCGGGGAAGTTGTCTTCTGTTGGGGAAACCCTGCTACTGCTGGTCACAGAGCCTTGTTAAGGGCTGGTATTCTGGGTCACAACAGGGAACAGTATTCTATGGGCTCCTCAGCTCTCTTAAGAGGTGGTATTCTGGACCACAGCAGAACCCCTAAGAGTCACCTTGAGAAGATGGGAAGATCAGTGTCCCTTTGGAGGCACTTAGGGTAATCGGTGCTTGGGAGTGGCTCAGAGTGAGGCGAAGGCCTGGGGATCCATTCAGGCCCTGGACCCAGAGACGCCCACAAGGGGGTGCTATATAAAATTTTGGAGGCACTTCTAGATTCCAAATTTGGGGTTAAGATTTTTATTTAACTGCGAACAACACTGGCATATTGTGGTGAAATGAATACAAAGGAAATGGTACTATTGGAAAATTGATGCGAAGGTGCGGGGTGAGTCCATTTCATATACTCTTGCTCTATGGCATGCCTGAGGATGTTGGCACACCCACCACTGAACAGGCTATGGAATATTTTAAAATGCTGGGTTGTGTAAAGGTTAGAGGTCATCTGTATGATGATGTCTCTGGACAGTTGATTGTTTTCTGCACCTGCTTAGGAGAGATAGATCCTGTAGAACTACCCCCTACTGTATTCTTAGGGGAGGGCTATTATGTCCCCATAATTACAGTGGTAAGAGTGAGGTACACCCCAAACTCACCCTAATTGGGACAAGAAATTGCAGGTTGTCATAAAAAGTGAGAGGAAGGCTTTACAGAATGTATCAGATGTTCTTCTGCAAAGGGGACCGGTTGCTTATTCTCCTGAAGTGCTAATTGGTGCTATGGGTAAGGCACTAGAGATATGTTTGCGGCCTCACTATGACACCAGTCCATATAAGAGGCTGAGAGTGTTTTCAGGGAATGAACCTTCCCTTCCCCCCCCCCCCCCCCCCACCAACCCAGAGGGGAAATATTTTATCACTGGATGATTCCTGCACTCCAGATGGTGCAAGAATGGCAAAGTACAGAGGAAGAGAAAAAGAAGAGAGTGATGGAAAGCTTGTGAGCCCCTGCCCTTAATGTAGTAATGTCCCTGACCCTCTCAAAACCTGAAGCTACTGCTAAGGATTGCTTAGAACTGTTAGAAGGCATGTATGATAGTATTGTGGGACTAAAAGTCCTCTCACAAGTGGTGTCTCCTTAAACAAGGTCTTTATTTCAAATCAATAAAACAACGACCCGACACGAATCGTGTTTCGGCCGTAAAGGCCTGCGTCAGGGGTCTATTCCAATATAGAAAATAATCATGTGTGATGCTGTAGATGGCGTGTTCGCCATTTTTTATTTTTTTAAAGTTTTGTTTTGTTCGCTATTCCGGCACAGTGCTATGCTTTAGTTGGCGAGCCCGTTTCCTTTCGCGACTACGATTTTTAAGGTCCATTTGGCGCGTCCATAGGCACCAGCCCCATTTCCAGTAATTTGTGGTGGTCACCACGTCTTCGCGTTTCTGTAAGTTATCACAGCTTACGTGCATGTCAGTCTTGGTGAGTGTGCATCAATTTTTATACTGCATGCAGGTGCAGTTCCATCTTTTCATTGGGTTTTTACAGCTCATTTACTATTATAAGGGCCGTTTTTGATTTGATATTCTTGTGTTTTCTTTTTTCTTTTTTCTTCTTTTTTTTCTTTCTTTTTTCCTTGTTTCTTTTGTTTTTCTTTTTTTGTTTTTTCTTTTCTCTTTTTCTTTTTCATGGCTATGGTATTAGCTGGATTATTTATTTATTCATACATCGGTGGCATTCAGCAACAGTTATTTTGCATATTATTTACATATATATGTTTGATCCTTTTCTATGCTTTGATGAAAATTTATTTGGAGATCCCTGTTCATTGTTTGTGTCCTGTTTCTGTTTCTAGTTTTATACATATGAATGTATGGGCAGCATGTATTTATTCATTTTATTGATTTATATATTGATTTCAGATACCTTTTTTAGCAGTTTTAGTGTTGGTTTATCACCTGACCCACAAGGCATTTTGTCTTCAGATAATAATAGGTATGTTCCCTATTTTGGCATTATATATTTCAATGTACCCTATTTCATGTCTTGTCCTCATTTATCTCTATGTGGAAAACTTTCGATATTGATTCATATTTATACCATTCATGTCCATAATAGTTTTATTTATCATCATTCAAGATGTATATATTTGCATTTTTATTCATTAACATTTTTATTTATTATCATTTGATATATATATTTGTATTTTTATTTTATTTATTTTATTAAGTTGTCTTAATGGTTTAAACATGTATAAAATGTCATTTGGAGTTTTATGGTTTGATTATGTTTTTAACTACATTTATGTGTTTTTATGTATATTATTTCATAGACCCCTGACGCAGGCCTCACGGCCGAAACACGTCAGGTGTCGGGTCAACTGTGCTATTGTGAATAAAGACCTTGTTCAGGAAGACACTCATTGTGAGAGGACTTTTATTGGATCCACTGTTTGTTTTACCCTGTTGGTTTTCCTGTGGAGAGCTCACCTTCTGTGGGTCTTTGTGGTATGCCTTGTCAAAGAGATGGGTCTTCAATAGTTTGCGGAAGTTAGTTGGTTCATAGATCGATTTTAAGTTGCGCGGCAGCGCATTCCAGAATTGTGTGCTCAAATAGGAAAAGGTTGACGCGTGCATTAGTTTGTATTTTAGCCCTTTGCAGTTGGGGAAAAGAAGGTTGAGAAATGTGCGGGATGATGTCTTAGCATTCCTAGGCGGTAAGTCTATCAGGTCTGACATGTAGGCTGGAGCATCTCCATGAATGATTTTGTGGACTAAGGTACATATTTTGAACATGATGCGTTCTTTAAGAGGGAGCCAATGCAGAATATTGGCAGAAAGCCAGTTAAGCACTATTTAACTGGTCAGGAGCCGTTCTGGCCGGTTAAATAATACTGAATATCGGGCCCCACTTGGAGTACTGTGTTCAGTTTTGGAGGCCGTATCTTGCTAAAGATGTAAAAAGACTGGAAGCGGTGCAAAGAAAAGCTATGAAAATGGTATGGGATTTGCGTTGCAAACCGTACGAGGAGAGACTTGCTGACCTGGACATATATACCTTGGCGGAAAGGAGAAACAGGGGTGATACGATACAGACGTTCAAATATGTGAAAGGTATTAATCCGCAAATCCGCAAATAAACCTTTTCTGGAGACGGGAAAGTGATAGAACTAGAGGACATGAATTGAGGTTGAAGGGGGGCAGACTCAGGACTAATGTCAGGAAGTATTTTTTCATGGAGAGGGTGGTGGATATGTGGAATGCTCTCCCGCGGGTGGTGGTGGAGATGAAAACGGTAATGGAATTCAAACATGTGTGGGATAAACACAAAGGAATCCTGTTTAGAAGGAATGGTTCCGTGGAATCTTAGCAGAGATTGGTTGGCGATGCTGGTAATTGGAAACAAAACGGGAGCTGGACAGCCTTCTACGATCTGCACCCTGATCGTGACTGAATAGATAGGGATGGGCTGGAGTGTAAATTTTAAGGGGCTTCGATGTTAGCTTCAGAACTTAGTACAAGAACAGTACTGGGCAGACTTCTACGGTCTGTGCCCTGAGAAAGCAAGGACAAATCAAACTCGGGTATACATATAAAGTATCACATTCACATACCTTGTAAAATGATTTTATCTTGTTGGGCAGACTGGATGGACCATACAGGTCTTTATCTGCTGTAATTTACTATGTTACCTTGAACTACTACTGAATAAATAAATCTGAATAAATCTGAATAAATAAAATATATAGACAAGAATATATCAGTAATTATTCTTGTTCTCTTATCAGGTTGAAAAAAAACATTACCTAAGATATGTTTTCTATCCTGAAACTCATCTATTTTGTCTAATGGTCAAAGTCTCTTTTCTTTCTTATTTTGCTGATTTATTGAACTAAATTTTAGCTGACCTTATGATGTAAGCCTATTATATGTATATAAGCTGTACTCTCTGTGTCTAGCAAGAAGCTCATGGGAGAAACCTGACTTCTAATTGTCAGTGATTTAATGTACCTTCTTCACTGCAGCAAATTTCCCTCTGAATAAAGGAAACTAATTGGCCAACCTGTTTTAAGGTATTAATATGGCAGTGAGAATCGGCAATGTGGTGATCCCTGATGTCATCACTGTCTTTCCTGTGGGGAGATGGCTTTGAATTGAAATTACTCCTGGAGAGCTGCAGAATGTAAGGCTTTTTGCTCAGGAGTTCTCTCTTTGTAAATGCTGGCTCCCTTCTGTGAAATCTATGATCAATGAACAGTTAGGTTGGTTTGGAGTTTCCTTTGTCCAGTGGTGTATGTTTTGTGTCTGCATGTGATTAGATCGGTTTTTGTGTGTACCAGTACCCTACTCTTACATTTTGAACTGTAAGTTTTACAAGAGACAGTTGTTGCTCAAATACATTTTTTTGTGCTGAAAGTCTGTGAGAATTTGTAATATTGATCAACACTGCCATCTCGTGGGTGAAGTGAATATTGCATAAAGAAAAAAAAATTCATTATGCAATATTCACTTCATAGTAACATAGTAGATGACGGCAGAAAAAAAGACCTGCACGGTCCATCCAGTCTGCCCAACAAGACAACTCATGTGTGCTACTTTTTGTGTATACCCTACTTTGATTTGTACCTGTGCTCTTCAGGGCACAGACCGTATAAGTCTGCCCAGCACTATCCCCGCCTCCCAACCACCAGCCCCGCCTCCCAACCACCGACTCTGGCACAGACCGTATAAGTCTGCCCAGCACTATCCCTGCCTCCCAACCTCCAGTCCCGCCTCCCACCACCGGCTCTGGCACAGACCGTATAAGTCTGCCCAGCACTATCCCTGCCTCCCAACCTCCAGTCCCGCCTCCCACCACCGGCTCTGGCACAGACCGTATAAGTCTGCCCAGCACTATCCCTGCCTCCCAACCTCCAGTCCCGCCTCCCACCACCGGCTCTGGCACAGACCGTACAAGTCTGCCCAGCACTATCCCCGCCTCCCAACTTCCAGCCCCGCCTCCCACTACCGGCTCTGCTATCCAATCTCGGTTAAGCTCCTGAGGATCCATTCCTTCTGAACAGGATTCCTTTATGTTTATCCCACGCATGTTTGAATTCTGTTACCCAATTAATGTTACAAATTCTTAGACCTTTTTCAGCACAAAAAGACAGGGAAACAAACAAAAAAAATGATCTGAGCAACAACTGTCACTAGTAAAATTTACAACTCAGAGTGGCTAATTGAGAATATATAATTGCTTTTTGGGGTATTTCCTTTATTTGTTCAAATTGTGTAGGGTTTATATCTAATTTTAAGGAAGAAAATAGTGCATCTATATGTATAACATTCAGAGCTATTTATATTTGTTGGATTAAAGGATATTCTTGGGATACACAAATTATTCCCCCTGTTTATTTGCGCTAGCGGCTGCCGTGTGCTAATGCCCACACAGCCCACTCAATTTGAATAGGCTGTGTTGGCATTGCCATGCGGCAGCCACTAGTGTGGCTTGGTAAACAGGGGGTTATGTAAGGGAACAAAAATCTTTTTTGTTAATAGATTGGGCATATAGTTATATTTGCAGAGTGGCTAATTGAGAATGCTTACTTAGGACATGAACTGTCAGGTGCAGGGCACTCAAGGAGCCTAGGGGGTAGGCCAATTTGGCTGGGAGCCAGATTTACAGATCTTAATGGAGATAAGATCTGACAGACAGAAGAGTGAAGGTTTTGTCTGACCAAATCTTAACAGGAGATTCGGTACAGCACCCCAAAGATTTGAGGGGCAGGGAGGTTTCCTAGATGCCCATTATTCTTGAGGCTACACTCAGCAGAGTATAATCATACTTTATGTTTCCTATATGAAAGATCCTTTAGCACTGAAATGCTTGCACATTCCAGAGCAGTTTTAGAAATAACAAAAGGGGTTTCACGTGATTCATTGGAAACCATAATGTTAAATATATGGCCATGTGGTATTATTTTACTATACATTCCCTTGCACTAACATGCTGAAGGGATATATTTGTATTAGTATCCTAGATGCAGGCAGTTTTTGTGTAAATTAGAATGTGTGTTATATATTGAGATCAAAGAATGAGTACAATTTGGCAAATAACCTCATTACATAGCTATTAATAATAGAGGAAAATGCTTACAAAAATGTTGTGGTTGTTCAAGAATCTAAGTAAAGCCTATTGCAAGTGAAAACAAGAGAGAACCCTTTTGTGTACTAAAAGTTTATTTTTACATTGATCTGGGCTGGGGAGGGAAAAGGCCATTTCTTTTTAAACATTTTGGTTTGAGTATCCTAATAGTCTCATAAAGAGAAAACTGACACATGGTTTTATGTTACGTTTTACTGGTCCTAATCAGTGCCCTGAATACCAAAAGGGCTTAAGGGCATTTTTACAGGGGTTCCTGCTTATTTTCACAGCAGGGTTTGTGTGAACAGAGAGCAAGAGAAAAGCTTTTTTTTTTTCCTTTGTTGCCTTTTCCAAACATACACACACAACATGCAGTTAGCACAAATTAATTAGAACTTGTGATGTTTTGAAGATGGGCGGTAAGCTGAACTTTCAACAGAATGTGTATGTAAGCTAACAGAGACATCAGATAAGATTATTCTTGCTAACTGCCACTGTGCCAGACCGCTTATAGCCCATTAGTTTATGAGTTCACTTGCTAACCCTTGCTTTAAGATTTTTTTTGAGCAAGATCACTGAAGATGCAGGCTGAAGGGAATTCAGACTCACAGCCATGAATAGAACCCCCACCCCCCAAGACAAACAGCTAAGTTTAGATTGCACCATAACTGTCAGACTGGCTGTGGGGAGATCTGAATATTTTTATGGCGTACCTCTGAGGACCTGTATACTTTCAGTCAGCTCTGACACTACAGAAGATACCCCCCCCCCCAAAAAAAAACCCCTGAGACAGAATAACCCAGAGAAGGAGGAAGGAATCGGTAAATGAGCCTGTTTACTTTTCATCCCCCATCACCTCTAATTACAAAGTGAAATCAGATGTGCTGCAGAAATGTGAACACAACTAAGAAACATTCTGTTGTGAATTGCTTTTTTTGTTTTTACTGACAGTCTAAAGATAAATGGCAGAAACTTCACCTGTTTGAGAACTAGTGGCGTAGCGACAGGGGGCCATGGGGGCCTGGGCCACCCCAAATTGGCTCTGGGGTCCCCGGTTTGGCTGGTGGGGGTCCCTAACCCCAGCCAGCTGAAGCGTTTGTTCCGTGTTGGTCTCGCTGCATTGCCTACCCTGCTCTTCTCAGTTGCACCGTGCACACTCGTTTTAGTGAAACCAGGGGCGTAGCCAGATGGCCAATTTTGGGTGGGCCTGAGCCCAAGCTGGGTGGGCATGAAATTCACCCCCCCCCCGGTCCCCTTCTAGTTTGCTCCTCTCGCCACCTGTCCCTACCCACAAATCCCAAATATTAAATACTTCATCCCCAAACCCTTCCAGCTGAAGATTTCCTCCTCCTCGTCCAGCAGCCAGCACTCTTCCAAATGGCAGCTGGTAGCACTTGCCTCAAAGTGAGGCTGCTGCCATCAGGCTGTGCATGCTCAGTGGTTTTGCATGTACAGAAGGGCTGGTCTCAGCGTCAGCTTAAGGCAAGTGCTGCTGGCTGACATTTGGAAGAGCGCTGGCTGTCCAAGGAAAGAAAAATCTTCAGCTAGCAAGGTTTGGGGATCCCCACCAGCCACAGCAAGAGTATCAATTTTGGGTGGGCCTGAGTCATAGGCGTAGTTTGACTGTTTCATTTGGGGGGGGGGGGGCAAAGGATGGGTGGAGCATATCAGCACATGGGCGGAGCTTATTAGCATATTCATTTGCATATATGCATATGCAAATGAATATGCTAATGTGGAGGAAGGAATTGAAATTTACAGGCAAAATATCACAGATGCACATTTCAAAAAGCTGACATATTTCAATTAATAAATTCTGAATAAAATACTTGTATCTACCTTTGTTGTCTGATCATTTAGTTTTTCTATTCGCTTTGGTCCCAGTGTCTTCTGTTTTATGCACTGTCTTCTTTCCAGTAGGCTTCCCTCTGCTCCCCACCCTCCGAGTCCCATCCATCTCTTGCTCCTTCCCTCTGCTCCCCACCCCTCCCAGTCCCATCCATCTTCTATTCCTTCCCTCTGCTCACCATCCCACCATCCCATCCATCTTCTGCTCCTTTCCTCTGCTGTGCCTGACCTGTCCCAATTCCATCCATCTCCTGGTCCTTCCCTCTGCTCCCCACCCCTCCCAGTCCAATCCATCTCCTGGTCCTTCCCTCTGCTCCCAGTCCCATCCATCTCTTGCTCCTTCCCTCTGCTCCCCACCCCTCCCAGTCCAATCTATCTCCTGGTCCTTCCCTCTGCTCCCAACGCTCCCAGTCCCACCTATGCGGGAACAGGAACTTGAAGAGAAGGCTTCGGGGCAGAGCCAAAGGCAGCGTGTACAACGCTACTGCTGCCAGGAACGCTGGAAAAGACTGCTGCCTGCGCAGGAGGGAGGGAGGAAGAGAGGAGGGTAGACGGACATGCTCCTCTCCGTCCGCTTGGCTTCCCTGCCCTCTCTGTCTGCGTCCCGCCTTCCTCTGACGTCATTTCCTTTCGGGCTGGACGCAGACAGAGAGGGCAGGGAAGCCAAGCGGACCGAGAGGAGCGCATGCCTGCTTGTTTTTTTTTTTTTAAACTACTGGCGCGGCGGCACCTCATCATCGTTTGCCCCCCCCTCGCCCCCCCCAGTCTACGCCCATGGCCTGAGTCCAAATTGGACGGGCCATGGCCCACCCAGGCCCACCTGTGGCTATGCCACTGAGTGAAACTGAGCATATGACACTTCACGCATGCACAGTTTCATTAAAACGAGTGTGCACGGTACAACTGAGAACAGGACAGGCAATGCAAGATGAGTGCAGGACAAACGATTCAGCTGGCAGGGGTTGAGGATCTCCGTCAGCCAAGGTACCTTTGTGCAGTGGCAGTGAGGGGTGCAGCAGTAGGGTGGGTGGCAGCGGTGGCTGGGGGCGGTGGGGGGAAGGCAGGCCAAAATTTGCCCTCTCACTTTGGGCTCTGGCCCCCCCCTACCGTCAAAGTCTGGCTACACCCCTGTTGAGAACAATAAACCTTTAGAGCCCTAAAAGGATCCTGGGCTCTAGGAACTATTACATTAAATGAAAAGAACATATACTATATCTTGTCTTTCCCCTTCACTAAACTGCTGCCAAGAGAATGACTGTCCATGATCGAGACTATTTTGTTGAAGAGACCGCTTTCATTGCACTGCATTTTTGCTATAGCAGCTGAAGATACTGTAGCTTCACTTTGGTTATACAATGCCCTTTCCTTTGTGCTGTGAAAATCCATTTGACTCTCAAGCAGAGAACTTCCTATGAGACAGTGCCCTTGTACATGCCAAGAAATTTCCTACATTTTCTAGTGTTATGGGATTATCATGACTGCTGCTGTGGCAGCTCAGTTTTAAACCCTAGCCTGATTTTTAGTGTTGTTCCTATTTATTAATGATGATTGAAATAAAATTTAAAATAATGAATATATTTTAAAGAATGGTTCATTGGCTCTGCCAGAGGAGGAGAGGTACATTGGAAGGGGCACATTTGTTGTGTAGTGCAACATAATGTAATTATGTTAATAAGTTTATTTGCACTGTTTCGGTATATTTATAGGTTTTTGACCAGTTACCCCCCATGTTTACTAAGCTGCGCTAGTGGCTGCCACTCAGCAATGCTGACATAGGGGGGTTTATTTTTATTGGCCTAGGAGAGTATTTAATTTGTGAGTAGTCCATATTAATGATCTTGTGCATATTAATTCTGATTTGTGCGTAATGTTATTAATGTTTTATTAGCAGGTATCCTTGGGTTTTTATTGTGTTGCTGGAAGCAGGGAGGAGAAAACATGATACCTTCCTGTATTAGATTACTACTGAGTAAAGTTTTGTTTGCCTTTACTCTGTTGCCAATTGTACTGATATACGAATTTGTATTATTTGAAACAATGGGCAAGCGTGGTAAATTTAAATGAAACAAACAAACAACTGTTTTCTGAGCATAACACCATTGCAAAGGTTGAATGTAAATGAGTTACATACACCTTTTATTCCTCTATTGTTATATAGCAAGAATTCCTTTATGTTGTTTATGAAATAAATATTAAACCTCACCCCCACTTGCTAGACTCTTTTGCATAATCAAGACTGCGTTCCTTGTGGATGTCTCAGAGACAGCCAGGGGTAACTAAGGGTGGGATATGCTATTTGTCCCCTTTCAGACTTAGTTGTCAGTGATCCATTACCAGATGTTCATAGTGCCCAAATTGCCGAATTTGTGTTTGTAAAATTGCTACTGACAGGTATTATGAATATGGAGTTACTCAGGGCTTTGGGAAAATAAGGATTCTTAACATCTTTAGTGAAACCAATTCATATTTCTGCCTTGTTGAAATATATTATGTATTCAAAGGAAATTGCTATTGTTAAATGTGAGAGCCGCTCATCATACTATGCTTTCCCTGTACCTAGCATTGCCATCTCCTTTGCCTCCCTTACAGACTGTCATTCAAGCTCAAGCAGAGGTGTCACAACTGGACCTTGATTCTTAGAGACAGGCTGGATGCACTTTGCATTCTAAGGGGCTTTGGATGACCCACACTAGCCATGTGATTCTATCTGATGCCCTGCTCCCGCATGTTGCCTTCGTGTACCATGGCTAGGTACATGATGGCAGAGAAGGGATGATTCATAATTTTTCTCATGATTGGAACAATCCCAAATTTGGCCAAAGATTGCAGAGGAATATGTGCTATTTCTTGCCTGGTCTTGTTAAGCCTGTAAAGACCAGCCAAGGATACAAGCCTGCCTGCCCCATTAGGATCTTTTTATTTTTTTTTTGACTTTGTAATTGAATTTTTGCCAGCTGTCCATGTGTCAGGGTAGAATATAGAATTTTATTTTTAGTTTAAGATACAGTAGTGTAGTAGTTGAGTTAATTTTTTGTTTTATTTGTAGTCAATTTGTCATGTAGTGAATGGAATATGTCAGTTTTTGAAGTTTACATCTGCTGCCTTAATAGCAGTACAAGGGGAAAATATTTTTGCTTTTCTGGTGTTGTCCTGCATGCCAGAGTCTGGTTTTTGGGGGTTTCAGCTGAAGTTTTGTCTACATATTTTATTAGTTTATGGACACTCTTAGGGGTTCTTTTTGTTGGACCTAGGGACTGGTGTACTATTTTCAATTATGCCTTTTTTTTGCTCCATGGCTGGTAAAATAGGTATGGCTATGATAGGAGTGGAGCCATAGATAATGACCCCACCCTTAAGATTGGCCTTACATAAGTACGTAAGCATTGCCACACTGGGATAGACCAAAGATCCATCAAGCACAACAGCATCCTGTTTCCAAAAGTGGTCAATCCAGGGCACAAATACCTGGCAAGAACCCAAAAAAGTTAAATACATTTTATGCTGCTTATCCCAGAAATAAGCAGTGGATTTTCCCCAAGTCATTTTAATAATGGTCTATGGATTTTTCCTTTAGGAAGCCGTTCAAATCTTTTTTTAAACCCTGCTAAGCTAAACACCTTTACCTTGTATGAGTACCGGTACCTTTTTTCCTACAAAAGAAACACTGCCAGAAGTAGCATACTTGGCACATGTATTATTGTAGTGATTTGTTGATGTCTTCATGACTAATATATTCCAAACCTTGTTGCCTTTATTTACCTCTATTGCTTTTTCTTTTAGACTTTACCTTTGTGGTCCTAAATACCTTTGGGGCTTAAGCCTTTGGTTTGCAAACCTGTTCTGGGGACTCTCAGCAAGGTGGGTTTTCAAAATATCCACTATGAATACGCATTGAGAGAAATCTGCATGCAGTGAAGGCAGTGCATAGGAAGATATCTCATTAATATTCATTTTGGATATCCTGAAACTCTGACTGGCTGAGGGTTCACCCAAGAACTACTGTATTGCTCCAAGCTATTTTTTCCCACCCACATAGAATGAAAGAGCTTCAGTAAGAATAAGATAGATGATTGTACTCATGAAATAATAGGTTATGATGATAGTCATATTTTTAAAAAGTCTACTGCCATGACAGGAAGGGCACAGCTTACTGGTCTCACCCTTCAATGTTTATTATCGATTGTATTTACTATTGCTTGAGTGAACTTTTTCTTAAAGGTTAGCCTACAGAACAGAACCTGATTTGTTAATAGCTTTTCCTATACAGATAGAAGGGAATGCAGGCAGATTATAACATTCACTGCATTTGAGTCTGGGATGGTACAGAAATAGACAGCTACATGTGAAACTGCATGCACTCCAGTCAGGGGGTGGGGGGGGGGGGCATATTTGTTCAGCCTTGTCAAAAGACAGGTTATTGGTTACTGTGCTAAAGATCGTGTTCTCTTTTTTTTATTTTTAAGTAAAACAGTGCAAGCCTTTGACACTGCCAGACCAAGCGCTGCGGAGCTGCAGGGATCCCATCGGTGCTTTCAGTTACCTCTCCGTCTGTGAGTTTAGCTGCGAATTGGGGTTCATTCTGAATGGGTCTGCAAGACTTCAGTGCACAGCTTCTGGTCAATGGACAACAGAGTTACCAATCTGCCAAGGTGCTTTTCCAGTTATTTAATGTCATTCAAAGTAGTACTTCCTTAATTATTTTAACCAGTGTACCATTGTCAAATATGAATAAAGGAGTTAATCAAGAGTTGCAGGGGTATGGATGGATGCTTTGGATTGGTTAGAAAAATAAAGCCTTCTGCTGACTGGTTTTATCTCCTTGCCCCTTTATGCCCCCCTCACTTTATTACAAATTCCTCTACCTAAGAATAAAGTACACTGATAGCGTTCCTAAAAATCAACAAGGATCACTAGCATATGAGCATTAAAGGATAAAAATATAAGGTTTGTTTTCATGTCACGTGATGTCCACCAGATGAACCTTTTGCAGTGATGTGGTAGACCATGGAGAGGCAGCTGTAGAGGCAGAAGCGGTAGCAAGGCAAACTTGATGATAGCAAAAGGGTAATTTTATGTAGCCAGTCCCTCCAATTTTTGGGGCCAAGGTGTGACCCCAGAGGCAGGAACACATTATAAGATTGGAGTCTGTGGCAAAACCAATACCTTCCCCTCCCTGTGGCCACTTGCTCTCCTGGAAAGGCAACAATAAATCACAACCTTCCCTTCCATACATCCCACCTGCTCCCTCACTTGCTCACTCTGCCTGCCAGCCGCCAACTTTCCAACTTCATAGTTGCAAACAATAAGAAACCACTGGACCACAGCTCTATTATAAGTGCCAGTAGCAGCTCTGTTGATCCCGCCCTCCAAAACAGGAAGTTGTATAATGGAGGGGTGCAACCTGCAGAGCTGCTAGTGGTGCACAGAGAGCTATGGTCCTGCAGTTTCTCATTGTTTGGAGCTATGAAGTCGGAGAGTCAGGGGCCTGGCAGGCAGAATAAGCAAGTGAGGGAACAGGTGGGATGCACAGAAGGGAAGGTATTTCTTGTTGAGTAGCAGCCCAGCAGAGGCGCAGGTGAAGGAGTGAATATCGCTGGTGGGGGTAGAGAAGATGGGTAATGGTAATGGTGCTGGTTGATGTTGAGGGGAGTGAAGATGGGTAATTGTACTGGTGGTAGGAGATGGGTAATGGTGCTGTTGTTGGTTAATGTTGTGGGGGGGGGGGGGGGACACAGAAATGAGTTAGTACTCAATAGCAGAGGATTGGAGGAAAGAGACCGGATGATGGTAGGAGGGGAGAGAGAGGGGTGATGCTGGATTCTGAGGGGAGGAGAGAGACGGGGCAATATTTTTTTGGCAGATAATTCTCTTGAGTCTGTTTAGCTTGCATGTTATAGTTATTAACAGAGATATGGGGGGGGGGGGGGGAGGGCAAGAGCAAAGGGGCATAGTGAAGGGGTCCTTCCTTGCTATATTCAGAAATACTGACACAGGTTTTGCCACCCCAAGGATTGAATCTTGTCATGCCACGCTCTATCTCTCTCCTGCCCTACCCCAAACACCTGAGTCACCGACTGCCTATGTGGATTGGTCACTGTTAGAAACAAGATACTGGACTAGAAACAAGATACTGGACTAGATGGACCTTTAATCTGACCACTATGGCAATTTTTATGTTTGTATGTCTGTATGCTAAAGCTAGCTAACAAATTTCTAATAACTGGACACAGATGTGCACACACCACTATAGAATAAAGGTTTTTCTCTCATTTTCAACTAGGTGTACAATGTGAGCCTCTTGTGGCCCCTGCTCATGGAGGGATAAGTTGCTCACACATACTTGGAGTTTTCCAGTACAACTCCAGTTGTAGCTTTGGCTGTGCTGAGGGTTTTTTCATAAATGGACCAGACTCTGTCCTGTGCATGGTATCAGGAGACTGGACAGCACCAGCACCACCTTGTAAAGGTAGTATATATCCGTCATGATCTTTCTATAGCATTTTACTACCATAGCTCTGGACATTACTATAATGCATGTGGACCCAGAATTTGCCTATAAACTCGTACAAGTGTGGATATCATGGCTGCCTATACTGCACATTCATTAGATTTTTTGCAGCTGAAAACTGACCAAAAGTCAAATATATTTTAAAAATAAATATGGTGCATTTTGTTGGAATGTACAGCCAGAGGTTTGAAACACTGGAGGACAGAGTAGAAGAGTCAATAGCCTGAAGATTCCTAAATTTATTGGTGGAGACTGGATGGGACTGGGGAGGAGTGTGAAAGCTATCAGATGATGGTCAGAGAGGGAAGAACTGAGACATAGAAACTGGAGAATGAGCAGTTGGAGAAGAAGATAAGATCAAGATAGTGGCCATTCTGGTGAGCAGGGGTTAGTGGTGCACAGCTGAAGATTGAAAGAGGATGTTAAAGTAAGAAACTGAGAAGTATAAGAGTCAGAGGGATCATTAGCATGAATGTTAAAATCCCAAGAATGAGGGAAGGGGATGAAGGTTCAAGAAAGAAGGAAAGCCAGGAGTCAAAGTCAGTGAGAAAGGAAGAAAGAGTCTTATCAGGGGGTTGATAAATGACTGCTACTTGGAGAGGTAGAGGAGTAAATAGATGGATGGAGTAGACTTTGAAGGAAGAAAAGCAGAGAGACTGAGGTGGAAGAAGAGGTTGGAATCTACAAGAGGGTGAGAGTAGTAGCCCGACAGCATCTCAGCGGCCAACCGGGCGAGGAGTATGGGAGAAAAGGTAACCTCCATGACACAGGGCTGCAGCTGAAGCAGAGTCTTCAGGGCAAAGCCCAGTTTCACTTAGGGCAAGCAGATGGAGAGTACAAGAGATAAAGAGGTCATGGATGTAGGAAAGTTTGTTGCAGATAGAGCGGGCATTCTACAGAGCACACGAGAAAGGCAGAGAAGAAGGGGAGAGGAGAGGAACAGAAATTAGATTGGAGACATCATGGTGTGACCTGCACGAATAGGATGAGAACTGATGTAGAGGACCAGGATTGGGATTGATATCCCCTGCAGAGAGCAGAAGAAGGAGCAAGAGAGTACGGAGAAGAGTAGGAGAGGCACGATGACTATGATGAAGGCGAGATGTACTCAGACAGAATGGAGATGCTTGAATGAAAGAAAGGAAATGTTGAAGATTGAGAGCTGAGAAGGGAGAAGACAAAAAGGATGGTAAGATGAAGAAAGCAGAAGATGGGCAATGTGTTCCGGCGGTATACAGTGGTTTCAGATGGAGAAAGATATTGGGAAGGGACAATACCAAGAAGAGAAACTGTACTGGAGCCATAAGAAATAGCAGAGATAAAATACAAAAGTGTAGAGAAAATATTTCGCATGCTGGCACCTGGAGCAAAGGCCCTGAGTGGATCAGGGTGGACCTGGGCGCAGTGGTGTGCTGGAGCCAGCTCGCACTGGCTCACAAGAGCCGCTTGTTAAATTTTGACAGCTCTTGTGAGCCGGTTGTTGTAGGGGGCGAGCCGGCTCCACTGCATGAGGTAAGCATGGCAGGAGGGCGCCATGCTTACCTCCCCTCCCGCTTCCATCCATGTGTAGCGATGTCCTTCGCCCCCCCATCCTCCCCTGCCGCTCCCATCCGTCCGTTAATTACCTGCCTCGAAGCGCCGCTTTATCTAAAGCCCGCCTGCTGTCCGTCTCCAGCTGCCTTCCCTGCTTGCTTCTCAGGAGTTGGTTCGCGCTGTAGTCCCACCTTCTGATGTCATTCTGACATCATTTCCTTTTCCCGCAGCAGGACTAAGGGCGCGAACCAACTCCTGAGAAGCAAGCAGGGAAGGCAGCTGGAGACGGGCAGCAGGCAGGCTTTAGATAATGCGGCGCTTCGAGGCAGGTAATTAACGGATGGATGGGAGCGGCAGGGGAGGATGGGGGGGGAAGGACATCGCTAGACCTGGATGGGAGCGGGAGGGCAGGGGAGGGAGGAGAACTGCTGGGCATGGATGGGCAGAGGGAGGCAGGGGAGAGAATTGCTGGGCATGGGTGGGCAGAGGGCGGCAGGGGAGAGAACTGCTGGGCATGGATGGGCAGAGGGGGGCAGGGGAGAGAACTGCTGGGCATGGATGGGCAGAGGGGGGCAGGGGAGAGAACTGCTGGGCATGGATGGGCAGAGGGAGGCAGGGGAGAGAACTGCTGGGCAAGGATGGGCAGAGGGAGGCAGGGGAGAGAATTGCTGAGCATGGATGGGCAGAGGGAAGCAGGGGAGAGAATTGCTGGGCATGGATGGGCAGAGGAGAGAATTGCTGGGCATGGATGGGCAGAGGGGGCAGGGGAGAGAAGAGAATTGCTAGGTATGGATGGATAGAGAGGGGCAGGGGAGAGAGGAGAGTTTTAGGACATGGATGGCGGGGAGAGCAAGAAAAATTCTGGACATGGAGGGAAGATAGAGGAAGGAGATTAGATGAGGGAAAAGGAAGTGAGGAGAGAAACTGCACATGGATGGAGAAAATAGGCAGAAGCTGGATCCACTCTACAGTCAAGTATGCGGAGGACCAGAAATGAAGAAGAAAGGAGGAAAGAAAAGAAATAAATGGAAAGGAAGCCCTGGAAACGGAGTCAAGGGAACTGTCGCGTCCCGCCGCGCTCCTACCTGCTCTCCCGCCGTGAGGGGCGGGAGTCAGCGGCCTCCGCGGGGCGGAGTGGCGTTCCGGGGGCTCCGGGGTGGAGGTGGGCGTTGTGGCGGGGGTGGCGGGTCGGCCCGAGACCAGCGGTCGGCGATGGCGACCGCCGGCCCCGCTATCGCCGGGTGTGGAGGCAAGCTTTGCGCCGCTCAAGATGGCGGCGCTGGTATGCGGGCACCGGGGTCTTCCGCGCTCCCGAGCCGGAGCTCCGCCCACCAGGCACCGGGTTGGAGGGCCGAGGCAGTGGCTCCACCTGGGAGGTTGGGCAGCACCAATCCAGGGGGCTCTGCCGACTCCCGGGGCCGGATTGGTGGTCTGCTTCCACGAGGGCGGGGCGGCTAATAAGGCTCAATATTTAAAGAAGGAAGCTAAGCTGACACTTCGCTTCCGGTTCTGTTTCCGTAGCCGCTATCCAAAGACTGTGCTGAGATTCTCCAGGATTGCTAGCCGCCTTGCTAGCCGCTATCCAAAGACTGTGCTGAGAATCTCCAGGATTGCTAGCCGCCTTGCTAGCCGCTATCCAAAGACTGTGCTGAGATTCTCCAGGATTGCTAGCCGCCTTGCTAGCCGCTATCCAAAGACTGTGCTGAGATTCTCCAGGATTGCTAGCCGCCTTGCTAGCCGCTATCCAAAGACTGTGCTGAGATTCTCCAGGATTGCTAGCCGCCTTGCTAGCCGCTATCCAAAGACTGTGCTGAGAATCTCCAGGATTGCTAGCCGCCTTGCTAGCCGCTATCCGAGACTGTGCTGATATTATCTACAGGATTGCTAGCCGCCTTGCTAGCCGCTATCCTAAGACTGAACTTGTTGATTGCTAGCCAGGTCAGTCCGACAACCCCGTGGTTCCGGCAGTCCTGCTGGCCGCCTGCAGCTGGGGGCTCAACCCTTGGTGAACGGCGGCCGCCGTGGGTGAAGAGTCGGGGTTGCACGGCTGTCCTCTGAGGTCCTTCGGGGCCTTGCGGGGCCTAAGGGCTCACCAACAAAAGACAAGACAGGAACCGGAAGCCATGAGCTCGCCTACGCAGCCCGATCTACGGGACCTGGCTAAGGTACTTCAGCAGCAGCAGGAACAGCTGAACGCCCTGTTGGGGGCACTCCAGAACGTGTGCTCTCAGCTGTCGTCGCTTCAGGTACAGAACCAGGCCGCTGCGGTCCAGGGGGCCGCAGCGGCTCCTCGTCCGGGAGGGTTCCGCGCAGGACCTCGGTTCCCTGAACCTGCACGATATGATGGGGCCCCCGGAGGCTGCCGGGGTTTTCCTCAATCAGTGCAACTTAGCCTTCCGGATGCAACTGGAGGCATTTTCATCAGACCAGATTAAGGTGGGATATGTGCTTGGCCTATGCGAGGTGAAGGCCCTGGCATGGGCGTCCCCGCTAAGCGAACAGCAGGACCCCATCCTGGACGATTATGTCGAATTTCAGCGCCGTTTCCGCATGGTGTTCGACCTCCCTGGCAGGCAGTCCTCCGTGGCGTCGGAATTGCTGCGAATTCAACAGGGGGAGGGGACGGTGGCTGATTATGCCATTCGGTTTCGGACCCTCGCCACTGAACTACGTTGGAACCAGGAGTCCCTCACGGCAATCTTTTTGGAAGGATTGCAAGAGCGAATCAAGGACGAATTGGCAGGGCGGGAGGTCCCGGGACAATTGGACGCCCTGATTTCGCTCTGTATTTGAGTGGATACCCGGTTCCAAGAGAGAGCGAGAGCCCAGGCAGAACGGCAGAAGTGGGGATGGGGTGCGTCCCGGACAGGCAAGGGACCGTCCCTCCGCCGTAGTACCCGGGACCCTAAGGAGACTGGTGAAGAGCCGATGGTGATCGGCCGTCAACGATTGGCCCCTTCGGACAGGAGGAAGCGCTTGTGGGGCGGACTGTGCCTGTATTGTGGTGAGGCCGGGCATTTTGTCCGTTCTTGCCCCGCACGAGCGGGAAACGCTTCCCCCAAGGCACCCTGAGGGGAGGGGTCTTGGGGCATTCCGCTCCCCTACCGGATCCTCTGATAACACTGCCAGTAACTCTGCGATGGCACGAGACTATGATCCGGACCCGGGCCCTGGTGGACTCCGGGTCGGGGGGGAACTTTATTTGCCACGAACTTCTGCAACAGATGGGGTGGCCCATGCTTCCCCATCGACCAGCGCTGCAAGTAACATCCATTCAAGGGACTACCTTACCGCAGCCGATCACGGAGATCACACCTTTTTTGGAACTTCAGGTAGGGGAGGATCACCGGGAGGAGGGTCGATTTCTGGTACTCTCTCGGGCCATTCATCTGGTGGTGCTGGGGTTGCCTTGGCTACGGCGCCATACCCCCGTTATTGACTGGACCGAGGGGAAGATCCGGTCTTGGGGTAGCGCCTGTCTGGGAACCTGTTTGAAGGGCCGGAACTTCAGTTGTCCCGCGATGGCAGTTGTCCCCGGGCCGGCGCTGGCGGGTCCGGCCACACTGCTGGTGGACTATCGGGACTTTGCGGATGTATTTAGTCCCGTGGAGGCGGAGGTCCTACCGCCTCATCGGTCCTTTGATTGTGCTATTAGGTTAATGGCGGATACCATGCCACCCCGGGGCCGGCTTTATGCCTTGTCCCGGGAAGAATCCAAGGTGATGCAAGGCTATATCCGGGAGAATCTTCAGAAAGGGTTCATCCGCCCTTCTACGTCCCCTGCCGGGGCCGGGTTCTTTTTTGTGACCAAGAAGGATGGCTCCCTGAGGCCCTGTATTGATTATCTGGGGTTAAATGCCATCACGGTGAAGGATCGATTCCCCTTACCGCTCATCCCTGAACTCTTTGACCGGTTGCAAGGAGCCCAGATCTTTACCAAGTTGGACTTGCGGGGGGCCTACAACTTGGTCCGTATCCGGCAGGGGGACGAATGGAAAACTGCATTTAACACTCATGAGGGGCATTTTGAATATCGAGTGATGCCGTTTGGCCTATGCAACGCCCCGGCAGTGTTCCAAAGATTCATCAATTTTGTGCTCGAGGATTTGTTGAACTCCACGGTGATTGTCTACTTGGATGACATCTTAATTTTTTCCCGGAATCCCGCAGAGCATGTGAGTCATGTTCGTGCCTTGCTACAGCGTTTACGGCAATACCAATTGTTTGCCAAACTCAGTAAGTGCTCATTTCATCAGCGGTCTCTGCCCTTCTTGGGACACATTCTGTTACCCGGAGGCTTGCGGATGGATCCTGACAAGCTCCGCGCCATTCGGGAGTGGCCTCAACCGCTGGGATTGAAAGCGCTACAACAGTTCTTGGGATTCGCGAACTACTATCGGCAGTATTCGCAACTGACAGTGCCGTTGACAGCGCTCACTAAGAAACATGCGAATGTACGGGACTGGCCACCGGAGGCGCAAGCCGCATTCCGGCAGGTAAAGGAGGCTTTCGACTCGGCCTCCATCCTGTTGGCCCCGGATCCAGAGAAACCGTTTATTGTGGAGGTGGACGCGTCCGCCTTGGGCGCAGGGGCGGTCCTCTCCCAAGTCAATACCAAAGGCCGGCGCCAACCTTGCTCCTTCTTCTCTCGTAAATTCTCCCCAGCGGAACGTAATTATATGGTGGGGGATAGAGAACTCTTGGCCTTACAAGAGTGGAGACATTTGTTGGAGGGAGCCGAGCATCGGTTTACGGTAATCACTGACCACAAGAATCTGTTGTATCTCCAAGAGGCCAAGCGGCTGAACCCTCGACAGGCTCATTGGTCCTTATTTTTTGCCAGGTTTCACTTTCAACTGGTTTTTCGGGCTGCCGCCCAGAATACCCCTGCGGACTCCCTCTCCAGAGCATTTGAGGTTCCGGAGGAGACGGAGGAAATTCATCCCATGTTGGATCCTAACTGTCTCAGTGCTGCCGTAGGGGGGGGTCGCTCCCGCGAAAGAACTGGTACCGCCCTCCGACCGAAGAAGTGTCATGCAGTGGGGACATGCCTCTGTATGGGCCGGACATTTTGAGTACCAAAAGACCCTCCGCTTAATTGCTCGACATTAACGGTGGCCTCAGATGAGGCGAGATATCCTTCAGTTTGTCACGACTTGCCCTGTCTGCGCCCGGACGAAGTCTGTAATCGGGCATCCCGTGGGAGACCTGCAACCGCTGCCTGTGCCGACAGCTCCTTGGAGGGAGTTGTCGATGGACTTCATCACCGATCTTCCCAGCTCCCAAGGACACACCGTGATCTGGGTCGTGGTTGACCGTTTCTCCCGGATGGCCCATTTCGTTCCCCTGCCGGGGCTTCCATCGGCGGCATCCTTAGCCCAACAGTTCATTCAACACATTTTCCGGCTTCATGGGCTGCCCACCAGAATCATCAGTGATCGTGGACCCCAATTTACCTCACGATTCTGGAGAGCCTTGTGTGCGGCTCTGGGGGTTGCGACCCACTTCTCGTCAGCCTACCATCCCCAGACCAACGGGATGGTCGAACGGATTAACCAAACATTGAAAGGGTTCTTGCGGGCTTTTGTCAATAAGCGTCAAGATAACTGGGCATCCCTGCTTCCATGGGCTGAGTTTGCCTACAACCACAGTGACCATTCGGACTCTGGGCACTCTCCTTTCTTCTTGGTGTATGGACAACATCCCCGGCTTCCAGCACCTTTTCCCGCAGGCACTGCTACACCCATGGTTTCTCAAACCTTAGCCGATCTGCAGAAGGTCTGGGAGATAGCCCGGGTACAACTACAACGAGTGGCCGCCAAGTATAAGGCCTTCGCGGATCGCCACCGACGCCCTGCACCGGTGCTACAGCCAGGACAAAAGGTGTGGTTAAGTACGAAACACCTAAGATTGCGGGTCCCCTCTCGGAGACTAGGGCCACGGTACATTGGACTGTTTACAATCCAATCTCGGATTGGAGCAGTGACTTACCGGTTGTGGCTCCCAAGGACTTTACGAGTGCATAACGCCTTCCATGTGTCGCTGTTGAAAAGTTTCCGGGGGTCCAAGTGGCATCTACAGAATCAAGAGACAGTTGTTCCGGAGGCGGACCCCGATCCGGAGTATGAAGTTGAGGACATTCTGGACTCCAAGAGGCGGCGGGGCAAGCTGTACTACCTGCTATCTTGGAAGCATTTCGGTTCCGAAGACAACTCCTGGGAACCAGCTACCAACGTTCATGCCCCGGACTTGGTAAGAACCTTCCATGCACGTTTTCCTCTCAAACCGGGTCCCAGGAGAAAGGGGGCATCCGGGGGGGATACTGTCGCGTCCCGCCACGCTCCTACCTGCTCTCCCGCCGTGAGGGGCGGGAGTCAGCGGCCTCCGCGGGGTGGAGTGGCATTCCGGGGGCTCCGGGGTGGAGGTGGGCGTTGTGGCGGGGGTGGCGGGTCGGCCCGAGACCGGCGGTCGGCGATGGCGACCGCTGGCCCCGCTATCGCTGGGTGTGGAGGCAAGCTTCGCGCCGCTCAAGATGGCGGCGCTGGTATGCTGGCACCGGGGTCTTCCGCGCTCCTGAGCCGGAGCTCCGCCCACCAGGCACCGGGTTGGAGGGCCGAGGCAGTGGCTCCACCTGGGAGGTTGGGCAGCACCAATCCAGGGGGCTCTGCCGACTCCCGGGGCCGGATTGGTGGTCTGCTTCCACGAGGGCGGGGCGGCTAATAAGGCTCAATATTTAAAGAAGGAAGCTAAGCTGACACTTCGCTTCCGGTTCTGTTTCCGTAGCCGCTATCCAAAGACTGTGCTGAGATTCTCCAGGATTGCTAGCCGCCTTGCTAGCCGCTATCCAAAGACTGTGCTGAGAATCTCCAGGATTGCTAGCCGCCTTGCTAGCCGCTATCCGAGACTGTGCTGATATTATCTACAGGATTGCTAGCCGCCCTTGCTAGCCGCTATCCTAAGACTGAGCTTGTTGATTGCTAGCCAGGTCAGTCCGACAACCCCGTGGTTCCAGCAGTCCTGCTGGCCGCCTGCAGCTGGGGGCTCAACCCTTGATGAACGGCGGCCGCCGCGGGTGAAGAGTCGGGGTTGCACGGCTGTCCTCTGAGGTCCTTCGGGGCCTTGCGGGGCCTAAGGGCTCACCAACAAAAGACAAGACAGGAACAGATAGAGAGCAGCAGAATCAGAGAAACGAAGTCACCAGACAACAAAGGTAGAAAAAAAATAATTTTATTTTCATTATAGTGTTTGGAATATGTCCACTTTGAGAATCAGGTGCTGAACGTTAAAAGTTTATGTTTATTTACTTATTTATGACATTTTATCCCATATTAAACATGAATTAGATTGGAACCTGGGATCATTTAATTTTTTTTTCCTGGAGAGAGTAATGTGTTGGCCGCCCCCCCCCCCCCCCCCCCCCCCTGGGTATAGCCAGCTCTGCAATTTTTTGGGGGGGCGCAGAGGTGGGTGAGGGGCGCAGTGGTGGATGGGGGGGGGGGGCGCAGAGGTGGATGTGGGGGTGCCAAGGTGGGGGGGGGGGGGGGCGCCGAGGTGGACTGGGGAGAGAGCCTGTTGTTAAAAATTTACCAGCACACCACTGCCTGGGCGTCACCCCGAAGGCAGCTGTGAAGATATGCAGATGGGCTGCAAGTCCTCCACAGGACCTGGAAGGCAGCTGGTGGAAGTTCTAGGCACCTGGAGTGAAGGGCCTGAGTGGATCGGGGTGGAACTGGGAGTCACCCTGGAGAAGGCTATGAGGATATGCACCCTCTCAAAAAAGGAAATGAATGTAGTATATTACTTCTTCGTTATTCTCATTAGTTCCTAAGATTATTATCCTAATGAGGATGATAGCCATGGCCAGTGCGAAATGATAAGGGTGGTTAGCATAGCAGAGGGTGCCAGGTTTTGGAGAAAGGGGGCACCAAAAGCTGCTATGAGGAAAGCTCGACCACTCTACTACTTCTTCACATGTAGCTAAGCTCTTATTGGCTTTAAGCTGTGCACTGAATAAAGGAACTGTTCTGCAAGTCTTACAAGAATGGAGACTGTGAGATTTGCAGCAGAGTTCCTTCTTGCATCATGTGTGCAGAGGAAGTACAGCGGTGCTTATGGCAGCAGAGGTAGGGTTGTGGAGCAGCAGGCTCTGCAGGGAAGAGAAGATAAGATGCTGTATGGAGAACAGGGGGCGTGATGTCAATTCATAGGTTGAAGGGAGCACCAGAAATTCTAGCTCTGTCCCCAGTGACAGTCCTGGGCATGTGCTGAAATGTGGCCAATTGGTACACAATAAAATCCTACACTATTTACTGTTTTGGGTGCTAAATGTTTCTTAATTTTGTAAGATAAAAGCTTAGGTCTAACATTAGCCCCTGCAATATTTAATTGGTTCAAATACTATTTCCATAGAATTCTAATGTTAGATTTATAATTTTATCTACTGTATGAGCAGTACAGTTTACATTTTATTTTATCTCATTAGGGACAGACTGATCTTCACCTGGCTTTGCTCCATTGCATCTTGAATGTGCAGATTGGCCTTTCTTATATCAATGTTACTCAAACCTGTCCTAGAGAACTCCCAGTTAGTTGGATTTTCAGGGTATCTGCAATGAAAATACATATAGTTGAATACACTGCCTCCGCTGAAAACCCAAACAGATGAGTTTCCCAGGACAGGTTTGGTAACCAATGTCTTGAAGAAACTGGAACTGCAAGTCCATACAATCAGGATATGTCCCTAGTGAATCAATATTAGAGATTCTGAGGAGCACCTGGACCTAGTCGGAAGCTATGGAAGCAAAGCTCTCAGCACTATTTTTGGGAAAAAGACTTTATAAGCCCTTATTCATTAAGGAGTCCTTTTACTATGGCATGCTCAAAGGTGGCCTATGCTACTTTTAGTGCATGGATTTCCCACATGCTGGGGCTACCTTTAGCCAGTAAAATGGCTGCGTTTGTGGGGTGGGGGTGGGGGGTTGTAATGGCCACGCACTAATTTCCCCATTAATACATGGCCATTAGCGTAGGAACCCTTACTGCCACCTATTTAGGAGGCGGTAAAGGGTGCCATGCTATTCCCGCGCTAATTGGGTAATGCACAATAATGTGCCTGCACTACCTGATTAGCACAAGCATGCGCCAACTCTCTGCCCATGGGCATGCCTCACATGCTGGAAAATAAAAAATATTTTTCAGTGCTGGATTAGCACACGCTAAGCAGAACACTACCTTGGGATGCCTCAGTGCATCTTGCAGTAGGCCTATGTTAGGCCTACCATGCCTAAGTAAAAGGACCCCTAAGACATTTTCCTCATTCTAGGGGTAATTTTATAAATAGATGCATATTTTTGAGCTTGAAGTATGAGCTTAACTAGGAAACGGCCTCTTACTGTGACCAGCATAAAAATATGCATGTTGCTTGATGGCACGTACTTAGAGGGTGAGCATGTGTACGGGTGAAGTTCGGCGGAGCATAGGTAGAGCCACAATTACATGCATAAGTGATAACATACTCTAAATTTATGCGCATCCTTGTTAACATTTAGGTTCCGGCATTTACGAGAGCTTTAGAGCTGGTGTAAGTGAACATGCTTTAAATTATGGCATGCTTTCAACCACTTGCGTTAAACGTAGATGCTTATTTTCTATATAGTTGGCACCTTGAATAGTGTCTTGGCGTCTTGAATATTTTGAAAGCATGAGACGATACATGTTCGTAAAATGATCTAATATTTTCTCAGCTGTATCATGCGAAGCTCTGCAGCCTGCGGTAAGAGGAAAAATGCACTGTTCACATCCTTTGGGAAACTTCTCTTATCTGTCAACCTGTGAATTCAGCTGTGAGGAGGGCTTTCTTCTAACTGAACCAGGGACTTTGCAGTGCTCCACTGCTGGGAACTGGACCTCACTGCCACCAGAATGCGAGGGTAAGACCTTCCTTTGACTTTTGTCATCCTAAAAAATCAGCCTATCCTGACTTAAGGAGAGGATATAATTCTTGGAAACTAGTTAAAAATCTAGTAATTTTTCAAATGTATCATCTGCAGTTCATTGTCTTTTAATTCTTCTGCAAATCAGAGTATCAGATTACAAATCAAAGTATCAACCTGGTCATATAGGGGTAGATTCAAGAAATTGTGCCAAAATTTAGGTGTGAAATATATGGGCACTAAATGCCAAATCTATAATGGCAAGTGCGTACAAAATTGCTGATATAAAATACAGCGAAAGTCAGCTTGAGCATGGCTAACTTTAGGCACAAGCACTTACTGTCATATCAAAGTCTGGTGTACATGGTCGCGCCTAAAGTTGGCAGTTGCGAGTGTAAATGATAGCGTTTTATAACTTACGTACGCAACTGCAAGACATTCGCCTGACCTGCCTATGTTCACGCTCACTGTTCCCTCTAAGCTGAGTGGGAGTCCTCCAACTGTATTGCTGCCAGTGGGGGGCGGTGTTTCAATATTGTGTTTTCAATGGCTAGAGACAGGCAGGTTCCTTGGAGTCCTGCAGAGCTTGCCTGTTCCTATTGAAAATGTGAGTGAAACAGCACCACCCACTTATCAGGTCACCTCAACACTGTAGCAGATACTTTAAGCCGCAAATTGCATCCCCACGAATGGTCACTAAAAACACGATTATACAATCCCTCTTCAGGTGGGATACAGAGGCATTATAGTATTTTCAGTCTTATTCACCATCCCTTTCCTAATAATTCTTAGGATCCTGTTTGCTTTTTTGGCCACTGCCACTCACTGAGCAGAAGATCTTTTTCTTGGTTGCTGACCCCCAAGTGGACCCTAGCATCAGGTTTTAGATAGGTCTGTTACTGTTTCACTCTAGTCCCTGCTGTCCACTGTGATGGCTTTGCTGGCAGGACCTAAATGGGGAGAGGTTGCCAGTGCCACGCCTGCTTGTTTCACGGCAATGGAGAATTAATTGGCTTGCCTAAGACTACAAGGGGCTGCAGTGGCATTTGAACTTGGGCCCTCTGATTTCTAGTCTGATGCTCCAGCCATTAGGCTGCTCCTATGCCTTGCCCTGGACATTACTGCTGCTTTATTATGACAGGTTTTCTACAATATGTAAGTCTGCAATGTGTTTGTTTTTTGTTTTTTACTGGAGCTCTGTTTGTGTAAAGTTTGTGACAGTTATAGAATGTATGTACATGGGATAGTTTTTTCTTCTGAGATGGCAACTCTAATGCTAACAGTTGGCTGTAGAGGGCCAAGTGAAGGGTCAGGCATGAGGGCGGAAACAAGGGAGGTGTAGGGGTGGGGCATGGAGGAAGGCAGGTGTTGAGTTTTTCTTTGCCAAAAAGTCGGCAACTCTAAGAGGCTAAGAATGCAAAAGCCAAATGGCAAGTAATTACACCACAGCACAATTGATTTTCACAATCTTCTGAAAGAATGGCCACTAGAATCAACCATATCAAAAATACTAGCTTCGTCGAAAGCAGCTTTATCTGTCAACAAATTACTCCAATTGGATACCCATAGCTCTTGTATAGGCGTACAAAAAGATATGGAAACAGGAACTGAATGATTCATTATCTGATCAACAATGGTCATAATTCTGGCTCCAGACCAAAATGGGACAAAAACTCTCACTCCTGGACCTGTGTAACTTAGCAGCTCTGAGTGAGACCTCTTAAAGTTCTGCATAAGAAACAGCCAGTGGTTAAGTTGAGAAGTTAAGAGATAGAGGTTAGTTCAAGAAGCAGAGGTTAGTTGAAGACAGGGAACAAACCTTAATTAGTGGATCAGTAAGAAAGGCCACTTTTACCACAGTTTGATAAAAGGGACCCTAAATTTTTAAAGGCACATAATAAACAAAAGCACATCTCCAGGTATGCTGACTAGAACCAGAGGGATGTTAGGATATATAGGAGAAGGCATAGCCAACAGAAAAAAAAGGTAGTCATGCCTCTGTACAAGTCATTGGCAAGATCCAGGGCCCCTGGTTTCCTGTGACTCTGGAGCCATGGGAAAAACTGCAAAATCCAATCCTTCTAGTGAATTCCTTGTTCTCCCACTAGACAAGTGTTTCTCAGTCCTCTCCTGGAGGAACACCTAACCAGTCAGGTTTTCAGGATTACCACAATGAATATGCATGAGGTAGACATACTTGCATATATTGGAGTGCCACATTTTGCATATTCATGTCTGGCAATCCTGAAAACCCCAGTGGCTAGATGTGCCTCCAGGAAAGGACTGAGTACTGTACTAAGTCAGTGCCTTTGTGCCAGGAATGAAACTGAGCAGACTAGATGGGCCAGATGATACGGGTGTGCAGTCAGTAATTTTTTGTTTCATTGTCATTTCTCATGTTGTTTACGGGATTATTCATTTTGTTTGAGGGTTTTGGCCTTTTTTTTTAATGTTAGGGGAGCAACATTATCAAGACTGCATCCACTTTTGGAAAAGGTTTGTACATGTGTGCACTATGGGCATGCATTGTGGTTTCCACATGCACGCATTATCGAGAAAGAGGGCATACTCTGTACGAAAGAGGGTGTCCTCTTTGCAAACAGCGTGCACTCTTTTGAAAGAGTACACACAGTTGACAAACGTGTACACTACTGCTTGTTTTCATAGGAGAATGACATAAAATGACATATCCCATGTTTTTTCAAATGAATGCAGATCCCTACCAAATGATCCTTTTCTGATATCATGTTCTACTTTTCTGTGTGTTTAATATTACAGCTGTGAAATGCTCAAGGTTGGAAGCCCCAGACAGAGGAATCATGGATTGCTCCAATTTCTTTGGAGATTTCACTTATAACTCTAGCTGTGACTTTTCCTGCGAGGATGGGTTTGTGATAGAGGGGTCAAAGGTACTCATGTGTACAGCATTTGGAAACTGGACTGGATTTGCACCGTCATGCCACGGTATGAGTTGGGGTTAAAAGGTATATTACAGAATGTTATTTTTGAGAATCTTGTACAATTTTATTAGATTGAAAAGCTAATTAAATCATTTCCAAAGGTGCAAAGCAAACAGTGAGGACTGCCTATCATAGTAACATAGTAAATATTGGCAAATAAAGACCTGCACGGTCCATCCAGGATGCCCAACAAGGTGGCCAGTGTTGAATATGGCACTCTGCACAGGTTCCACTTCTTTATGATTTTAACATTGGTATACTTAAGTCTCTGTTTCTCTCTGCTGATTTTGGGGCACAAACTGTAGAAGTCTGCTCAGTACAGGTCCTACTTCCCAGCTACTGGAGTTGCTGTTGAAGCCCACTCTATTCTTGACCCCGATCTGTTTTTGCCATTTAAGGGGCCCAGACCATATGATATAATAGAGGTCTATAAAATAATGAACGGAACGGGTACACATGAATCTCTCGTTTACTCTTTCCAAAAACACTAAGATTAGGGATCACTTTCGAAAATGAGCTGGATAACCAGTTAGGGATGGATATTTAGCGCTAAACCAGCTATGTTCAGCGATTAAAATAGATCGCATAAATAGCAGGCCGATCTTTAACCTCTAAAAAGTTAAACTGTTAGTGGTGAATATCGACTTAACAGGTAAACCTTTTAGCAGTTAACTCCCCCCCCCCCCCCCCGGATATTCAATGCTAATTGCAGGAAATGGCCTGACACTGAATATCCAGGTTTCACGCAGGCAGAGGACAGCAAAAGCATTACCTGCCACTGGCTGAGTATTGGGCCCTATGTGTATAGTAGCATTGTCTTCACTGGCTTCCCATGGAATACCGTATAAATTTAAAATCCTTACACATAAAGCATTACATGGCACTCCTTCTTATCTGGCATCGTTAACAATATCCTACACACCAGCGTATACTATTCACTTATTGATAACAGACTTGTTCTAACCCCCCACCCCCAACCAAAGCACAGTGGAAGTCCACAAGAGCATCTGCTTTTTACTTTCTTGCCCCTGCCCTTTGGAACTCTCTCCCCAAAAATGTGAGATTAGAAGGTTCTTTACCAATGTTCCGCAAAACATTGAAAACATACTTTTTGAATTGGCCTTTATGCAGTAGTATGGATATTCAGTTTAGGTGCTCTGCAGCGAGGGCAGTGATATTTGAGTGCAGCAATATGTATTGTATAGATTGTATGGGTTTTTATTTTGTGGTTTTTATTATGTTACTGCATATATGACGTTGTGTCTTTCCTGTGGTTTGATTGTATGTTTGAGGTTTGAGTGACTGAGTTCTTCTCTATCAGTACATTGTACATTTGAGTGACTGCGTTCTATCCTATTGGCGTTCCTTTCCTTATTTTTATTTTGTATTTTATCTTTGTACACCGTTTCGATTTGTTTTTCAACGAGGAACGGTATATCAAATTCTGATAAACGATAAATGATAATATTCAGTTGCTATATTATAGAGATGGGCTGTCGTTTGCAATGACATGGTAAATATCAATCTGAATTATATGCCTCACGGTCTCTTCCCATTCCTCCAAGGTATGAAGAGCAGAAAGTGTTTATAGTTTTGAAAAGATGGTAAGGACAGACAATCGTCCCCTGGTACCTATACAATCTTTTCAAATAATGTAACTCAGCAAGAACAATTTATTTGTATAACTGTCCCAACAAGAAGACCTTTAAACTGAATCTATGAGAAGAAGGGAGATTTCTTATCCTCAAAGGTTTACAAGGTTTATTTTTTATAATAATACCAATATATACAATAGCATTAGCACTATACACAGTACAGTGGAAGATAGTTTTTAGTTTATTAAAACTTACTATACTGCCTAATCTAACTTGCAGATCTGGGCAGTTACAGACTGAAAACATAAATAAGCAAAGTTAGAAAAGAACTACAATTTATTAAAAGGAAATAAATTGTATCAGTCATAGCAATTCAATCATACTTAGACTGGAGGGAAACATAAGGCAAGGCAAGGCCAGGACAGAAAAAGAAAGAGGAACAAAAAAGAGGAGGAACAGTGATATTGACACAAAGTGAGATAACCTACCTAGCTCTATTGTGTAGCCTGCTGTAAAAGGGATAATTCTATAAGAAACCACCTGGATTTAGGCAGCAAGACAAATATGTGCATAAATGACCATTTTCTGGCTCTGTGCTATTGTCGATGGCAGGTGGGCATTCAAATGGATATAGTTTTTGGCAAAGCATGGGCAGGACGAAAATTTATGCACATGCAATATAATGTAAACACATTCTTTAAGCTTAGCAGAGATTGGATGGCAGCGCCGGTGGTTAGTTGGTGGGGCTAGTGCTGGGTAGACTTCTATGGTCAGGTATACATATAAAGTAGCACATATGAGTTTATCTTGTTGGGCAGACTGGATGGGACCGTACAGGTCTTTTTCTGCCGTCACCTACTATGTTACTATGTATGTATGTTACTATACATGCCCAGCACTTACACCAACTCTGTGGCTGGAGTAAGTGACTGTGCCTAAAATATAGGCTTGATTCTGACCTATGATGCCAGGATTCTATAAAGAAAAGTATGCGCCTACATTTTCATGCAGAATAGGCTGCAAATAGGTAAGTGCTTGGTACCTAATAACAGATACCATTTTATAGACTTACCTTCAAAATAACCAGAAGTAGAGAAATAGCCTAATGGTTAGTGCAGTGGGCTGAGAAACAGGGGAACCAAGCTTGACTCCCACTGTAGTTTCTTGTGACCATGGGTAAGTCACTAAGGGCCCCTTTTACAAAGTGGCGGTAAGCCCAATGCGGGCTTATTGCTCGCTAAAAAGGAAGTACCGCCAGACTACCACAGCAGCCCAGCAGTAGTTCCCATCCCTAGCGCACTGTCATATCTGGCGATACAAATTTTTTTTAATTTTTGCAGCACCAGTGTGTACCCGGTGATAATTGGGCAGTTCCATGTGCTGCTGGTTATTGTCAGGTTAGCGCAGGAGCCCTTACCGCCAGCTCAATGGGTAGTGGTAGGGGCTCCCCCCCCCCCCCCGAAATGGCCATGCGACAAGTGCTTCACTTGCTGCATGACCATTTCCTGAAAAAAAAGGAAGACATACCTTTTACCCACTGAAGGGGCCCTGAGTGGAGGAGTGGCCTAGTGGTTAGGGTGGTGGACTTTGGCCCTGGGGAACTGAGGAACTGAGTTCGATTCCCGGCACAGGCGGCTCCTTGTGACTCTGGGCAAGTCACTTAACCCTCCATTGCCCCATATAAGCCGCATTGAGCCTGCCATGAGTGAGAAAGCGCGGGGTACAAATGTAACAAAAAAAAAAAAAGTAAAAGGGAGCCTTGGCGCACATCAAAAACACGTGTCGATCCCAGTGCAGGCCACCTTTTGCTGCAACTTGGTAAAGGGGGCCCTTAACCCTCCATTGCCTCAGGTACAAAACCTAGATTGTGAGCCCACCAGGGACAGAGAAAGTACCTGTATATAATACGTAACCTGATTTGATTCGTCTGAATGCATGATCAGTAAATAAGTACCAATGTGTATATTAATTTATCCATCTGTTTTTCTTTTATAAACATTTCATATTACAGCTGTGAGATGTCCAGTACTGAAGGCCACAGAACGGGGAATCATGAATTGCTCCAGTTTCTTTGGAGATTTTACTTACAACTCCAGCTGTGACTTTTCCTGCGAGGATGGTTTTGTGAGAGATGGGCCAGGAACATTCAAGTGTACAGCACTTGGAAATTGGAACTCACCTCCTCCCTCATGCTACGGTGCAGAAAGGGGTTAAAAAGGGTATCTGTGGGATGGGAGTAATGGCATTTAATCACAATGGATTAAAAATGTATTAGAATTAATTTGCAGAATGAATATCAAATAGAACTGTATGATTTGTACATCGAGACGAAAGACTAGGAAAAGGCATCTGGCACAATCAAAGACAGTCACGACACTACAAGCTATTTTTACAAGAAAAAGAAAAGAAAAGAACATGTATGTGAAAATCATAGCGAGGGACAGGCAAGTTCTGCAGGACTCCAGAGGACCTGCTTGTTCCTAGTGATTGAGAACACAATATTGAAGCATCTCCCTCTACTGGCAGCAACGTGGATGGAAGACTCCCATATAGTTTAGAGGGAACAGTGCACAAACTTATATGTGTAAATTATAGAATACTATAATTTACCTGCATTTTTTAAAACAATCTAGAACAAGCACTTCCACTGGCTCTATGGCTGGTATAAGTGGTCACACTTAAATTATACGCTTATATTTGTGCTGCTATGCCAGTATTCTATAGAGAAAAGTAGGCACCTACTTTCCTTTATAGAATAGACTCCAAATAGGCACCTTCTTGGAACCTAAATATAATTAACTTTTATATTATGTAAAATTGTCCTCCACATGTACATTGTAAATAGTTTCCAATTCAATACAAATTTTTAGCAAAGGCAAAAAGCTTCACTAAACATGTATGTTAAAAGGTTGTGTTTATGCACATGTAAAATATAAAACGGGGTGATAAGTTCAATAGTTCAATAACCTCATTCTCCAGCAAGCACTAAATTTACTGAGAATGAGTAATAGCCATTGGGCTCTCCTGATTCCTCCCTCCTTCCTAATAATACATGGCCTCTAGGTCTGTCCTGTACTTTCTCAAAGATCACAACTGGAATCTGAACTTCCCAATAAAGCTATCAAGTTACCCAGAGGGATATTTTAGACCAGTCCTGGACTTCTAACATCCCCATCCTGATGCATTATGGGACCATCAGCATTCATTTTCAATGGGTAGCATCAGAGACTAAAAATGCCACACTGTTTTGAGATGTAAATTCAAAACCAAGGCCAGCCAAAAAGTCTTCCTTCTGGAACTGGGCAACTTTGGCAGCTCTGTTGCAAGCAAGACTTTGCTGGCAGAATGGAGTTCATTTTTCTGTCGACAAAAATACTGCAGAAATCAAAAATGGCACTTCCAAGCTGCATGTACTGTAAATGCTCCAGGGCAACATGGGAATTTAAATTTGGGCTTCAGAGGAAGACAAAAAGCCATTGTTTTATATTGAGTGGGAACCATCAAGGGTAGGCTCCCGCATACGATACTGACCTCACGCTTTTGGCCAGCGCAAGTGATTTAAAGATACAGAGAAGACGCCAGTTGAAAGGCCTTTAATCTAGTCCTGAATTGTAAATCAGGTTAATTTTTGTGCCTTCCTTTTGATTACTGCAAAGAGAATATGATAAGAGAATCAGAAGACAGCTGAATTTAAAGGTCCTGATTGTTAAACTTTAACCTGCTATATAATAATTAATTTAAATTTCTATGTTATTCTCCCATTTTATGTTTATTTTTACAGCTGTGAGATGCCTTTATTTGGAGGACCCAGAAAATGGAATCATGGATTGCTCCAATTTCTTTGGAGATTTTACCTATAACTCCAGCTGTGACTTTTCCTGTGAGGATGGCTTTGTGAGAGATGGGCCAGGAACTCTCAAGTGCACAGCACTTGGAAATTGGACCTCACCTCCACCCTTATGCCACGGTACAGAAAGGGGTTTAAAAGGGGTATCCGTGGGACAGAAGAAATGGTGATTAATCTCCATAGATCTAAAAGCTATTAGACGTATCTTTCAGCATGAGTAGCAAAGAAAACTGTATGGTTTGTACATTGGAGGGAGTGACCAGGACAAGTACCTGGATGGCATAATCAAAGACAGTCATAATATTACAAGATGTTTTTACAAGAAAAGAGAAAATATATATAACTGAAAATCATTCATGCTATGTGACTGTAGAATGCAGCACCAAGAATTACTGATTGTAAAATATAACCAGAACATTGAACCAAATAGATGCATGGTTAGGAATCCATGGGATAAATATTCATAGGGTTACAATTGGGGAGAGAAAAAAGAGGACACAAAAGTAAAAATGGTTGCTACCTTTGCTGTAGAAATATTTAATTGTAGCGAATGTGTAAATGACTTTTAGTTAATGAACACACATTAAACAGTGACTTACAGTACAGTAGACATTAATCTACTAATCAAAAACTTCCAGATATGAGTTTCACTGAGTCAGAGCCCAAGCATAAGTATCAGAAAAGCAGATATACCTCAACAACTTTGGCTGGCTTCTGAGTTATGTGTGAAAGTTTTTGCATGATATATGCTTATAGTTGTGCTCCAGAAATAAAATTCATTTGGCAGATTCAACCAGCAGGGCAACAAAGAAGAGATCAGCAATGCCTTTCTCTCTCTTTAGCACCCTTATGTGATCAGACTGAGTAATAGGCCAGAGATGGTTTCTCTCATTATGTGGGCATGTGTGTTGGTCATAGATATATAAAAGAAAAAGAGGAGAGCGATCACATGATGCATTGAGAGCAGCAGACGTGACTCTGCACCTCTCCCAGGACCCCGAGCCCCTCTCTTTAAATAAGTGACTCCCCAAACGCAATAAACAGACATCTGATATTGCACGCAGTATCTCTTAGCTACACGGACAAATATTTGGCAGTGAAGGGGAACCCTATGCTGGTGAAGACATTAAAGGGAGAGAAAATTAAGACCCGCACCAGTGAGGACAAGACAGCGACTGCAGATCCTACGCGGCCCCTACCTTCACAGCACAACAATTACAACAACTCACTGAAGCAGTTAGTAAAGCTTTTGAACTTCGCTGGGAACTGTTATCGGACCAGTTATCTAGTTTTGAATCCCTGCTAGCAGATACAACTCACTGTAAAATGGAGGTGGAGGAGAGAATTTTGGCCCTGGAAGACACGAGATCCATAACGGAAGCTAGGGTACAGGTCCTTGAGCAACAATTAACAAAACAAGCCTTACATCTCGATGACATTGAAAACTGAGCCAGACGGGTCAATTTATGGATCGTCAATATCCCTGATCCACTTCCAGACCACTCTTTGAAATCCATGCTGGAGAGCTAGATCAAAAAAGAATTTGCATTATCGGACAGCTTTGGGCCATTGTGCCTAGAGAGGGCCCACAGCATGGGACACAAGCAGAATGGAGGCAACCACTTGAGGACTGTGATTGTAAAAATTCATAACTACTTACATAAACTTGAAATTTTGTAAGGCTTCAGGCTTAAACGTACTATACTAATATATGAGGGACCTCCAGTTCAAATATATCAGGATTACACTGAAGCTCACAGCCATAAGTACATAAGTACATAAGTAGTGCCATACTGGGAAAGACCAAAGGTCCATCTAGCCCAGCATCCTGTCACCGACAGTGGCCAATCCAGGTCAAGGGCACCTGGCACGCTCCCCAAACGTAAAAACATTCCAGACAAGTTATACCTAAAAATGAGGAATTTTTCCAGTCCATTTAATAGCGGTCTATGGACTTGTCCTTTAGGAATCTATCTAACCCCTTTTTAAACTCCGTCAAGCTAACCGCCCGTACCACGTTCTCCGGCAATGAATTCCAGAGTCTAATTACACGTTGGGTGAAGAAAAATTTTCTCCGATTCGTTTTAAATTTACCACACTGTAGCTTCAACTCATGCCCTCTAGTCCTAGTATTTTTGGATAGCGTGAACAGTCGCTTCACATCCACCCGATCCATTCCACTCATTATTTTATACACTTCTATCATATCTCCCCTCAGCCGTCTCTTCTCCAAGCTGAAAAGCCCTAGCCTTCTCAGCCTCTCTTCATAGGAAAGTCGTCCCATCCCCACTATCATTTTCGTCGCCCTTCGCTGTACCTTTTCCAATTCTACTATATCTTTTTTGAGATACGGAGACCAGTACTGAACACAATACTCCAGGTGCGGTCGCACCATGGAGCGATACAACGGCATTATAACATCCGCACACCTGGACTCCATACCCTTCTTAATAACACCCAACATTCTATTCGCTTTCCTAGCCGCAGCAGCACACTGAGCAGAAGGTTTCAGCGTATCATCGACGACGACACCCAGATCCCTTTCTTGATCCGTAACTCCTAACGCGGAACCTTGCAAGACGTAGCTATAATTCGGGTTCCTCTTACCCACATGCATCACTTTGCACTTGTCAACATTGAACTTCATCTGCCACTTGCACGCCCATTCTCCCAGTCTCGCAAGGTCCTCCTGTAATCGTTCACATTCCTCCTGCGACTTGACGACCCTGAATAATTTTGTGTCATCGGCGAATTTAATTACCTCACTAGTTATTCCCATCTCTAGGTCATTTATAAATACATTAAAAAGCAACGGACCCAGCACAGACCCCTGCGGGACCCCACTAACTACCCTCCTCCACTGAGAATACTGGCCAAGCAATCCTACTCTCTGCTTCCTATCTTTCAACCAGTTCTTAATCCATAATAATACCCTACCTCCGATTCCATGACTCTGCAATTTCTTCAGGAGTCTTTCGTGCGGCACTTTGTCAAACGCCTTCTGAAAATCCAGATATACAATATCAACCGGCTCCCCATTGTCCACATGTTTGCTTACCCCCTCAAAAAAATGCATTAGATTGGTGAGGCAAGACTTCCCTTCACTAAATCCGTGCTGACTTTGTCTCATCAGTCCATGTTTTTGTATATGCTCTGCAATTTTATTCTTAATAATAGCCTCCACCATCTTGCCCGGCACCGACGTCAGACTCACCGGTCTATAATTTCCCGGATCTCCTCTGGAACCTTTCTTAAAAATCGGAGTAACATTGGCTACCCTCCAGTCTTCCGGTATTACACTCGATTTTAGGGACAGATTGCATATTTCTAACAGTAGCTCCGCAAGTTCATTTTTTAGTTCTATTAATACTCTGGGATGAATACCATCAGGTCCCGGTGATTTACTACTCTTCAGCTTGCTGAACTGACCCATTACATCCTCCAAGGTTACAGAGAATTTGTTTAGTTTCTCCGACTCCCCCGCTTCAAATATTCTTTCCATCTGAATGAACTTGAAAGCAGCACCAACATAAACAAGTAACTGTTTGGTATTGATAATTTAAGATGTTGTTTAGGGAGCCATATATATATGGAAGGGTCACAGTATAGTCAGTTGGTATAACATGGGGAATATATAAATGTTTGTTTGATAAATGTAGAGTGGGGTTTGGGGACCTCAGCATCTTAAGTGAATTCTTATATTTCACCACAATACCGGTGGGGAATATACTGGGGAAAATGGAGGGATTGGGGATCGTTGGAGGGGGGAGGTGTTATGGCCTGCAGGAAAGGCTGTGTTCCACAGGGCCATTATAGCATATTTAAGCGCGCGGAAGAAGCATTTGGCACAGGGGATTATTGTTCTCGAGCGTAAACTGAAAGCAGCAAAAAACCCATACAGCGCTAGACCCACTCCAATCACCTACGATACCCTTCAGGCAACACATTTAGCTTTAAATGCCCATATCCATGAGTGAACATTAAAATTACTGCAATACAGACAACATAAATTTTTCAAATTTGGCAACAAGGCGGGAAAATTACTGGCTAGGGTAACAAAATCATGGGCCAGGCATCGGTTTATATCCTCAACAAAAGTACCTGAGGGGTGGGAGGTTGACTCACCATGAATATGGGAGAAATAGCAAAGGTGCTGGTGGAGCACTTTAGAACAGCATACCAACCCAGAGCTGAAACACAGGACTTGACAGAGGCCATAAAAAGATTATCTGAGACTGTCAGGTCTGCAACAGTTTTCCCCTACAGTAAGAAAACAACTTAAGAAGGCCTATTCGGGCGAAAGAGGGTACAAGAAGTTATGAAGACCCTAAAAAGAGGCAAAGCCCTGGGTCCAGATGGGTATACCGGGGAGTTTTATCAAATGCTACAGCATCAATTAGTGTGGTCCTTAGTGCATTATTATGAGGAGGTAGTGGAGGCAAAGACATTCCCTTGCAACAAAAATATGGCACTAATTAGTCTGATACCAAAACCATCATGACCATGTAATGAGCTGGGTAGCTACCGGCCAAATATTTTCCTGAGTGCTAGCTGGGAGACTCGCAGAAGTCCATAGTGATCAGGCAGGCTTTATTAAAGGCAGACAGCCAGTCTTAAACATTCACAAACTGTTACTCTCCCTGTCCTACTGTCAACAACAGGAAACGCCTTTATTGGTGACGAGCTTAGATGCAGAACGGGCATTTGGCTGTGTGACCCGGAAGTTTCTGTTTGAGATGTTGAGTTTTGTGGGCGTGGAGGGGTGGTTTGTTCAGGCGATACATTATACGCAAATGCTAATGCAGCACTTTTGGTAAATGGTGTTCACACAGAATCCGTCCTGGTGAGCTGTGGCATGAGACAAGGATGCCCGCTGTCCCCCCTTCTTTTCATTCTCACACTGGAACTCCTATGTACTATAGGGAGTGTGGACAGACTTTTAAAGTACTACCATTTAGAGACAATTTACTATAGCTGCTTACAGACCCCCACATCCTTGGTAGTTGTGTTGCAGGAACTTCTGGAGGAGTATAGGAAGCTTTCTGGGCTTCAAACTTAAAAATATGAAGTTGAGAGCTTTACCCTCCATACCCCAAGTTCAAGAGGCTTTGCCAGGGAAGTTTTCTTTCAGTTGGGTGGATGGGTGCCTGAAATATCTGGGGGTGCAGAACCAGACGGTTCTTTCAGAATTATATACCAGAAATATACGTCCCTTATTGTCCAACACTAGGAAGATGTTAGAGCTGTGGCGCTTGCTACCATTGTCATTAATGGAGCATATAGCTCTATATAACATGCTTGTAACATCCAAATGGCTCTACACAATTCAAATGTTACCGATATATGCAGTGCATTTTTTCTAGTGAAAAAGGTGCTGGTACTCAAATGCCATACCACCCTTCAGGTGTGGGGTGATCACGGAGAGACCCACCCCTCAATAGCCAGGCCCCCTGCAACCAGTCACAGAGTCTATGGCAAGGCAGAATTAGTGTGTAGAGCCTGAAACCTTTCATTAAAACTTGGGGACCATGGGTCAATTTTAGCAGACAATGGAAAAGGTGCCAGTACTCAGTACCCTCTCAAAAAAAGCCCTGGATATATGTAAGGATGAAAGAGGAACGTGCATTGAAATAGGAACATGTGTTGCAGGGATTTCTGTGGCAGGGGAAACATGCTCATATAGCCATGACTGTGCTGCATAAGCTGAAATCACAAGGGGTGCTGGGGACTGCTACATATGTGATATCTTAACATAGCTTGTATAAGAACATAAGAGTAGCCATATTGGGTCAGACCAATGGTCCACCTAGCCTGGTATTCTGTTTTCCAAACAGTGGCCAAGCCAGGTCACAAATACCTGGCAGAAACCCAATTAGCAGCAACATTCCATGTTACCAATCCCGGGGCAAGCAGTTGCTTCCCCATGTCTGTCTCAATAGCAGACTATGTACTTTTCTTCCAGGAATTTGAACAAACCTTTTTTAGACCCAGAAATACTAACCACTGTTACTGCATCCTCTGGCAAAAAGTTCCAGAGCTTAACTATTCTTTGAGTGAAAAAATATTTCCTCCTATTTGTTTTAAAAGTATTTCCAAGTAACTTCCTTGAGTGTCCCCTAGTCTTTGTACTTTCAGAATGAGTAAAAAATCTATTTACTTCTACTCATTCTACACTGCTCAGGATTTTGTAGACCTCAGTCATATCTCCCCTCATCCATCTCTTTTCCAAGCTGAACCTCTTTAGCCTTTCCTCATACGAGATGAGTTCCATCCCCTTTATCATTTTGGCCGCTCTTCTTTGAACCTGTTTTCTCATAGACAGAAGCTTTGAGAGCCTGTGGGGGTCTGTCTGTTAGTGCTCAGTTTGAGCTGAAAAAAAAGGATATCATGGATGTAATATAGATATAATGGATGTCCCTGGATGCCCCCATTAGGCTTGGCTGGGCTATGGTGCATCTGTATTTCATCCCTGAGCAGGATAGGGAATCTTTGCATCCTCCGGTCATAGATGCAGTGATCTCAGCAGTTACCAAGAAAAATACTGTCCCGGTTGATGGTGATACTGCCCTTAAGGGTCCTCAACCATAAGATAGAGATGCTTCTGAAGCAGAGTTTTCATGTCGTGGCATTGAAGGTTTAGGCGGCGGTTTGTGGTGGTGTTGTGGCTATGGCCTGCTTCTGCTGGATGGAGTGTGTGTTGGACAGGGAAGCAGACTACTGGCCTCTGGTGGACCAGGAGCTGGCTAAAATAGAGATAGAGTCTCCTTTTCCTTCTGACACTATGTATGACATTTTGCGCTCTTCAGCTAAGTCCATGGTGCTCAGCATGGTGGCTCAGTGTCCTTGTGGCTTCAAGGTTGGTCAGCTAATGCTGCTTCCAAGGCTAAGCTCAGTCATTTTCCTTTTAAGAGTTCCCTTGTTGTTTGGTGAGAAGCTGGATAAGTTTTTTATGTTATGGATGATAATGCTGAGCATCCCAGAACTGTTCTATGGCCAACAAGCCCAAGTCCGCAGGTAGAGGTTTGTTGGCCAGAGGGCAGTTCCGGGATACTCAGCATTTATCAGCTGGGTAGATCTAGCCCTGTTTCCTGAGGTCATTATTTACAGCAGACTCAGTCCTTTCATGGGGGCTGGAGGTGGGGTCGTGAACAAGAGAATAAGGGTTAGGAGTTAAAAGCAGCATCAAAAAGGTGGGCTTTTAGCTTAGATTTGAAGACGGCCAGAGATGGAGCTTGACGTACTGGCTCAGGAAGTCTATTCCAGGCATATGGTGCAGCAAGATAAAAGAAACAGAGTCTGGAGTTAGCAGTGGAGGAGAAGGGTGCAGATAAGAGAGCTTTACCCAGTAAACGGAGTTCCCGGGGAGGAATGTAGGGAGAGATGAGAGTGGAGAGGTACTGAGGAGCTGCAGAATGAATGCACTTATAGGTCAATAAGAGGAGTTTGAACTGAATGTGGAAACGGATAGGAAGCCAGTGAAGTGACTTGAGGAGAGGGCTAATATGAGCATAACGACACTGGCGGAATATTAGTCGTGTAGCAGAATTTTTAACAGATTGAAGAGGAGAGAGATGGCTAAGTGGGAGACCTGTGAGAAGCAAGTTGCAATAGTCTAAGCGAGAGGTGATAAGAGTGTAGATGAAGGTTCTGGTAGTGTGCTCAGAAAGGAAAGGGCGAATTTTGGTGATAGAGAAAGAAACGACAGGTTTTAGCAGTCTCCTGAATATGTGCAGAGAAGGAGAGGGAGGAGTCGAAGATGACCCCAAGGTTACGAGCTGATGAGACAGGAAGGATGACAGTGTTATTCACAGAAATAGAGAATGGGGGGGGGGGGGAGGAGGAGAGTTTGGTTTAGGGGGAAAGATAAGACGCTCGGTCAAGTTTAGTTTCAGATGGCGCTGAAACATCCAGGCAGAAATGTCAGACAGCAGGCTGATACTTTGGCCTAGATTTCGGCTGAGATTTCTGGTGTGGAGAGGTAGATCTGGGAGTCATCAGCGTAAAGATGATACTGAAAACCATGGAATGAGATCAGAGTACCAAGGGAAGAAGTATAGATGGAGAAAAGAAGAGGTCCCAGGACAGATCCCTGAGGTACACCAACTGACAGTGGGATAGAAGTAGAGGAGGATCCACTAGAGTATGCACTAAAGGTATGCTGGGAGAGATAAGAAGAAAATCAGTATCAGTTGCGGATGCGTTTTGTTACATTTGTGATTTGGTAGCCATTAGGCTATGAGATTTGTATTGTATAATTCTTGAAATGTTGAATAAAACTTACAATTGAAAAAAAAAAAGAAGAAAATCAGGAAAGAACAGAGCCCTGAAATCCAAGTGAGTAGGCTTTGATCAACAGTGTCAAAAGCAGCAGATGGATCGAGAAGAATGAGGATAGAATAGAGACCTTTGGATCTGGCCAGGAACAGATCATTGGAGACTTTAGTAAGCGCTGTTTCAGTTGAATGAAGGGGTGAAAGCCAGATTGAAGTGGATCAAGAATAGCTTGAGTTGAAAGAAAGTCAAGGCAATGGTGGTGAACAGCACGCAAAGTATCTTGGATAGGAAAGAGAGGAGGGAGATGGAGCGATAGTTGGAAGGACAGGTAGGGTCCAATGAAAGTTTTTTAAGGAGTGGTGTGACTACAGCATGTTTGAAGGCATCAGGAACAGTCACAGTGGACAGTGAAAGACTGAGGATATGACAGATAAAAGGGATGATAGTAGGAGAGATAGTGTTAAGTAGATGGGTGGGAATAGGATCACCTCTGGGCCATGTTTTCCTGAAAAAGACCAGGATTTAGAAGCTTCAGGATCAGGCTTGGTTGCTTTTAATGTCTCCGAGTCCTTGGGTGAAAGATTACCTTCAGGTGTTCGGTTCCATGGTGGCAGCCTTGGTTGTGGTTCAGTGGGCCAGAGCTCATATAAGGTCACTGCAGTATGTTGTTCTGGACAGGTGGTCTCACCAGAAGTATACAATAGAACAGGGAAGAATCAAACTCCACAGCACACAGTGGAGATGACCAATAGAACTACACAGTCCTCAGTGGTGTTCAACTGATTTTGGGGCCCTTTTACAAAGGCACAGTAGGGCTACTGCATGGGTAGCATGCAGCAAATCAGTACTACCACAAAGGGTAGCACAGGAGCCTGGAGGTTGTTCAGAGGCTATTCCAGACAGTAATTGGCAGCACCGCCATATTGCCGCAGGATTAGTGCATAAGCTCTTACTACCAAGTAAATAGGAGGCAGTAAGGGCTCATGAGGTAAATGGTCAGGAGTTAATTTTGGACTTAGCGCCTGGCCATTATTGCCGTAAATAGAAATGTGGCTTTTTGGCAGACGCTAAAAGTAGCGGCCACATTTTAGCATATCTTTGTAAAAGGACCCCTTTTTAAGTTATCTTCAACAATGACTTGAGTGGGCAAAACTTGGACCACATCAGATGATATTTTAATAAAGATATTTACACTGAGACCACTTTTGTACCTGCTGTTAGGTGAATTTTCGAAAGAGAAGGACGCCCATCTTCCGACACAAATCGGGAGATGGGCGTCCTTCTCTCAGGGTCACCCAAATCGGCATAATTGAAAGCTGATTTTGGGCGTCCTCAACTGCTTTCTGTCGTGGGGACGACCAAAATTCACGGGGGCGTGTTGGCACCGTACCGAAGGCGGGACTGGAGTGTGATATAGAGATGGGCGTCCTCGGCCAATAATGGAAAAAAGAAGGGCATCCCTGGTGAGCATTTGGCCGACTTTACTTGGTCCATTTTTTTTCACGACGAAGTCTCAAAAAGGTGCCCAAACTGATCGGATGACTTCCCCTTACTCCCACCCAAAAAAAAAAATTTAAAAACATTTTTTCCAGCCTCTATGCCAGCCTCAAACGTCATACCTATCTCCATCACAGCACTATGCAGGTCCCTGGAGCAGTTTTTAGTGGGTACAGTGCACTTCAGGCAGGCAGACCCAGGCCCATCCCCCCTATCTGTTACATTTGTGGTGGTAAATATTGAGCCCCCAAAACCAACTGTACCCACATGTAGGTGCCCCCCTTCACCTCTTAGGGCTATGATAGTGGTGTACAGTTGTGGGGAGTGGGTTTTTTTTTGGGGGGGGGGGTTGGAGGGCTCAGCACCAAAGGTAAGGGAGCTATGCAGCTGGGAGCAATTTGTGAAGTCCACTGCAGTGCCCCCTAGGGTGTCCGGTTGGTGTCCTGGCATGTGAGGGGGACCAATGCACTACGAATGCTGGCTCCTCCTACGACCAAATAGCTTGGATTTGGTCATTTTTGAGATGGGCGTCCTCGGTTTCCATTATCGCCAAAAACCGGGGACGACCATCTCTAAGGTCGACCTAAATTTCATGATTTGGGTGTCCCCGACCGTAGTATCGAAACGAAAGATGGACGCCCATCTTGTTTTGATAATATGGGTTGCCCCGCCCCTTTACGGGGCCGTCCTGCGAGGACGCCCTAATGACAACTTGGGCACCCCGTTCGATTATGCCCCTCGTGCACGTGTTGCTTCTATTTTTGGTGCGGACCTGAAGAACCTCTCTGTTTTGAGTTGTAAATGTAGATTCGTCATGTTTGTGTCTTCTTTTCTGTTACCACATAAAGACTGCATAAAAGAATCGGAAGACAACTGTAATGAAGGACCTGATTATTGATAAATTTAAATGTGTGTGCTGTACTCTCATTTTCTCACATAAACATTTCATATTTATTATTACAGCTGTGAGATGCCCCCATTTAGAAGATCCAGAAAGGGGAATCATGAATTGCTCCAGTTTCTTTGGAGATTTTACTTACAACTCCAGCTGTGACTTTTCCTGTGAGGATGGCTTTGTGAGAGATGGGCCAGGAACTCTCAAGTGCACAGCACTTGGAAATTGGACCTCACCTCCACCCTTATGCCACGGTACAGAAAGGGGTTAGAAAGGGTATCTTTGGAAGGGAAGGGTTGCTTTTTAATCTCAACAGATTGTGACATAGAAATCAATTAAAATTGTAAGGCTTGTGTATCACAGGTAATGAATGATGATAAAGTGTTCATCATACTCAGAGACAAGCACTGCATTGACTGCACTTGGCCACACAGGTCTCTGTGTCCCCCCCGCCCCGGCCACACAGGTCACTTTTTCTCTGCATAAATATAACAGTGCAAGGGTGTCCCTATAACCAGCCTCTCCAAATGAGACAGTGATCACAATTTATAACAAATTACTACTCTAACTATGAAAAGTTATTCTGTTATTATACTTCCTCTGTGTATATCAGTATGCTGCATAAGCCAGCATGTTTGAAAATATGTGAGATTAAATAAAAAATGCTACCAACAATAAAGAATGACAACATGGATGCAAATTCCACCGCAGTAATGCCCCCCCCCCAAAGAAGACCCAATTCGATCCTTCTTGGCTGCCCTAGTGGTGTAGTGGCTGCTGCGGGGGCAGGAAAGAATCCTACTCTTTCCTGCTCTCTGCTGCTCCTCTGTCTCCCTTTCCTCTTCTGTGCTGCACTGCTTGCTGCCGGGCAGGTTTTCAAAATGGCTGCCGAGGCTTCCGGTGGCAGTCTCATGCTGCCGAAGTCTTGGCAGCCAGTTTGAAAACCTGGCAGCAGCAGTGCAGCACAGAAGAGGAAAGGGAGCTAAAAATAGACAAATGACACAGGAATGGGGACCCATGGTAATCTGTGGTAAAAAAAAATTACCGCATTTACCGCAGGAGCAAAACTTTTTACCACCCCACAGGTTTAGTAAAAACCCTTGCTCCCACAGTAAAAAAACCCCTCAAAAAACGGATCTCCAGCCTCCCTTGAACCTGTGTTGTGGGGGGGGGGGGGGGGGGGGGGGTCCGCCGGACCTCCAGCCCCCGTTTTGCCTGGCTCGGGGCGGGGTTAATTAGGGTCTGGTGGTCCCATGGACCTCCAGCCCCTTTGTTTGAGAGGCATGGGCTTTTGACAGCCTAGACCTGTCAAACAAGCGTGGGAGGATTGTGCCTGAGTGCATGCTCAAGCACAATCCTCTCGCACTTCTACCCCATGATCAGAGACAATTATGTGCTTAAATTTACATGCAATTATCTCTGATCATAGGTCCGGTAAAGCCCCGCACTGTTCCAGTGCTAGTTTTAGAGCGCTGTTTGAAACAGCGTGGGGCTTTTTATCATCTGCCCATGAATACTCTATGAATGGGATAATTTTCAAGCAAACATAACATGCATACTTTCATTTAAAAATTTGCCAGTACTTGCAAAGGGGAAAGTGTGCGAGTGCTATTTTCATGGACATTCAATTATAAAATTACACCCTTAATATTGCAGCTGTGAGATGCTCAGTGTTGAAGACCCCAGACTATGGATTTATGGATTGTTCCCATTTCTTTGGAAATTTCACGTATAACACCAGCTGTGACTTCTCCTGTGAGAAAGGGTTTATGAGAGATGGATCAAGAACACTCAAGTGTACATCACTTGGAAGCTGGACAACATCCCCACCATCATGCCATGGTATGTGGAGGGTTTAAACAATTAGATTAATGCCATTTATCAGACTGCTACTGTTACAGTCTATTACTAGTTATCATTTCAACAGGGCTACTAGACACATGCAGTGCTATAATCATACACATAAAAGACCATCTCTGTTCACACAAAGATCAAGAAATGGTTAGTCCACAATCGGAAAATTAGGGAAACGTCACTGCTTACAGTTAAACAAAGATCATTAGAGAGTGCCCAATCCAAAGTATGACTAGTGAGCTGTGAGGGCTCTACTGCAAGTTGTGATAGGCCAAGAACTTCCAAATAAAAGGAGGAGTACAACTCATAGTTTTAAAGGTTAATTCCAATGAATGTTAAAATCATTGAGCACTATGAAATTTAAAAAAATGGGTGACTGAGGTAGTTATTGATAAGGGCTACTGTTAAGGCATGTTATTTTACCACTAACTCATGTTATTTTAGTACAGATCCCATTTTATGCAACGAGACCTAGTTACTAATAATTGAGGCTAAATGACACATCTTTAAAGTAGTCCATGTTTATAACTTCTCCCTGTGTCAGGTATAAGGTAAGTGAGTTCCTCAGTTGATAGCTCATTACAGAGTAATACTGGCACATTTGGTAAGTTCCAAGTTCAAGTTCCATCTTATTTGATACTAGTAAAAGAGGCCCGTTTCAGAGCAAATGAAACGGGCGCTAGCAAGGTGTTCGTCGCCAACACCCCTCCCTCCCTCCCTGGCCAACCCCTTCATTATTCTTCCATTGCTCCGCCCCCAATGTCATGACGTTTGACGTGAGGGCGGGGTCCGGAGCGATTTCCCACCCCCCCCGCCTCCCTGCCTCCCTCCCTGCCAACCACTTTGTTGTTCTGCCATTGCTCTGCCCTCGAGGGCGGGGCCCGGAGCGATTTCCCCCCCCCACGCCTCCCTGCCTCCCTCCCTGCCAACCCATTCGTTGTTCTGCCATTGCTTCACCCTCGAGGGCGGGGCCCGGAGCGATTTTGGTGGCTTCACCACCACGAACCTTTGAACCGTTTTGAAGGAAGTCAGGGCTTGGCTTCACTGACGTCAGTGTCCTCAGAACATTGAGGGTGAGTTTTATTATAGTAGATTCTGCTATAGGGTCATGACAAAGGGCACAGCAAAACAAGGAAACCTTTACAGAAGTGCACAACAAATCAAGAGAGTATAGAGGTTGACCAAATGGCGAGCCAACACAGAGATGGTGCTTGAAAATTCCTTGAATCAAAACACCAAGAGAAGGACCAAACAGGGGCCGTGTTTTGGCAGAAGGAGCCGTCTGCCTCAGGGGTCACAATAATGCTCTCTATCAGCTAGGGCGACTAGTTATGTTGACTGATGCAACAATGCTAATAGAATTAGCAATATCAGCAGGTTATATAGTGCTTAAAAAGCACAAATGTCAAAGAAGCCACTATCAAGGCGGTTTACAATTCATAACTTATGCAGTTGGCATAATAAGACTTTAGAGAATGTTAATGAGGCCTGTAGGAAATTGAGGAACAACAAGATCCTGAGAGAACAACAGTGTACCACCTCTGCCCTTTGAATCAGTATAATTGAATTAAGAAAAGAGATCTATGGGGGGCAAGCTTTGCCTTAGTGATGAGGCCCGGCGGAACGCAGTAAGCGGGGTATGCATGGCAGAGGGGCACCAGAAATTGCTATGCTTACCCATGTGCTACGCTCCACTGGCTACTGCTGCCGTACACAAGACCTACCTTGATCTTTGAAGGCTGCCCTGGTGGCATGGTGGCCTCTGAGGCTATGGGGGCAGGAAGGAACCCCACTCTTTCCTGACCTCTGCTGCTACTCTGTCTCCACTTTGATCTTCTGTGCCGCGGACGGCCCCGCCATATTTTAAAAATGGCTGCCGAGACTGCAACCAAAGTTGCAGCAGCCATTTTGGGAAAACATTGTGGCGCCACCCGCAGCAGAGAACAGCAAAGTGGAGAGCACTGGAAGTAGCAGCAGTAGGCAGGAAAGAGTGGGATTATTTCCTGCCCCTGCAGCTGCAGAGGCCATTACAACACCAGGGTGGGTGGCAAGGTAGGACTGTAGTAGGTGGGAGGGGGATGGCGGCATTACTGCGGCAGTGGTGGGGGCAGGTTTTGGCACAGTATAAGTCATCACAAGGACAATGTATAATTAAACCAATGGAGTGCATTAGGGGCTTATAGCCCATTTACAAGTGGTGAAGATTTATTCAAAGGTGAGGGTCCTAGAGTTCAGAAATGAATTAAAATGGTCTTAAACAGTTTCTTTGTCCTTCTGTTAATTATTTGTTCAAATTTTAATTATTTACTTGCTGATATTCAGCTGGCGGCGGTCAGTGTTCTTTTAAACGCTGATTGCCACCGGCTAAAGTATCCCCCGATATTCAGTGCTGGCCCATGTCTGGGCATTGGCACTGAATATCAGGGATAATTTTGGGCGGCCTGGCCACCCGGAGCTTATGCGTGTCCGTCTGATATTCAGCTGGGGATGCGTAAGAGTTATGTGTCCATAGCAGAATATTGGAACGGGGCCATATAACCCTTTTCTGTTTTAAAAAAAAACAACACCCAGCCCCATCTGGCCCCCCCCCCCCACCGCGACAATGTCTCCTCTTCCCTCCTCCAGCCCATATCAAGACCCCTGCCCCTTGACCCTCTCGTCCCGCAACCCTGAAGCTTACCTACATCCCTGGTGGTCCAATGGGGTCATTGGGGGCAGGAGCGCAGCCCCCTCGCTCCTGCCCATTGTGGTTCCTCTGTAAAACAGCTGCCACGAGAGAACCACCAAGGATATTCAGAGCTGGCATCTGCATAGCTAAGCAGCCTTATTTAGGCCAGCTCTTGAGCAGCCCTAAATGAAGCCGCTTAGCTATGCAGCTGCTGGCACCGAATATTGCCAGCACCCACATAATTTGGGGCTCCTCCCTAGTGCCACCCCTGACCTGCCCATTTTTTGCTTGAATGGTCTCAGGGGATATTCAGCTGCACTGTCCAGTTAAGTGCCACTGAATATCCCTGGTTAGGCGTCGGGAAGCTATTTAAGAGGGAAGAAGAGGCTCCTGTCTGCTTAAATTGCTATGAGTATTGTCCTCTTATTGTTTTATGCATTCTGTTCCCCATCTTGACTTCTATTTCAAGGAGAGGATAAATAAGCATTTCAAGTAAACAAAGGAGTCATTAACTGAATGGAATAATCTAGGGGACGTAGAAGGGCAGTGGGCAAACCTGAAAGGAGATAGTGTAAGGGTACCAAACTTTATGAAAGTGAATAAAATTAAAAGGAAAAGAGACTGCAAATGGTTTTATATAGAAGTAGAAGAAAAAGTAAGGAAAAAAAGGTTTTTGTTCCTAAACTGTAAGAGAGGAAGACAAGTAACAATATCTTGAAAAGCTAAGAGAAGATGGGAAAGAAGTCAGAAGAATGAAGATGCAACTTAGGCAAGTTCTGGTGGTCCTGTTCTCTGATCTCATCAACACTTTACAGAGTTTTTTTAATCTCACCAGCTTTGAAATTTTAAAACTGTATAACATATTTTAGATTGTTATTCTTTGATATCCTTACATAATTTTTAATATTGTAGTTGTAAAATGCCCAGAGTTGGTGGCTCCAAACCAGGGAATCATGAATTGCTCCCATTTCCTTGGAAACTTCACTTATAACTCCAGCTGTGACTTTTCCTGTCAGGATGGGTTTGTAAGAAATGGGCCTAGAACACTCAACTGCACATTGCTTGGAAACTGGACTACTCCCACACCATCATGCCACGGTATGAAAAAGCATTTACAAGGTTTATTAGTGGGACTGAAATAATACCTTCAATTGTGCAACGCCCCTGCCACCATTCCATAAAAATATAACACATGCTTTCATTAAAGTCATGCTCCCAGCCTCCAAACACCCCCATTTCCAAATTGTTCCACCATGGTTTTTCTTCCCACCCCAATACTCCTCCCTCCATTGGTTTGGCATCTCTTCCTCCCTTGGGTTGGTATCTTTCCTCTCCCTGTCTCTCTTTCCCCCTCCTCTATTCTCCTCCCCCTTTGGCAGCACTGTTCCCTCACCTCTCTCACTCCCCCGAGAGGGGGTGCAGGGGGGAAAAATTGGCAGTGCAGGGGTCTCTCTCTCCTCTCCTGATGGGACCTGGGTGATCACATTCCAACTGGAGCAGGAGAGAGAAAACTCCAACACTGGGCCCCCTTGCATTGCCTGCCTAGCAGCTGCTGGGACCTCAGGCCAGCAATGCTCAGTTTTGAGACAGAGTGTGTGCGACCTGAGGAAAACAGTCGCATGGGCAGGTAATGCTGGGCAGAGGAAGGATCCATGCTGCCTGCAGCTGGTGGGACCAGCCAAGGTACCTCGGGCGGCGGGGGGGGGGGGCGATGACGATTTGGGGGGATGGCGGCGATGACGATTCTGCCCCGGGCCCGGCGACCCTGTCCCGGCTCAGTCTCTCAGCGGCCCTATCCCTGCAACCCTGTAAAGTTTGTGTCAGTCACTGGCAGCAGCCCCTGGGTCTTCCATCTGGCATGTCTCGCCCACAGGAAATTTGCATCAGAGGAAGCAAGATGGGGGGGGGGGTGGGAGGGGGAGAGAAAGAAGGGGAGAGAACAATTTGGGGAGGAGGGAGAGGAAAAATGGCTTTGAGATCAGAAGCTGGGTATTATGGTGCCTTTATTCACCTGTGTCCTAGGGCAGAGCCTTACCTGGTCCAGTGGTTAAGCTGGCCCTGATGGTTTAGCTGGGTGGGAGCCTTTTCTGCTTGGTTAGATCTTGCTAGAAATTGATTTCTAAATCTTTAATCTGGATTTAAATATGACCAGAGAGGGAGCATGATACACTGACTTGGGAAGTCTGTTCTAGTCAAATGGTGCAGAAAGGTACATAGGCACCTTTAAACGCTGTCACTCCTTTGTGTTTGATCTCATGTGTTCCCTGAAGCAAGGCTAGGTTTGTTCTCACCATTTGCACTGATGGGAAATCTTGAGAACTCTGATTTCCCCCTAATTTAGTAATAAACAAGGGATGTAGCCAGACATTTTATAGCATGTATCAAAGTTCTAAAACTGTTTGAAAAAGTGAAATATATCCAGGACAAAAAGGAAAAGGACTTCAGTATCAAGAGCTTTGAACTGATGCCCTCAGGTGCTCAATAGCACCACCAAAACAATAGTCTGGTAGGATCAAAGAAAGTCATAAATTTTCATGGGCCATGTTCAGAGAAATATAATTTGAGGCTGGAGCCTAAAAGTGACCTCTCTATATTATGTAACAGATCAGTGGCTGGGCCCTCAGCCAAGGATGACCACTGCAGCAACTGAGCTAAGTGAGATGGGGTGGGGAGGTAGAGGATAGGAAAGAGAAAGAAAAAGAAAAAGAAGGGAAATATCCCCAAGTGGTTGCACAAAGTATCACATACCATATAAAATGAGTTTATCTTGTTGGGAAGACTGCATGGGACCGTTCAGGTCTTTACCTGCTGTCATTTACTATGTTACTATCAGGCTAATTTTTGAAAGAGATGGATGTCCATCTTCCGACATAAATCGGTACTTGGACGTCCATCTCTCAGAGACGTCCAAATCGGTATAATCGAAACTCGATTTTGGACGTCTCTAACTGAAGTCCGTCGCAAGGATGTCCACAAATTTCAAGGGGGCATATCGGAGGCGTGGTGAAGGTGGGACTTGGGCGTTCCTAAGACTTGGACGTCTTTGACTCATAATCGAAAAAAGCAGAGACGTCCATGACTACAACTTGGACATTTTCACCCAGATGTGTTTTTATTACGAATAAGGCACAAAAAGGTGCCCAAAATGACCAGATGAACATTGGAGGGAATCGGAGATGACCTCCCCTTACTCCCCCAGTGGTCACTAACCCCCTCCCACCCTGAAGAAACATCATTAAAAATATTACGTGCCAGCCTCTATGCCAGTCTCAGATGTCATACTCAGGTCCATGACAGCGCATGCAGGTCCCAGGAGCAGTTTTAGTGGGTACTGCAGTGCACTTCAGACAGGTAGACCCAGGCCCATACCCCCCCTACCTGTTACATTTGTGGAGGAAACAGCGAGCCCTCCAAAACCCACAAGAAACCCTCTGCGCCTACATATAGGTGTCCCCCTTCACCCGTAAGGGCTATGGTTGTAGTGTACTGTTGGGGGTAGTGGGATTTTGGGGGGTTTGGGGGGCTCAGCACACAAGGTAAGAGAGCTATGTACCTTGCAGCATTTTATAAAGTCCACTGCAGTGTCCCCTAGGGTGCCCAATTGCTGTCCTGGCATGTCAGGGGGACCAGTGTACTAGAAATGCTGGCTCCTCCCACGTCCAAATAGCTTGCATTTGGACGTTTTTGACTTGGACGTCTTTGGTTTCGAAAATCGCCGAAAGTCAAAGATGTCCAAATCTAAGGACGTCCTTGGTATTTTCGAAACAAAAGATGGACGTCCATCTTTTTTTCAAAAATACGCTTTTCCCCGCCTCCGGATTTGGATGTTTTACAAAGACGTCCAAATCCCAACTTAGACGTTTCTTTGAAAATGCCCCTCTAAGTATGTTACATGAAGGCTCAAGGTGCAATAGCCCAACAGAGGCCAGTGGTGATGGGATGTTTATATATTAATATTACAGCTGTGAAATGCCTGGCGTTAGAGGCCCCAACCCAGGGACTCATGGACTGCACTCATTTCTTTGGAGATTTCACTTATAACTCTACCTGCAACTTTTCTTGTGAAGAGGGCTTTGTGAGAGATGGAATGGGAGCAGCTGAATGCACAGTGTTTGGAAACTGGACAGCACTTCCTCCATTATGCCATGGTATGTGCCACACTGTTATCTGACAGGACATCTCGTTGTGCTAAATATCAGTGCCAGACAGTGGGTTTTCACCAATGTGAAAGAATAAAATAGATTTTTTTTTCAATATGTTCAGAATACAGCTTGTGAAAGATAGAAATTTACAGGTCAATATTTTAAAAAATGCTTATTCAGATAACACCTACTATCCGGATATGTGCCACTGACCAGGTTATTCAGGGTACTGCCTATAAATATCCTTACAGACCACTTCAGCACTAATGGGAAAGCATCTGGGCTCTGCCCCAACAATCTCAAAACTTATCTGCATAGTGGCAATATTCTGTCCATTATGGGGTAGATTCAAGAAAGAGCACTGAAATTTAGGTGCCGGGATGATGTGTGCTAAGCATGAATTCTATAACAGCAGTTGTGTGCAAAGCTGCCATTATAGAATACTAGCGTAAGTCTGCAGTTTTGTGCCTAACTTTAGGTGTGAGCACTTATGTGATGCCAAAGGCTGGTTTAAGTGCTTCCGCTTAACTGTTCACATAATAATGCTTAACAAACCTTCCTAAGCACAACTGACATGGGTGGAGGTTCTCTGGAAATTCAACTAGCATGCCGGTTGAGGTTCCTGGTCTACATTTCATTGCTACTAGTTAAGTGATTGAATATATTTTGAAAAGCTGAAGTTAGCTTTATTAGATTTTTTTTATTTTTTAAGAAAAGGACACTTAAAAAAATTCTATTTGAAAATGTTGCTGCACTGAGAATATATCACTTAAAAAATACCATACTGGATCAATGACAATTTGCACTTGACTGCCTGAAAATTGTTTACTAAGCAGTACGGTTGCATTAACTCTGAAGATCCTTCACAACATATAAAAAATATGTAGTAGCTTTATAGAAGTGAATCTGTGCTTGGGAAGGTTTGTTAAGCATTATTATTTGATGGTCCCCACACAGATATAAATTGAATTTGTC